>NC_049901.1:12314836-12634989 GCF_001411555.2 Juglans regia | reverse complement strand
GTGTAACCGGTCCAGTTTTGGACAAAATCTAAGACCGAACCGGTATGTACCAGTTTTGTATTTTTCAAAACCGATTACGCACTGGTTACCCTCCTAAACCGGTACTTTAGGTTTTACCGGTTTCCGGTCCGGTCCGGTTCGGTTTTCAGGTTTTTTAAAAATATAATTTCACAATTTGTCATTAAAAATTTGTTTATAAAGAAAAACTTTTAGTATTAATTATAAGTATTAGTATTAGTTATAATCTTTTAGTATTAATTATAAGTATAATTATAATCTATAGTCTATAGTAGACTATTAGTATTATTTATAAACTTATATTTTAGTATTAACATTTAATGTAATAATTTATAAATTATAATATGAAATTATTTCATATATATGTATATATATATATATGAAATTATAAATTAACATTTAATGTATAAATTTATAATTATACATTATATATAAAATTTATTTATATTAATATTTAATATATATTTAAAATATTTTGTATAAAACTTATATATAAAAATATTATTTTTTATTTTTTTTAATCAACTGGTCCGGTCTAAAAAACTCAAAACCAGAACCGGACCGGAATCGGCCGGTTTTTACATTTTAAAAACTGGTTCCGGACCGGACCGGTTCAAAACCGGTAAAAACCGGTCCGATCCGGTCTGGACTGATTTTTCAATTTTTCGATTTGAGTTTACACCCCTAACTATACTACATAGTGGGAAACAAAGGTGTTCCATTTCTTTTTGTTTGTTACACTTTAATATTTCTGATTTTTAAGATGCCGTTTCCGTTACGAAGATATGTTTGTACATGAAATCTGAACGTTATTGATTTTTTTTTTAAAAATAATTCCACCTACATAATAGGGGCTTAAATCCTTCAGTTGCCTTTATAGTAGATTAGTGCATGTAGCTTTTTGGAAAGATATGTAATTTTAAGCTTTTTACTTATTGTACTCAAATTTTAACAGATCAATCGTTATATCAATTTTATGCTATGAAACGTTACAGATACTAAGGTGGCATGTTAATGTGTCATGCCACACGCTAGCTAGGAAATTGTTTTAGAATGCAGAAGCCTCTCTCTCTCTCTCTCTCTCTCTCTCTCTCTCTCTCTCTCTCTATATATATATATATATATATATATAAAAGATAACACAAAAGAAAAACTTGAAAATAAAACTTTTTAAAACTTTCCGAGTACTAAGCATTGGTGTAGCTAAAGTTTTAGGTAAATTTTGGATAAAATGTCACCTTTTACCTTTTACCTATCCATAACAATTTTGTATCCTAAATTGATTTAACCATATCACTAGATATAGTAATAAAATATTATTACTTTTTAATTTTTTATATACTCTTTAATGTATATCTTTTATATCTTTTAAATACATAAAATCGCACATCTGTCATGCCATCAAAAGTTACCATACCTCAAATTATGCATCGAAAGATCAAGTTATCATACAAAAGTTAAAGTTCCCCCAGCCACTACAATGTATAAAAACAAACACCAAATATATTAAGATTGAGATAGTGATATATTCTTTTGCTTCTCAACGATTCAAATTTGAAGTATTTTCGCTACACCGCATTCATCTTATCAACATCCAAACTCATGATTTCCATATTCATCTTGTTCTTATGCATCATCATCATCATCTTCTTCTTCTTCTTAAGGTGTATCAATTCAGACTTGTCCCTCTCTCCCATCTCTCAGTCATCAATATCTTCCTATAACTTTCCATGTAACTTAATACATCAGTAAAATCAGTAGATAACAATTCTTTGTGTTTCCTTTTTTCTGTTCCTTTCCTTTTCATCTTTCTTGTTTGGTGGTCTCTCGGCATTGACATACATGCTCTCGCAAATGTTGTCATCCCCTATTTGTACAAACTTTGGAATGGTAAGGCATACTCCCTTTCTCCATGTTGACAAAAGACCCATATGCACTTGCCATTTTGGTTGGTGCCTTAATATGCACTTCTCCATCATTTTGCAAGAGAGTGGTGAAGATTGGGTTTTCATCAATTTGTGAATCCATTCTTCAACAAAATAACATTGTACAAAGTCACAAACTCCGACAAAATATTATAAAAAAGCATGTATAACAAATTAACATATACTACACAACACCATAAAAGAGTGAGCTATAGTTTCATCAATGTATTACCCCAATTACGTGCATCAGGGTAATTCTGGATTAAGGCAACCATAGAACTTAGGCAATAATCAGATATAACTCGAAATATAGCACTCAAAACATAAGATATAACTCGAAAGATAACACTCAAAATAGCAACCATTAGATTAAGGCAACCATCAAATATAGCACTCAAAACAACCTTAGATTAAGGCAACCATCATTAGATGATTAGGGTAATACAAATCTAGAATCAAAGACTAGCTACCTAGTTAACAATTAATGAACCCAAGTTTTGTAAGCATTAGTAGTCTGTACTGATATATTCACATTTCCTTCATCTGTGTATATGTATCTACATCTAGGCAGTACTACTACATTTGCATTCACAAAGGCAATAGATGATTGGTTTGAAAATACCTTTTTGTGTTGCCATCACCTAAGACGATCGGGAATTGATCCCTTAAAGGAGTAACAAGCGAAACATGAGTTTGTGAAAACATATGTGAATGTTATCTTAATTTCTTCTTTGATGGTTTTCCTTATTACCATTTTGTCATCAAATTAACATCATAGTTCAGTTCTAGGTTCTAATTCATGCTCCATTGATCTTGCAAGTTTGGTACATACATGACAATGGATAATTTATCTAAGTTGATTGTTGCAATCAAAAGCTAATAACACAATTTTGAAGCTTAGAAAAAGCATAATTGTATGTTTTGGATTTGTATTACCTTGATTATGTGCATCAAATGAGCTATGTTCATACAAGAATTAGAGTTGTTAATAAATTAGTCAAGAAATTATACAAATCACAAAAATAACCATGTTGATTATCATCGAATAGAAGCAAAAGATGAAAGAAATAGTAAGAGAACTAGGAGAAGAGATAAAGTACTCAATGTATGGTTAACAATAGATGTTGTAAAAAGACGAGCTACCGTCGAGGGGAAGAGCCATGTTTGCGAAGATGGACCGTGGAGTCTCGCTGTCATTGATCATTCAATGAATGCCGGAATGAACGAGAGGGAGCAAGAGGGGCTTTCGCGAGGGCGAGGGTTTTGGGAAAGGGGCTTCACGAGGGCGAGGGGGAAGGTTTTGGGAGAGGAACTTGTAGCATGCGAGAGTTTTTGCAGGGAGTGAGCCTTTCATTCCTAGGGAGAGTTTTGAGGAGATAGAAATAATATAAAACCCAATGGCTAAGTTATTGTTGCTCAAACAAATATATTGGGCTATTGTAGCTTAGGGGTGGGCGGCAGAGGCCTCGCCACCCATTAGCTCGCACCTAAAAACCCAGGCGAGGATAGTGCCTAGCCTGGGCCATGCTAGGCCCCGTTGGTCCACGTACATATATAGATATATATTAAAAAAATATTTTCTTTAATAAAAAGACATCGTTTTAATAAAGGATTTTGTATTAAATGGGAAATCCTCCAGCCATTCCCCTCCTTGCGCGTGCCTCTATTTTAGTATTTTATGGCATCATCATCACCACTAGTTGGTTGCCCTTAGCTGGTCGCCGTCACTAACGTGGTCTGCCTCTCTCTCTCTCTCTGTGGTTGGAGGTTCACTGGTTGGTATTTGGTAACTTGGTTATTCCCCGATTGGTTGGTGGTTCACTCTTCACTGGGTGGGTTTTGGCGGCCGTGGGTAGGCAATAGGCACTCTGTAACCAGCATAGGCGAACAGACCAGGGGTTCAATCCATCCCCTAGTGCCAGACGAATGGCTCCACCCACCAAAGGCCCAAACCTCTCCTACCCTTGCAGGGACGGGGGGTGGGACAGGGGTACCCCTATCCGGTGGGTGCAGGTATCACTCCTATTGTAGCCCATAACCAAATTATACAACAATGCCTAATCTAATGTGGGCATTTTAACGGACAAATTAGTTAAATTTTAGCTAAACTTGACATTTGCCTAGCTAATCCAATTTAATCGCTACTAATGGAGCCACCTACTTGAATCATGTGGTGGGGTGGTTGATTTGGATTCACATGGGTTGTAGGCTCGCGTAACTATCATTGAATTTGCACAGGGCCAACCTTTGTAGATCTGTTTTTTTTTTCCTTTTTTATATATATGCTTATGTTTTTTAAGTTTAATTTCTCTATTTTTAGGCCCGGTTTGGTTTGCCAGATGACTGATTTGTACGGATGAGATAGTTTTGTTTATCCAAATGGCTAATTTCACATCTCTATTTCAGTTTTCAAACCCATCACATTACTTTCTGACATAAACAGTAAAAAAATCACACACAGTAAAAAAAAAATTCATTTGTTATTAAAATAGAATAATCATTAAGTCATTATCAGAATAATATATTTTCACAAAAAAATTGATAATTTTGTGAGTATTGAATATAAGTGCATTTTGGGGTTTTATTAGAAAATTTGAAATTAATAAATTATTTAAAACAAATCTACAACATAATTTATATACTTATTTATTACAATAATCAAAATTATTATAATTTATAATTACAATAAAAAATGGCGAATTTCTTATATATAGAAAAATAAATAGATAAAAATATCTTTTAAAAAAGAAAAATTATAAATTTCGGCCAACAACTTTCCAATATATTTTGGGATTTAAATTTATTTATGATAGATTTTTTAATTACTCATAAATATTATTGTTGATTAATATTTTCATAACTATTATTCAATTATTGGTGGAACCCACCCCTTTATCAAATAGTGTTTCTATACCCACACATGGGGGATCCCGACTTACTTTTTAAAAAAAATTCACAATATCAATAAAAAATACTTACTTAATCATTAAGTAGAAAAAATAAATAAATAATCGGGATCCCAGTTAGGAATATCCAGTTGTGGTTTTAATATTTTCCTTTATCAAATACTAAAAAGTCAAAACTATATAATCTCTTCTCATTATTAAAACATGCATTTTTTTACAAATTATCTTATCTCAACTAAAAAAATTTCATTATTATTCAAAACATCTTATCTAAACCGGCCTCAGTTTTTCAAAATAAAGTATACATTATTTTTATCCAATGAACACGAATAGACATCTCATTGCGGGTGTGACGTAACATTTCCACTAACGATCGAGGCTTGAGTTTAGTGAGCGAGAATAAATACTAGAATTGCGACCCAAAAGATCACATGATACGTAAATGATCATAAATTATAAAATGAATAGATCAGTGTTTTGCGCATTCTAATTCGATCGGCAATGATCAGCATTTGGCATTTGCTTATTATACTCTGGTTTCCAGAAGTTCTACTGTAGGGCTGTGCAAAATACCTGTTGGACCCGTCAACCTGTCTGACCCGATTAGATCCGTTCGATAGAAGACGGTTTTGCATCAACATCGGGTTGAACCCGATAAATAACGGGCAAACTCGACTCTTACAAAGAATAAAAATAAAACACTTCGATGATTGATCTTCAAGCCAAACCTAGCAGCCAAGTCGCCCCTGTTGGTCACCGATGATTGCGAATCGCCTGTTGTTTCATCTTCAACCAACGTCGGATGATCATTGATCAGGTAAGATTTTACATAGATTTCATCTGCCCTTCCCCAACTCAGGCGACTGTTGCCTCTTCTTCACTCTGGCTCTCACTCTGCCTCTTCTCGCGTTCCCAGGAAGTGCTTGGTTCTGTAGCTCCCTTCGCCATACCTTGACAGTTCCAGCCACCGAGCCCGTGAACACAAAGGCATCGAAACCCGCGACGACGACGTTTACGGCATCTTTGTGGGCGTTGATGGACTCCAATATAACAAGCCAAGCTCTTCGTTCAAGCTCATGCACGACACGGCGACGTTGCGATGGCATTGGATTTTGTTGGGGTTTTCGTTTTGCTTCCGAGGAATTTGGGGTTTTTGTTTTGTTGTGACTGAGGAATTGGGTAACTGGGTTATCTTTGCGCTTGGGGCAATGACGAAGCTAGTGAGGTTCTAACCGAGGTGCGTCTATTGCTGGTTGAAAACTATTTCCGAACCCTATCTTCAGCCTGGGTTCAACCTTGGCCTTCGAGAATTTCTGGAAGGCTCCCCCCTCGGGATAAAGCTCTACGAAAAAAAAAAAAAGAGACTGAGGAATTGGGAAAGTTTTCTCAGGAGTCGGTGAATATCAAATGACCCGACCCGCATGTCACGGGTCTGGTTGTTTTTATCTGAGTATGCGGTCGGGTCGGATCGGGTCAAAAAGTAATACGGGTTGGACGGGTTGCAAGCCTATTCTACTGACAATAATTAATTAAATAATTACTAGGCTCGCCATCGTACGTACATATTGGTTTTCACTTTTTGAGTCATTAAATATTCTCCGGAGAAATTAAGCATCAAATTGATATAATATTAAGCAATATCCATAGAATGCACTACAAACTGAAATCAATTAAATTTGGACATGCATGGCTAAACCAGAGAATATAGTTTGAGGGGTCTACCACTTCTCTTTGATCAGACAATATTTTAAGAGCACTCAAAGTTTCATTTCACAAAGTGCATGAACATTAACTTCTTCTTCTTTTTTTTTTTTCCTCAATATTTATACATCAAGGAAAAAGAATCGAATCTCCATAAATTTAAATTATTTTCTTTTCAATTTGAATTCACTTTTTTCTTCTTTCCCAAGCAAGGAGATCAGAATATTTATAACGATATATATATATATATATATATATATATATATATATATATAATGGTTCTTCATGGATCATGAACACCATGCATATATAAAGGATTTTCATTTATAATATAAGTACTTATGTTGATTGATTTAGAACGAAAAGCATAATTGTTTTCAAAACTCTTACAATATTGCCATTTTTGCCTTGGGACGATGCCATTAGAACCCAAAGAGCAACCCCTGCACGTACGTACTAAATTATTAAGCTGCAATGGCACTGTCATTTTGCACAATCACCAAAATGGCCACCACCACTGCATGCATGCCATGATCTTTATAAGTTCTTTACCACCTTCCATCAAACATCTAATGGAGGCAATTAATATACTTGGAATATTATGCCTAATTGTCTGGTATCGATCTCAGTCGAATTAGATGGAGCAACTTTTAGTTCTTGTTTTCTTTAAATTTTACCAAAGCCGGTACTTGAATATTGCTCCAATCGATCTGTTGCAATCACGTACCCAACATGAATGTTGCCAACCATGCATATGAGTGGAAAAAGTTAGGCTCTGAACATTACCTTTCTACCTGTGATCTTTCCCTCCGTTATCATGCTCGATCTATTATTTACATCAATCTCATGAGTACTGTTGAACAACTCGTACGTACGTGCGTCTAAACTTTGGTCTCAAAAACTTTGTCGATTGGGATCAGATAATATAGCCAAATATTCCAATAATTGGGGGACCCTACAGATCTGCAGGCAGATATATATATATATATATATATAGCAGAAATGAGTCAAATGCGTATAATATAATATAATTGAGATGGTACAATTAAGCCAACTCGTTTTGGTTTTATCTGAGAAGACGACGCAGCTAGCAGCTGAAACCTCATGTGAGTGGTAAAGCTTTCTTGTCGAGTGACAGGAAGCCTTGCTAGCTAGCTGTATGTGTTCTTTTGTCCAAGGCCACGAATTAAGCTTGAAAGGTAATTAGTGATGCAGGTGATCCAGGTCCCATGCAGACATAATCAAAAGATTCCTGCATGGTATATATGCCTGGGAGATAGGCTTTCTTATCATCAAATTACGCGAGGCGTTTTCTTCAAAGTGGAATATTTTTTTGTTCGTGTGAAGTACAATTAATCCCAAGATTAGACAACCAGTCATTTCCTACCCCAAATCTACCAACTTTTAAAGCACCTTTATACCCACGCGATTATTAAACTCAACTTTAATGAAGGAAAGGAGCTTAATTTAAGAAGATCTTATGTCCAAAACTTAAGTTCCTTGCACAAATTTCTTATTATAGTTACATAATAAGACGTGCATACTCTACAAGATAATGTCTATGCGGAGTTTCAGAAGAAATAAAAAGAAAGCTTATAAGATATATACTATATATAGTGAGAAAGAAAATAGAAGTGTCTGTTCATTGTTCATGCCAACCTTTCTTATATATACGGTTAAATAAGGTTAATTTGAATTATTTCAATAAGCGAAATTCTCACAAATTCAGATTTTTATTCGTCTTATAGGACACGTCACTTTGTTGTGATTGTACATTTACGTCGCTTAGGAGGTAATTAGAGTCTCCTAAATAATTTTATGTTTCAAGATTAAGAGCTGATGATCAAGTTATATACTTGCTCTAGAAAATTGTAGAGAAAGAGAGACAGGAGCCTTTGTTTTTGTATGTTCACTTTTCACACTCTTAAAATTAACGTACAAAAATTTAAAGCATTTTCTGATGGAGTGGCCGTTAATTAACTTTTATGAAGTTTAGTCGTACTAGTGCTAGGGAGATAATTAGATCTTAGTGATGGGGAACTACTTGTAACTTTGCCACCCATGCGGATATAACATAGGTCATGGGATACCCACTACTAACACGTATAAATCGAGTAAATCAGAGTTTCACTATTCGTATGTATTCTTGATAGGTCAGTCCTCCTAATTAGATTGAAATCAGGCAACTGATCATGAATTGTAATTGCCTACCAGCTTGCTTGCTTGCATGCATCAACATCATGATATAAATGGAGTTACAAGCTAGTACGTTTTCAATCTTCAAGTGGGAAAAAGGATCGAAAGAAAAACGACAGGAAAGAAAGAGCAGATATTATTATTTCACAACGCAATATCCATTGATAAGTGATCAATTACAGATTTGGTTTTGGAGATGATCAGTTCGTGGTGGTGGTGGTGGGTGCACCGTTCTTTTCTTCAGTTGTCTTGCTGCTTTAGATTTGACTAAACCACCAACATTTGTAGCATCAACTTCCAACCACAAACTAATTAGGCCCCGATTGATATAAAGGTTGATCTCCTGATTTAATTGCAGTGACCCCCACCACCTTGAAAAAATAAAAACAGAAATTACTACTACAAATGTGTATATATATATATATCAGATATAATAAAAGAAAGAAAACCCGATACATATTCCTGGATGTAGCTAATTGGTATGAAAGAAAACAGAAATTAGAACCAAGTTTGAAAGATGCAAATTGGTACGGTGAACTCTAAGTCAAAATTTAAACGTACGTGTACAGCTACGAGAATCTGTCCAAATTATAGCCGGCCCTATGACATTGAAAACAGGGAGGAAGGACAGTTGGGTGGCAAGCTGATTGGTCCAACGGGCCAATCGATCTTTCCTTTTTAGATTTGACCATTCAAAGAATTATTGATATTTTATCTCTATTTGTTTTCTTTGGAAGTAAAATGGTAGCATCGTCCTCTTTTGTAAACTTTTTCTTGTGGGCAGGGAACCGAAAGGTGTAAAAAATAAATTCGTGCGGGGAGATGATGATGATGGTGGAGCGTCCCACTGACATACAACAACACGCTCGAAACCTTAGCTACAAGCAAGAAATCATGGAGTTTTTTTTTTTTTTGTTTTATCAAAATGATAAAGGGTCACGTGAGGTGTCCATGTTGAACCAACATGTTACCCCAATGGAATGATGACATATTCACTAAAAACAAAGGGGCAGAAACAAAATGCCCTTCCAATACATAAAAATATATATATATATACATACACATATCAACAAAACAAAGATCCAATGCACGAGTACTTCTTCCCACATACACGTATGTATAAATATAATGTGTTATAAAAAAGAATAATGTTATATACAGTTGTGAAATGTATAAACGTCGTGTAATAATTTTAAAAAATAATACATGAAATATTATTTCTCTATTAAAAGATAAAAAGAATGAGAATATTAAAAAGATAAAAAAAGTGGACGGTCCCCTCAAGTGCTCGGAGAACCAACCTTCCCCAACTTTTTCATTGCAGCGAAGATTTTTATTAAATCTAATACAAAACAAACAAGGATTTGATGCATATGGTTTCCTTAGTCATAGTTTATTTCATGGCCTTTGTGAATGCCTTGTGCTTTCAGTACCATCTTTTGTCCTAACATTATGCATAATCTGACTATTGATGACGAGGGTTTGCATTACATTCTCTAATTTATTTTTGTTTTGGGTAGATTTGTCATTGGGATTCGAGTGGTCAAACTTTGTATATCTTTGCCTCTTTTTAAGGACGTTTCTTTTTCGACTGGGATTCCAATCCCTTTCATTCCTTTATTCGATCTAACAATTTCTTATTAAGGAGGAGAGAAAGAGATCAACTAAACCATTACAATCAGCAAAAAGCAAACCAACCCATTTCAGACATCGGAGGCACAATGTCTCTCTCTCTCTCTCTCTCTCTCTCTCTCTCTCTAATTAATCTAAGGCAAAGTTGGCACTTTCGTCAAGGTTCCAACCTTTTCTTCTTCTGGCTCCAAAGCATGTGACCACACAATCTTCCAGCAGCAGCAGCTTCTCATTCTTTTTTCTAAGCAAAAAGGAAAAGCATTTGATCTTTTTTTATTCTATACCACTGCATAACCAGTCGTCCATGGAATTCCCCCATACACGCCCAAAGGTTCTCCATTACATGCCCCATTCAATCCTCAACTAAACCTGTTCCTCCATGGAAAAAGCTATCTTGATCATGTTGGATTAAAATTTCAATTACTTTTTGGTTTCTGGGGTAACTTTTCCAAACAAAAAAAAGAAATTTATAGCTCAAAGCTAGAATCATCCACCCATAATTGTGTAAGATTTTAGACCCATTATTGAGATGCCATTTGAAATGTTCCACATATCAAAGACCATTGTAGCAGCAATTGGTATGAAATTTATGCAAATTGCCCATTGATTTAACTGAATTGCACAAGCATATTGTGCCCTGTTCTGTCAAGCAAACAGAAAAAAGCACCCATATACCAAGTACTTGAAAGAAAATAGATCAGAAGTTTGTGTTAGAATCAAATGAATTCTCTTTTGTATCCATCCAACTAAAAAATAAAACTTTCCTTTGATTTACAAATTTCGATCTCTCCCTCTCCATCTTTTTCTAACAGAGAGAAATTATACAAAAACAAAAATCAGAAGGGCATGATATGGGTGGTCTTAGTATGGTAGCTGGAAAGGCAGGACTTGGAATTCACCCGAAATATTTTGAGCAAATCGGCCGACATTTGGCGAACCGAAGGCGAGCAATTGCTCTGCATCAGCAGGAGAATCTTCGTTGGCCCGTTCGCCCTCGCTACCGCCTCCTGGGCGCGTTCATCCCGGAACAGATAACACACGCTCCAAAGTATCGTCACCGCGTGCTCCGTCGTCGCACTCGATACTTTCAGGACCCTCTGCACTAACGCCTCCACGCACACCCTGTTCTCGCATATCTCCCACCTCCCTTCTTTACAGGAAGACATCGTTTCGAGTAGCTTCAACACCTTCTCCGTCACCGTCACGCTCGAACTCGAATCTGATACGAGTTTTGCCAATGTTTTGATTGTGCCGAGGTGGACTAATTTGGATTTGACGCGTTTGGTTATCGATATCCGGATCAAGCATCTAAGACTGGCTTCAATTAGAGCCGGATCGTTCTCTGGAGTGATTAGTTTTAGCATTTCGGACAATAATCCGTCCTTTTCGGCGATCAGGAGTTTCGACTCGGCGTCGTTTGCGACGGTTTCTAAAATCCTAACCGATGCGATTCTGGAATCGGTTCTCCCTTGTTGCAAAACGTGAAGCAGCGAAGCCAAGCAACCGAGGTCGCTTTTTAGCATCGAATTCGTGAGCTTATGGTGGTCTTCGTTTTTGCTTAGTACCAACTCCAAAACAACGACCACTTGTTCAAGAAAATCGATGTTTTTACATGCCCCGTCACTGGCATTGCCGAGAAATTGAAGGAGCGTGACAATGAAGCCGTCCATTTTCGCGAGAAACTTCCGGTTTTCCTCCGATTCTCTCGCAAAAGTAACAATTTTCGATAAGGACTCGGAGATAGGTTTGTTGCTATTGCCGTCCCTGGTTTTGCTCTGCAGCTCCTTGATTAGGTCCTGTACTTGCTCGAGCGAGGGAGTCGACTCGGCCGAACCGGTTTTGTTGTTGCGGACTGAGTCAGACCAGATCTGGATGAGGCGCTGGAGGGTGCGGTTGGGTACGAACTCCTTGCTGTGGAGGACTTGCATGGTGGCCGGG
Organism: Juglans regia; assembly: GCF_001411555.2. Classification (NCBI taxonomy): domain Eukaryota; kingdom Viridiplantae; phylum Streptophyta; class Magnoliopsida; order Fagales; family Juglandaceae; genus Juglans; species Juglans regia. The sequence continues at coordinate 12,622,673 of NC_049901.1, read as the reverse complement.
CAGGTGTTGTTGCCGTTGTCGAGCCAGCGTTGAATACTGGAGCGGTCGTAGGTGACTCCGGTGCACAGGCTCACCGGGGACTTCATAACGTCGAGCGAGATAGGGCACCTAAAGAAACTGGGCACCGTGATGTACAGGTCGTCCCTCACCATGTTTTCAGCGCCGTTGGAACAGAGAGAATATTGAGCGAGAAAGCTTAAGAGAAAGAGAAAGAGAAGGAGTGAGAGAGAGAGACGAGGGAGGAGTCCGGAGAAGACAAGACACAGGGTGAGTTTAAAAGAGAGAGAGAGAGAGAGAGAGTCAAAGGTACGGTGACGTCAGTAATTTACTTTAATTTTCTGAATTGAAATGATATAATATAATATTCTAAAATTGGAGAGAGGGTGTGGGGGGTGGGGAATCGGGATATTTGTTCTTCGGTCAATGCGATGGATTTGTTTAGAGTATTTTTTGGCTTGGCTAGATAAAATGATTGGTCAAAATTTATATAATTTATATAAAAAATATAAATTGTTTAGGTGTCAATTTTTTATTGACATTAAAATATAAGTATGTTAATTGTTAGATATTTGATTAGTGATTAACAAGTTTACGTAAAATTTTAGATGAATTTAATTTTAATTTTTTATTATTAGTATTAAATTATTTTTAAAAATATAATTTTTTTAATATTAATTTAATTAGAATATAATTATTATTAATATTAAATTAGTAGAATTATAAAATATGATATAAATAAATTAAATAAAAAAATTTTAATTTAATAATATTTTATTATTATATAAAAAATAAATAAATAATTTAATATAAAAATTAAATTTAAATGAAATAAATAAATAAAAATATAATATTAATTAAATTTTAAATAAAAAGCCAATACTAATGCTACGAGAGCATCCACCTACACCACACGGCATTCTACATCTGCTTGTTGACTTGTAGGAATTGTAAATCAAGACGTATGGTGAAGGGCTACGAGTGTAGGAAAAGGTACACGTGGGACGTAAAGATTGGAGGTGGAAGACAAATGGAAATAAATTAACATAATGGGGGACGACTGGCGAGAACGTGGGGGTAGAGCAAATAGCAACTTTTACATCCGTTCAGATCCTAAATTCAGGATTCTTTTGAAAAATATATCTATTTTAATTCATTTTAATTTATTATTATAATTTTTTTAAATTTTAATATAAAATATAATAAATAATTTAATTTCTTTAAATCTTAAAATAATAATAATAAATAATATTTTAATAATATTTTATCATCTCAATTCAATTTAATTCTATTCAATTTAATATTTAAACCCACTCAAACAATACTGAGAGAAATATATTACGAAAATAAAATATATTTATAATTATAAATTATATAATTATTTTAAAAAATAAATAAAATAAAAAGATTTATATAAAATTAATTAATTTTTAATAATAAATCTTACTTTTTTTTAAAATAATTATATAATATTTATACATTTCATAATTATATATAAAATTATTCTATAAAAAATAGTCATAAATCACACATTTTTTTTTATGAAAATAAAGTTAGAGAAATTCCACTATAAGTTTTATTATTCTTAATCGTATTAATTAATATATTAAATTATAAATATTATATAAAATCATTCAGAATGTATTAAATTTAAAAAGGGAAAATACTATTAAATCATAATGGGTCTTGTCACGATGCACTCTGTATGGTAGTACAAAAATTTGAATTTCGCGTATAGGTGCACTCACTGCCATCGATCTGGAACCTATTAAATGCTAAAGACCCTTGACTTGAATAACACAAGGGCACGCGTTTTGTCTTTATTTATCTTCTTAAACACCGACTACGTATTAGACTTTTTAAAACAATTTAATGGGTTCATCCATGCTAGTTTACTAACTTAATTAAACACCTAATACAATTTTTTTAAAAAAAAAAAAAAAAAAACTGGTTTCAGTAGATTAATTCAAAGGAATAAGTTCCTTTTCTTCTTTTTCTTTGCAGAGTATAATTATAATATATTTTGTATTATTACAAAAAATATTCAAGTGGTACCAGGGGTGTACACAAATAGAAGAAATCAACCAGAACCACCTTAGACCGGCTGCCGGAGCACAAAACTTGTCAAAACCTGCATAAAACATGTCCGCCGATGGCAGAACTATGTAAAAATCGTAGTCGACCTATTTGATCCTGATTTGAATCTGGATCAGACCATTTAATCGACCGATTATATAAATTATGTATTTTTTAAATTATACATATATAAAACGACGTCGTTTCACTCAAGAACATCAGTTTGAAAAAAAATATATATAAATGAAACAACATTGTTTAGTTTAAGTTGAGCCAAATGACGTCGTTTCGACTTAGGGTTTAAACACTCCCCTCCCCTCCCTCTTCTTCTCGACTTCGACTTCCCTTTTCTTCTCAGACTCCAACACAGCGATGACTATCTCTCTCCACTCTAATCTCCCCTTCCAGTGACAGCGCAGCGCACGTTAGCTGTGACTCCGTCAAGTCCATCCCCCTGAGTCCATCACCATTCCCCTACCTTCATCCCTCATCTGTCGAGTCTGTATCTCAAACTGGCTCAAATTGGCCAGAATCGAGAAATCGACCATGAATCGGTCCAATCGGTTCCACCCCTTCACACGGTCGGTTTCAGCCGGTACTTTTTTTTCTCCAAATTACATGGTCAATTGATTTCGGTTTTAACCCAAAACCAAATCGAAGGTGTCGGTTTTCACTCCTAGGTGGTACTTATTTTTTCCATTAACATGACATCCTATAAATATTGAAAACGGTGGAAATAAAAGAACTTCTGATCTTCATGTGGGGCGGGGCTTCTGATATTCAAATGACAAAACTCTCAAACTCTGCTATGTACACGTTAAAAATGGATCAAGAAGAGGAGGAAATTAAGTGCCTTAAGCCCATGCCGTGCATCATGTACAAAGAGTCATGACCTTTTATATTAATATAATCAAAATCCCCGAAATTAAAAAGATATTTTTTAGTAATTTCAGAAATGTATATATCTTTAATCCAAACCTTACGTTAGACGTTAAAATGTCCAAGAACGTACGTACGTGGATTTGCATGAAAAAGACGCGCGCGGAGTCAATTTATATTGGCGTACGTACGTGTACGCCGGAGTCTGCATGCGAGGGATATTCAACGACGAAGAAAAACAAAGCTAGCAATTAATGTGTATGCGAGTATTGACCGAAGACTTATGTACTCTAATTTCTGCTAATCGACCAAAGTCCAGTAGTTAGGCATCATCTCATGAAGACGACAATATATATTGGATCTTTGCTTGCCGTTTCAAAGTCAAATTACCCTAAATTTTCAAAGTTTCATATTATTGACTGACAACTCTACTTGGAACACCGATCCAATGATATTCACACGCCAATATATATATATTCTCTTTATTTTAAAAAAGAAAATCACAAAGTTTGACCATTTTTTTTCCAAGTATACAGAATTAGGTGAGTTTCGTGGTGGAAATTGGAGTCCAATTTTATGACTAAAAGCTTTTACTTTTGAACCATCTTTGGTTGATCTGTTCTTTCGGCCTCTTACGTAGACGATGTTTCAACCTCACAATCTTGGCGAATCATTCATCTTAAGTTATAATATGACTAGAACCAAATAATTTTGTCACAGCTTGATCTCTATTTTATTGATTACAAAAAATAGAATAGAAAAACTATATTTTCAAACCAATGTGAATGTTGCATGGTCGACACTGTTAGAGAGCTTGATTCATGTGTTTGTGGCAATGATTTGTCGTTGTTTTTGGTGAATTTTCAATCTTGGATCTTAATCCGACCCGACCCGATCCGATCACCTGCAGATTTACTATATATCTTATATTAAACTCTTGTACGATTGTCACACTTATATATCTTTGATTGTCATTTGAATAGAATTGTTTATAGTTTTATAAACTTAAGCACGTTGTCAAATCATATAAATCTTATATCCTGTGGTATACTTTACTTTTTCAAATCATCGTTCCTAACATGTAGTACAACTAATATAAAAAGTACTGTTTATACTTGGACATGATGACCAATTAGTTAATTAGGGGTGAAAAAGAGTCTGAGACAGACCAAAATGCGAGTGGAGTTGGAATGGAAATGTTCGTGTTAGAGTCACCCACCCATTACGGAAACTAAAAAGTAGTGTTTGGAATGTTCATCATGGAGTGGAGAGGCATCATTTCAATTTCAAACGCAAGTTTGGGTTCAAAAAGGTCTAAATTAATGAGGACCTTGCTTACACGGCCTCTGCTTCGAAAAGGATTATGAGCAACATAGATAGAGTTGTAGCTTGCAAGGCACTCAGAATAACAGTCAGTGGATCACTGAGTACATTGTCTCTGGATGCCGGCTGTTTTTCGTTATCATTTTGTGGTAAGAAAATCAATCATTTTCGGGTAGGAAGAGGAAGATCAGATTGGTGTAAAGCAATAAAATAAAAAGGAAGACGAGGCCAGCAATGAATTACAGCTAGCATCTATATATACACTTCATTAACATTAATGTACGTGATCAGTTCGTGTACAATTCATTTTGTGTTAAAAAAATCAATCATTTTCGTACGTGTAAGAGGTTGGTCATGTAAAGCAATATAATAAAAGGAGGATTAGGCAATTACAGCAAACTTCAATGGGAGCTCGTGTACCAACTCATCGATGTGTCGATGACTTTTGCATCAGCAATGTAGGGCTAGTTTGTTTTAAAAAATAAGATGAGATTAAAGTTAAAAAGTTGAATAAAATATTATTAAAATATATTTTTTAATATTATTTTTTTTTTAATTTGAAAAAGTTGAATTGTTTATTTTATTTTATATTAAAAATTGAGAAATTTATAATGATTAAATGAGATGAAATGAAATGTTTTTTCAAAACAAATGAGGCCATAATTGCATGCATGCCTATTTCCCCCTTCGGATTTTTATAATTCTTTCTCACGTTTTGAGACAAAAGGAATTGGAAACTGCTTGTTTGGATTCGCAAGTCATCTCAGCTCATCTCAACTTATCTCAACTCATATCACTACTATTCATTACTATTCAGCAACTTTAACTCACAAATCTCACTACTATTCACAACTCATCTCATTACTATTCACAATCCATCTCAACTCATCTCAGCTCATCTCAAGTCATCTTCGAATCCAAACATTAGAATCTTAATCCTAGTTAACTATTTATATATATTAAAAATTAATATAGGTGACACTAATTTTTATTTGAGAAAAAAGTTTGAAAACTAAAACTAAAAATTTAGTCACGTTTAATTATGCAATTTAGATGAGATGAAATAAAATATTTTATGAAAAGTTGAATAAAGTTTTATTATAATATAATTTGTTAATATTATTTTTATTTTAAGATTTAAAAAAGTTAAATTATTTATTATATTTTTATAAAAATTTAAAAAAATTATAATAATTATATAAAATAGAATTAGATAATTTATTTATTTTTTCTTTTTAATATAATGCCCCGATATTCCCATCCAATTTGCACCCAATTAACTTAGAAATTGCTCTATTGAAGAGTGACTGACACACACGCTCTAACCCTCAAAAAAGAGAAAAGAGAAAGTGTACGGTCCCCAAAACTAGAGTGCAGGTGTGGGGGGCATTCTAGAATCTAGCGGTTCAGTGACACAGATAGTACTATGTTTCAGGACTGCATCATATAATAAGCTCTCACATGCATTCAAAGGAACAGATAAGCTCAGCTCTGTTTTTGAGGTTCAAATCATCAACTGATCCTAATAATTTAAATCTCCACCCAGAGGACTCCATAAATAAGAATTCCACCTCGACATCGTGGGTCCTTCTTTTGTCTTCCCTATTTTGAAGTGTGCAATGATGGCGACACAACGTATTTGATAACATACGTTTTAAAACGACAGTGTTTTTCTATATTTTACAAAAATATATTTTATTTTAAAATTTAACTGTGTAATGTGTTGTCATTTTCCTTTTTACATTGCATTTCGAGTGATAGGTTCCGATCTCTTTCGGTCATGTGTTTATTTTACAGACTGGTACAAAGCATGCTTCCAAGTATGATATTGGTTATAAGTACTAAATGTGTAAATTTTATATAATTTTTGTTTTAGAAAAATAATTTTATAATTTAATAAATCACGTCAATTCATGTTAATTTATAAAATTATTTTTATAAAATTATTTTATAATATTTCCCTTAATATAAATGTATTCAATGAACCCATGACTAGTATTTTCGTTTCGCGCGAAAACAAAGAAACTAATTTTTGAACTTTTTCTTATACTTGTATCTGCTGCAACTGAAATAAATGCAACAGTTACAGATCATAGAAGCCGATATTTGTAGCAACTGATTTACAAATCATTTACGAGAAATATATATATATATATAATAGTAATATTAAGTATAAGTTTTGAATAGATAAATATTATTAAAATAATTATAAAAAAATAGATTTTATTAATAAAAATAATTTTTTTTATATTTTTTTAAATAAAATCTATTTTTTTTTTACTAAAATTTATATAAAACTTTATAAATAATTTATCTAGTATGTAGAGAGAGAGAGAAGGACCAATCTAGCCTAAGGATACAATCAAATCAGTGGGACAACCTATATCTGAAATAACTCAGTCGCTCTCAGTCAAGTCACTGTACACACAGTACCGTCTTTTAATGTTGTGTCTTTTTCTAATTGGTATACGCATCTTACACTCTTTCGAATTGAAGAGAGGGTCGCCGACTCGCCGGAACCACTGGCCTTCAGCTTCATTTCTGGTGCGAATGGTTCGTTAATTTGTCACGACAAACAGCAGGAAAACTCCCTACCTCCGTCAATTCTGACCTGTAATGGATCTGGAGTGAATGGTTTTTTCCTTAAGCCTGGGACCTGTGGAAACATATATAGAAATTTTGTAAAAACTACATTATTTTATGAACTTTAATTATTAACGTAAAACATATATATAGATATATATATATATCTTATGAGTCTAATGATAGCTAAACTTTAGTCAATGTGTGTCAAAAAACTACCATATTGGATTACGTATTGCTATAAAATTTTAGATTTCAACTATAGTGATTTTCTAAATTTGTAGGTGAACAGTAGGTTAATCAAATATTAAAATATTCAATTTTCACTCATCCCACAAAATATATAGATATTTTTGTAATTAAAAAATTTGGTTTGATTTATTATTATTAAATATAAAATGTGATAAAAATAAATAAATTAATTAATATTAATTAGAATATCAATTATTAAGTTAATTATAATGATAAGTTAATTAGAATATAATTATTATTAATATTAAATTGTTAGAATTATAAAATATGATACAAATAAATTAAATAAAAAAATTATTAAATTAATAATATCTTATTATTATATAAAGAGTAAATAACTAATTTAATGTAGAAATTAAATTTAAATAAAATAAATAAATATAAAAAAATATGATATTGATTAAATTTTAAAAATAAATTTCGCTTAATCAATGAAGATGCTACGAGAGGCGCTAGGGACGAGCTATTTAGCATACTGGATGAGGCCAAAGAGCGAAGCGTAAAGCAAAACGGAGGCTTCATCGGAAGAAACAAAAAGATGAAGCTCAAAAGGGTAGAGCTGAGGATAAAAATCATGGAATTGAAGAGAGCGGAAGTATCGATCCCATTGGTTACTGCCCCCCGATTTTTTTAAGCGTCGTGGGGTAGCAAAAGACTATGTTCAGGGCTTGTTTGGATTCGCAAGTCATCTCAGCTCATCTCAACTCATCTCATTACTATTCATTACTATTCAGCAACTTTAACTCATAAATCTCACTACTATTCACAACTCATCTCATTACTATTCACAATCCATCTCAACTCATCTCAGTTCATCTCAAATCATTTCAAGTCATCTTCGAATTCAAACATCTTCATTCCATTTCTTTATGTCCAATGTCTCCAAACAATTTTCTGGCCACTTTGGCATTTGAACAACAATCTATTAATGTAATTTTATTCCATTGATAACAGTGGAACCACAAAAGGCGCTCTTTCTTTTCAGCTCCAAGGACACTGTTCTAATGCAGAAGTCTAACACTTACGTAGCAAAGCTTACATCTTTGGCTTAAGATATTGTTTTACAAATCGTCTCATCTAATCATTATAATTTTTTTAAATTCGTTTACAAAATATAATAAATAATTTAATTTTTTTAAATACTAAAAGAAAAATTATATTATAATAATATTTTATTCAACTTTTAACTTTCATCTCATCTCATTTGTATAAACAAATGCAGCATAAACCATTTACTGAGCAAAGCAAAACTCAAATCTGTGGTTTGAGGGGTTCCTGGTTGAGAAGGTGACGAGTTTGAGATGAGAGAGAGAGAGAGAGAGAGACTAATGAAAAGGGAGGGAGAGTTGGGGAGAAAGGGAGAGACTTGGGGAGAAAAAAGGAATAAATTGGAGAAATTATTTACTCAAATTGATTTTATTGTGAATAATGTAAATAATCTACGTATCCATTTTTTATTAGAATGTATAAAATATAACTATACACTACACTCGGTTTAAAGTTTTTCCATATCATATTTAGTCATATAGATGTGTCAGCTGTGAAAGGTTCATAAGATGTTAGGTAGTTCGAACTCTAAGGAACCCTAAATGAAATAAAATCTATTTTTGCATGAAAATATTAATATCAATGTCAACTCTGTTGAGTTTACCTTGACAACTAATGACATAAATTAAAGAGAATGAAAAGTTGTACATGAAACCTTACACCACATACCTCTATTTAATCAACATGTGATTTGTCATTTTTGTTATTTTATTTAAAGAGAATATATATATGTATGTATGTATGTGTGTGTGTATATATATATATATATATATATATATGCATGTATGTATGTATATATATACACACACTATCACCCTCCAAATTCCTTTATATTTTTTTTTTTCCTAAACAAACAAGCATATGGTTGATAAAATAAAGGGGTTACAAGATACAAGATAATTCAATAGGGGTGGAAGTCCCCAACAATCATCCCAAGATTAACAAATACAACACAAGAGAAAATAAAAAATAAAAAGGGATTTGGAACTAAAAGTTTGGCTCCCACCCACTTTCCACAAGGGAAAGCAACTTAAAGCGGTTTTTCTACGGTTAGAAGCCATAGTGAAATGAGATATGCTGCATTTTGTTGAGCTGAACTGGCTGAAGTAGACTTTTAAGACCATTTTATCTTGATCATTGGTTAGAGAAAATAAGAACATAGGAAAGTAGCAACCAGAATAAGATTCAAATTGTCGGCGAAAGACCACCACTAGCTATGGAGGTGTGTGTAACTCATGTGCCACCCTTGGCATAAAGTATAGGTCAGATCTAATAGATCCGAATACACTGACCCTGATTGTGCCGCACGTGGTGGCAAAATACATCCCTTGGCATGGTGGCACATAGGTCTTACACACAGTGTGAACTGCACGTGAAACATACGCGCCGCTCTTTTGGTCAGTTTTCTTCTACCGTCTAACTGAACGGTGGCTGAAGAATCTAATGGTGGGGCGCGTGGCAGTCGTAGGAGGCCAGTAGATAGCATATCGGTAGATTTCCGTACTGTGGGTGAGAAAATAAAGGAAAACCAAAAAGAAATTTTGGCTAGGTTCAGCAAAGGCCAGATAGGGGGAGGGAGGGTGAAGCCTACTCTCCACCCCTATGGCTAGAGGAAAGGGAGTTATAGGAAAACAGTGGTGGAAGGGTTTGTGGCCCGGAGAGAGATAGGAGAAATGAGCTTTTTTTATATTTTTTTAATTGCGTATTAAATATTTTTCAATCCTATAAACTAGATTTGCTTCGAAAAAATGAACCATGCATTTGCAGGGCAATTAACCTATTGATATTTTTTTTACTGATATGGGGCTTTGAATGCTTAAGGTTGGTTTGATTACACAAAATCAAACTATCTTATCTCATCTTATATAATCATTATAATTTTTTCAAACTCCCACACAAGATATAATAAATAATTTAACTTTTTTAAATCTCAAAATAAAAATAAAAATATAATAATATTTTATTCAATTTTCAATAAAATATATCATCTCATCTCATCTGAATTGCATAACCAAACAAGGCATAAAACTTTTACCCATCATCACTTCATGAATTTATATGTATCTATGAATCTGGTGATCAGGGTTGGGAGTGCTCTAGGAGATCCAGGGGGACGAAGGCCAGGGCAACGATGATTAATGAATATAGGGTAATGATACCCTTACATCTCATTTACAACTATTTTACTATTCAACTATTTTTTTTTTCATTTTGCTCTTTGAATTTAGATTAAAAATCTCATAATATTACCTTCTTGCATACTCTAAAAGAAAATAAATTCAATTAACCAATGTAATGATGTAATTTAATTTTTTAAATATCGACTCAAAGAGCAAAAAATGTCAATATTTATAAATTTGAATTTATTTTTAATTAAATTACACGATTACGTTGGTCATTTTGAAGTCTCAGTTGTAACTGCAGTTACGAATATGACGAATAGGGCAGAGACAATTTTAAGGGTAGAGGAGTTGGGGGGAGACGTGAAGGACATGTTTCGGATTTCTTTGGGAAGTAGTTACAGAAGGGGCCTGAAATCTCTGGGACAGTTGCAGAGGTTATTCAAATGGTTCAAGAGGAAACTGGACATGCGGGAAACATGGAATGGAAACAGAGGCTTTGTGCTTAGTTTTATGCAGTTGGGCTTGTGACTTCAAGTGGGCCTACAGTGGAGGGGCTGGAATGATGTGTGCTTGGTGTGCATATAAAGGAAGCAGGCCATGAAGAAAGTCAGGGTCATGTGTTGAAGAAGAAACCGGGTGGGTCTAGTGGCTGAAAGTATAAGCGTTGGTCGTTTTTGCGTGAAACCACAACTTCTAAATTTGGTTCTTCTCAACGGCTTCAACATTCCAGAAGTAAAAAATGGAAGGGGCATTTTCAAATAGAGGGTATTGCAGTAAGACAATCGAAGAGAGGGGCTGCGGCTAGTGTGTAGGTTGCTGTCAATCATGAACCTGAAGCTATTAGATCGACGGAGACTGTTGAACAGCCCCGTTGGGATTGATGAAGACCATAAGTTGGAATGTCTGTGGGCTTGGGAACCCATGAGACATTCAGGCCCTCTGTGATTTAGTGAAGAGGGAAGCTCTCGAGATCTTGTTTTTACAGGAAACAAGATTAACAGCTCATGAATTTGAGGTATGTAAGTTTTAGCTAGGGTTTTCAAATTGCTTGACTGTTGATTGTATTGGTCGAAAGGGGGGAATTGCTTTACTCTGGGGAAAGGATGTTTGCTCATCTGTTTTGAATTATTCCCCCTATCATATTATTGCTGCTATTGAGGATGACCATGCGAAGAAGTTATGGTTTTTAACGGGGATTTATGGGCACCTAGTTGTTAATGAAAGATTTAAAACCTGGAGATTACTAAGAAGTCTTTGTAGGAAGCATGATGGACCGTGGCTTTTTTTAGGGGATTTTAATGAGTTATTGCACCATCATGAGAAATGGGGAGGAAATCCAAGGCCTGAATGGCAAATTTCAACATTACGAGGGATGGTAGATGACTGCGCTTTGAAAGATTTGGGGTTTAGAGGGTATAAGTGTACTTGGAGTAATTGTAGGGGGTTCTAATTTTATTTATGAGAGATTGGATAGAGCTTTGGTGAACTTGCACTGGTTGAATAGTAGTTGCATACTCGAATCATGTCCCAATATGGGTTAATGATGAGGGGGAAGGGAATTTCACCAAAAAAAAAAAAAAAGTTTAAAGCCATGTGGGTTGGTGAGAAGTCCTGCGATGATATTATTAAAAAAGTTTGGAGGATGGTTGATGTAGGTAACAATATGGGGGATGTAATGGATATGATAAAAAAAAGTGGGAACCAGTTACACATGTGGAACAAAAATTGCTTTGAGAATGTGCAAAAGCAATTGTTATTGTCCAGGAAGCATATGGAAAGGATACATGATCTTGGTTCTCTGGGGGACAATATGGAGGAGCTTAATTGGGCCCGAGATGATGTTCAAGAATGGCTAGAAAGGGATGAATTGATGTGGAAGCAGAGGTCTAAAGTGTTGTGGTTAAAGGAAGGTGACCAAAATTTAAGATATTTCCATATGAAGGCATCTCAAAGGTGAAAAAAGAATAACTTGGTAAGAATTAAAGATGGTAATGGGGTATGGCAGTTTGGTGAGTAGAGAAATAATGTTATTCCTGGTTATTTTAAGGAACTTCATACAAGTTCAAAGCTGATGGGTTCCATTAATTTTCAGTGTTCCCTTGCTGACAAAGTGACACCCTCTATGAATGAAGACCTTGTTAAACCATACACTGAAGCTAAGGTTACTGCCGCTTTGGCACATATGCATCATGGTAAAGCCCCAGGACCAGATAAAATGTCACCTATGTTCTACCAAAAATACTGGAGTGTCGTTGGCAACTCTATCACTGGAGCAGTTTTGAATGCTTTGAATTCAGGTGCATTCCCCTATACTCTTAATCATACTAATATTACTCTTATTCCTAAGAAGAAGGACATTGAAAATGTAACACCTGGAACCAGCCAAGCCCGCTTTTCAAAATTTTTGAGTTTATAGGTATGAAAAGTCCATTTGAAATTTCGAGTAAAATTTTTTTGGAAGAGAGTATAGGGCCTAAACTATTTTTGGTGGATTATAATTTTCTTTTTTTTTTTATAGGTTTAAAATATTTTAATGGACCAAGTAGATTTTCACTCGAAAAATTTATGGGGCTACTATAATTTTTTTAGGTTGAGTTGAGATCTAAAACTTAGAGAAAAAGGCCATGCATTAACCCCATTCAAGATCCAAGTTGTGGGCCAATTATTTTCGGGTTAAAGTGCCGTACACCGTGAAAATAATTTCAGACTCCACGTTTCTGCACGTTTGCGTCCGTCTACCCACTGCATGCGCGCCACTCTCTTTTCTCTAGGATTTTTCGTATCGCCCTTTGATATATATTTAAGCACTTATCATCACATGCATGTACGCCTCTATTTTCTCCTCATTTGTGGTTGTTTTGTTTCAAACATCTTTTCTTTCACACGGCAACTTCACAGTTTTAGCCTCACTATTTTCTTGTCGTGCACGATTTTCTTTTAGTGCGTTTTACTCGTCCGTTTTTCTGTGTCATGATCGTCCCTATCCCTCCATCATTCGCGGCAACTGTTGTGTAATAGATATACATATATGTTCTCACATTTAGCAGTTCCTCATTTTGACAAACTAGGGTTGCCACTTGCACCTTTCTATTCCCAACAAGTCGCAGCCTATCTCTCCCACTACACACTCCTCCCCACAATTAAGCAGCAACCACGTTTCCTCTGCAGCAACCCTTTTCCACATTAAACGACCATCGCCCAGGGCCCAAAGTCTCACCATAGCCACTTCTTCTCCTCACTGTGAGACCTTCCCCTCAGCGCAGCCGTGCAACACCTAGTCACTGGCCATGTCCGTAGCGCAACACGGGTTGAATCTCTGTGACGCCGCTGCCCTGCAGCCCACCGCCCTCCAAGCCGTCCTCGCCGCCACAGAAGGCCAACCACCGTCACCCAGCCGTTGAAGGAGGAACACATGGCATACTCTGTTTTTCCACTCCCGAAACATAGCAGTCTTTGCTCAAGTTGTTCCACTGAGCTCCTCCGCTAGCCTCTCCATCTCTCTATGCCCCTCGGTTTTTCAGCCACGTTACACAACCAAAACCACCGTACGTAGCTCCTGACCAGTCGCACACCTTCTCGCTGCCCCACGGTGAGCTCTCTCCCCTTCCGCATGCCATACTTTCTCATCGTGTTTCTCTCTCTCACTTATCTCTCTCTCTCAGTGCCTCACCACCGTGACCTTTTTCGCCACGTCAAGCGCAGCTCCTCCCTTCGCGGTGAGTACCTCACGCCCCTGTCCTCGCTGATAGTTGCACCAAGACTGCATGAATGCGTTTCCTGTATAGTCTACGTAAACTTAGATTTTTACATAGTATTTGAATATGGAATTACAGTTTTACCCTTATCATTGAATGGGTTCAAGTTGAAATTCCAGGTTATATTAAGTCTGTTTTTACGTGCATGGTTTATGCGGGTGGTATAAGAAATTTTTACAAAAAATAAATAGGATTTTCAACCTGTACTATTGGTAGCAAATTATTTTAGTAACTCTGTAATTTTATTTTTAAATATTTAAATTATGATTAAAGCTATTTGTTTATTATTATTTAACGAAATTTTTACTAGTACTTACCTTAAATGTTGAATATTATCAAAGAAATTTAGAGAATGAAGATATTTAAGGTTATGAAATTTTAGGTTTTGAGGAATTAAATATGCTATTTTAAAAGTTTAGGATTAAGTATCGAAATAAGTGGTTGATTGGAAATTTACGGGAATTACTTGATTATTTTATAGGTGATATTGTTAATTGTTCGACATTTTGAGGAAAATTCTGAAAAGCTAAGAAATCCAGATAAGCGGGATTCCTATGCTAGACTTTGCATTAAAATAAAATGAGCTGAAGTGATTTTTGGAAAATCTACATATTTGATTATGAAAAGAAAATTGAACTACCTCGATTATTTGTTTTGCATTACTCATGAGTTTCTGTTTAAGAAGAAATTATTTTCTGTCATGACTGGTGTTGACATGAGCTTATTTTTAACATTCTGTCTCTGAACTTTGAAAAAGAGAGCGAATATGAAATTTGTGCATAAATTATGTTGTGATATGATTTTATTATGTTCCGAAACTTTTGTTCAGTACTCTGTTTGGATAAGACGTGAATTTTAAAAACCTTTGGCATGACTCTCTGATTCTGAATTTGATTTTGTTTCCGCTCTGTTCAGTTACGGCCTTGCCACGGGTGATAATAGTGGCATACGGCCCAACCACGGGTAATAATAGTGGATATGGCCCAACCAAGGGTAATAATAGTGGATACGGCCCTGCAACGGGTTATAGTAGTGGTCTCTGTTTTGAGTGCACACCTTGGTGACAGAGTGATTTATATTCTGCTTGGCTATCCGCAGATGCACAACCCTACCACGGGGGTTATATGGCCTTTGTTCTGATATGATGTTCTGATGATGATGATGATTATTTATGCTATGCCAAATAATATTTTTTGAATGAAATTATTTCTAAATCTTCGCTCTGATATTTTGATAACATGTTTTGCTTCCGCACTTTGAAAATGAAAATGTTTTGTTCTACATTTTGATTTCTGTAAATGCTCATATTTACACATTGATATATGTTCTCTACTTACTGAGTTGTTGATAACTCACCCCTTATCTCCATATATTTTTCAGATAATTTTGATGGTTCAGCTGGAGAACGAGAGTATGAAGTTTTAGCAGGTGTGATGATCAAAGTGAACTAAGTGCCCGAGGGTACAAGTGCTTATTTGAGAGTCGTAGTCAGTAAACTGATTTTATTTTTTTGGTATTTTGATTTGATGAGTTAAGGATAATTTCGAGTTTTGGAGAGTTTTTAATATGTTGTTGAGATTTTCTTTATTGTCCCCATGGAGGAACTTAGATATTTGGATTGATTAAATTGATT
The DNA here is from genome assembly GCF_001411555.2 of Juglans regia. Taxonomy (NCBI): domain Eukaryota; kingdom Viridiplantae; phylum Streptophyta; class Magnoliopsida; order Fagales; family Juglandaceae; genus Juglans; species Juglans regia. The sequence goes on along the minus strand of NC_049901.1, from coordinate 12,607,005 downwards.
AATATTTTCTTGAATTTTTCAGATTTTATAGTTGTACTATTTAAGTTAATTTGAGATATTAAGAGTTAACTCTCCGGACCTCCGAAAATGGGGCGTTATAGAAAAAGTTCCTGATTATAGGCCCATTTGCGTATGTAATGTGGCCTATAAGTTGATTGCAGAGATTGTGTCCAATAGGCTGAAATCTGTGCTACCTTTTGTTATTGAGGAAAGGCAAAGTGCTTTTGTTTCAGGCCAATTGATTACTGATAATGTGCTTATTGCTGATGAGTTAGTACATTATTTAAAGCATAAAAACAAGAGGAAGAAATGATATATATCTATAAAATTAGATATGAGTAAAGCATATGATCGAGTTGAATGGTGTTTCATTATGACTGTGTGACAATTATGGGGTTCAACAAGACTTTTACTGATTTGATTATGTTCTATGTAAGTTCAGTTTCTTTTTCAGTATTGATTAATGGGGAGTCTAAAGGATCTATTAAACCAACTAGGGGATTGAGACAAGAGGATTCACTATCCCCTTATCTTTCTCTTCTATGTACAAAGGGTCTGACAGCTTTGTTGAAGGAAGCAGGGTTAAGGAGGCAAATTTCTAGTATTCAGATATGTAAAGGAGCCCCAAACATTAATTATTTACTTTTTGCAGACGATAGTGTGGTGTTTTGTAAGGCAAAGGTGGAGGAGAATAGGAGATAACAAAATCTGTTGGCTAATTATGAGAGTGTCTGGCCAGAAAATAAATAGAGACAAAACTGTTATGGTATTTAGCAGCAATGTGGGAAGGGAAGTTATGGAAGAAATTGGTCTCTCGTGGGGAAATGGTGAGATCTTACCGTATGAGAAGCATTTTGGATTACCTCCTTTGGTGGGTAGGTACAAGAATAAAGCTTTTCAATCTATTAAAGAGTGGGTTTGGCAAAAACTTCAAAACTGGAAAGAGAAATTACTTTCTCAAGGGGGGTAAGAAAGTGCTTTTGAAAGCTATTGCACTTTATGTCCCAACTTATAGCATGAGTTGTTTTCTCCTACCTTTCGGTTTGTGTGCTGAGTTTGAGGGATTTATGTCAAAATTTTGATCGGGTCAAAAAAAGAGGAAAGAAGGATTCATCGAATGAGTGGGGGTCAAATGTGTGAGAAGAAATCGAAAGGGGGTTTGGGGTTTTAAGGACCTTAAGATCTTTAATCTTGCTTTATTTGCCAAGCAAGGTTGGAGATTGCTTTAAAATGAAAATTCTTTACTCCATAAACTGTTTAAAGCAAAATACTTTTCGAATAAAGGGTTTTTTGAAGTGGGTTTGGGTCCTAATCCTTCATATACGTGGTGAGGCATTTGGGGGGCTAAGAAGTGGTTGAGAGAAGGTTGTAGATGGAGGATTGGGAATGGGGAAAATGCACATCTGTGGACTGAGAAATGGATTCCAAGGCACAAGGCTTTAGAGCAGGAGGGTTTTGAGGTTTCTGAGGAGAACATAAATGATTTAGTGGCTTATTTGATTAATGAGTCAACTGGATGGTTGGATATGGACAAGAATAGGTCTATTTTCAATCCTAATGTGATCACAGATTTGTTTGAAATTGCGATTTGTCCAGGAGCAGTAGAAGATCGATGGATATGGGAACATGAGCGAGATGAAAGATTTTCTATGAAGACCTGTTGTCATTTTTTTGCAGAACAAATGAAGTATAATCATGCAAAGTCATCTAATATGATTGGTCAGCAAGGTCTTTGGAAGGCATTATGGAAAATGGCAGTGCCTAATAAGATTAAAATATTTGCTTGGCATACATGTAAAGATGGACTTCCTACTAAAGAGAATCTGATGAAGAAGCAAGTTGTTTCTGAGGGGCATTGTGGTTTCTGTTCTTATCCTTTGGAAGATCTTAACTATGCAATGATCAGTTGCAAGTATATTCACGAGTTATGGAACCGGTTGCTACCCAGTTTCGTTATTAATGCAAATGGTAAGGTGTTTGATCTAGTTATGCAGATTAGTCAGGGGAAGGATAAAGACATGTTGGCTCTTTTTTTTTTTCACTTACTTGGAGATTATGGTATAGGAGGAACAAACTGGAATTTGATAAGGTTGTTATAAGTCCGAAATAGGTTGCTGCTTTTGTTCTAAATACTATGAAGAATTACAAAGAGATTAGAGGGCAATGTCCAGTTCAGTTGAAGCAACATCTCGAATGGAAGCCACATCTAGGAGTGTAAATTTAAATCGGAAAATCGGTCCAGACCGGACCGGACCAGTTTTGAACCGGTTCTGTCCGGAACTGGTTCTTGAATTATGCAAACTGGCCAGAACCGATCCGGTTCTGGTTCTACGATTTCCGGGACTGGACCAGATCGGTTGGAGGAAAAAAATATAAAAATTAATATTTTATATATAAGTTTTATATATAATATATAATTATATGTGAAATTTTTATATATAATTAAATATCATATATGAAATAATTTCATATTATAATTTATAAATTATAACATAAAATGTTAATCTTAAATATGAACATTTGTAATTTGTTTGATTATATGTTATTAATATAATTATATATAAGATAATGTTATTATAATTTATAAAATAAAAGTTTAATAAGATGAAAATTTAATTGATCATATGCTTTAAACATAAAATATATATATTAAATTATATTATATATAGTCTAATATATTATATAGCTATATAATATATTAGACTATATAATAGTATTAATATTATACTATTAGTATAGTTATATATTAGTATAGCTATATAATATATAAGTTTATAACTAATACTAGTTTTTTACTGAAACATATTTTTTTACTAAAACAGATTTTTTTAGCAGTACAGATTTTGTAATAGGAATAGATTTTTATAATAGATTTTTTGAAGCAATTTTTTTTATTAACAGTTTTTTATTTTTTAATGACAAACTTACATTTTAAAAAATCAAAAAATCGGACCGGACCAGTTACACCCTTAACCATATCCTATAGATGTTCTTAAGCTAAACACCGATGGAGCCATGTTTGTTGATCTAAAGAGAGCAGGTGTTGGGTTTCTTCTTAGAGATGATAAAGGAGAGTTGATCATGGTAGATAGTAAGGTAGAGTATGATGTTGAAAATCTTGAAGCTATTGAATTATTGGCTGTGTTCCTAGGCATTCAATTCTATACTAGTAGGGGTATCTCAAACTTGATAGTTGAATCTGACTCTCTATTAGTTGTTTAGTCTTTACAGCAAGACAATATGTTTGATTCAGCTCTAGGGGCGTTATTTGCAGAAGTTAAAAGACTGCCAGATTTTCTTTCTTAAATTATATGATTTGATAAATATCTTTAATCTTTATTATCAATAAAGTTTGATCCGTTAAAAAAAAAAAAAAAGGGAGAGTGAGACTTGGATATGCAGAAAGTATGGGCCCGCCACGAGACTCCGACAGTACTGCATTTACTTTTCCTCTATTTCCAGCGTGGTAAAACTAAAACCTAGTAATCATCTCTCTTCCTACAAAAAGCTTCTGGAGGCTAAAAAGCAAAAGAAAAGGCTTCAGATGTCACAAAATCGATTAAATTATGTCGTTATTTTGTTTGAAGATCGTAGCAATTATTAGAAAACCGGATACGGTTTTTTTTACATGCAAATTAACTTGCTTCTTGAATATCTTTTAATAACATTATTGATTATGTTAAAATAATATCCACATGCTCACAAAATTTGCTGAACTTTGATGTTTATGTCTGATCTGGGCACTGTCAAACAGAATACTGATGATATGAAGAGTGATGGTTACGATCATGCCTGCAGTCTTTAATTCCAATGGTTTGGATTATTCTTAAATATAGGTCGGATGAAAGTGAAATAAAGATATTGCGTGAGCTCTGAATTACTACGTCTGATTAAACAGTCTGTACGTAACTCTCTCTGTATTGTCACCCTGCGAATCCATCTTTGACAGCAGTACGAGAGACCATTAAGATTCACGAGTCATTACTTGGAAACAACACGACGCGGGTTTTTTCCTTCCCAAAACGTGTACAATGCGGTATGGGCCAGAGAGTTTGCAGAGTCAAACGTTTCAGACAATGGACATGACCTAGGAGATATTGCTTTCCCATGACTCCATTGCATACTTGTAAAAAATGAGAACCTGTATGGAAAGGTGAACAAGTAATGAAGAATGGATCGATCAGATAGCTTGAGGTGATCACTTGTACGTTGTACTGAGATTTGTATTCTTGTTACTGTTCGTGTATACTGACAGTGATTGCAGTGCCTTTAATTAGGTGAATGGTTGGGTAATCTCAACCAGAGAAAGGGAGAAAAAAGAGGAGGGCTGTAATCAAAGGGCCTAGAAAAGGTGCTGTGCCAAAGGGACAAGATTTCCTGTTATGGGGGCCTTATAAAATAACAGTCGCAGTTCCTTAGTCGGCCATTAATATGGAGTGGGACCAAGCACTCCACCTAACCTCGAGAGATGACATAAGAGAACCCATTTCTTTCTTTCTTTCTTTCTTTCTCCTTTCGCTTTGCTCCATCTGGACCATCTCTTCCTTTTCCTAGCATTTGACAAAATAAAAAGCCTTATTTCTTCTCTCCCCTAGTTGTTTTTTTGAGGTATCTTACTTCAAAGCCATTAGACCCATTTAAGAAAGAAAAAGCTTCAGCCAGGCTTTTTCATCCTTCTGCCAGGCTTTCCCAACCCTCTGCTTCCAACATCAGTTCTACTCATATGTGTTTTTAAAATTCTCTCTTTCCATCAGATTACATACCAGTACGCACACAGGCAGTGTAAATTGTGTAATACACTAAGCTCTGCATTCGACTGTCCATGTTTATTGCCCTCAACGCCTTTGGTCCATCAAAACCCTCAGAAAACAAATCCACTCCAAGTACTTCACCCTCCCACCGCCCCTCCGGCCTCTATTCTTCTCTAGCTTGATCTTCAACATGATCAGTCTATGTAGAAAACCTCTACTTCGGTTTACTTTTCTGTTTTTGTTGATCATCTTAATTCTTGGCCACTGTCATGGCTCAAGAACCACTAATGTCTTCAAAAAGCCAAAGTCTCAGAATTCAGGCCATTTCTTGGGTTTCTTGCCAAGAAGAATACCGATACCTGCTTCTGGTCCATCAAGGAAACACAATGATATCGGCTTAAAGAGTTGGGGATCACCATGAAGATGATCATAGAGATTTTGGAAAAGGTGACCAGCTTTTTTTATTTTTTTTTTCTTTATTTTGGTTCCTTTTGGGATGTTCTTCATAAGTCAAAGAAGAGTTAGTGGGCAATGTACATGGGGTTGTTGATGGCTAATTCTTTTTTGGAGGTTTGATGACAATATTGTATTTTTGTTTTTTTAAGGAAAGGTAATATTGGGTCTGTATTCATGTTTCTCCTTTATACTCGTGGAGAAGCATAACACTGTTGGCTTCATATTATATTTTTTGGTGTGCATGAAATGTAGAGAGAATGAACAACTTGACAAAAGTTCTAATTAATTACTTTTTCTTTTATTTATTATATATACATCTTTGTTTCTGTGATCAGTAGATCAATCTTTTGCTACGGAAAGACTCGACGATATATACATGCAAAATATCAGTTCTATAGAAACGCAAAAATCCAATAGAATTTGCCTTTTTGTGTATGTATTTTGTTGCAGTTCATGTGCACGTACGTACGTACGTACGCAATCTCTTCACTTTGATCTTTGATACACATCAAATTAATTAAGAAGGTAGTATATATCGCCTTAGCTGTAATCCTCATCGTGGGTTACTGTTAAGTACCATGGGGATGATAATAATCAGCATTTTGAAATTATTTATTTTATTATATTATTTTATCTACCATGAAAATCTCGGGTTGCATGCCTTATACGCTAGCTAGTGTTCAAAGTACAAATTCCGCCTTAAAAAAAGGGACAAATTCCGATCTTATATACAATCATAATTTATCAGTTATCACCCAAGTTAAATGGTAGCAAATGGAGATAGTGGTCATGTAGAGCATTATCATGTGGTGTGCCATCCCTGAATTATAACTTTGCCAAAGTTTCGGCTGATCAAGACATGATTTTGATCGAGTGTATTATTTCAGGTTATCATAACAACTCATGCAAAGAACTTGAGAGCCTCCATCAACCAAATCTTTCTCCTTTAATTAATGACCACCATGGGTTGTCTTGATGCATGGACCCCCAAAGTTTGGCTATAATTTGAATCTCCCTTGGATTCTTCACAATTGAAGAAAAAGGATATAGCATTCATACTATCGAAGGGGGGTGGTATGATGTGTTATGATTTTGATGTCAATGACATATGATATACGTACTGGTGTTACATTATTGTTCTCCCCAATTAAAATTATCATGTGGTAAATCGATCCTTTCATTTCCATAGGAAATCATGACAAATATTTCGTTATTCTCGACGGTTCTAGTGCCACAATAGCTGGATATATGGTAATCATCAAGGTACCAGGGAGAGAAGTGTGGTAACATTAATTTCTCCTTCGATATGTTCAATAATTCCCCACTAATACCACGTACGTACTCATAGTATAGGTCATGAAATCTTGAGCATGTACATATATACCTCATGAATTGGGTCATAAAGCTTAGTTGGCAAAGAACCATATTCATTGGATCATGTGAAGTTCAAAATTTTAAAAGATGCATTTTTTCTATTATTACTAATTAAGTATGATTTTTTTTAATATATATAGGGGATGGGGGGTTCGAACCTGGTTCTCCCATTTGGAGATCAGATTTTATGCCATCTGGTCCAACGGATCTTGGCTAATATGATTTTTTATTGAACAAGTGCTTTTCAGAGTCGATTATTTTAATTTTTTCTATTTGATATATATGAAGTATTCACATGTTACACTTAAAAGTTGATTTAATAACTCACATTAATGAGTGAGTCTAATACGTAAAATATTTAATTAAATGAAGTAAAATGTAAAGTATAATATTTAATTCCACTCAAGACCGTTGTTTTAATATCATATAAAATTACCACTTATCTCAAAAGTTTAAACTAATGGGAAGAAGTAGATTTACCATTTATATTTGTTTTAACAAAGCCTTTAGGGGATATATGGAAATAATTTTCATCTCATCTTATCTAATCTCATCTCTTTCTTAAATATCATTCAAATACAAGCACCTTGAAACTAATTATTTCAAATTTCCTAAGCTTACAAACAAAAAATAATTCAACTTTTTTAAATCTTAAAATAAAAAATTATATTATAACAATATTTTAATTTTATAATTTTTTTTATTTAATTTTTTTTTATCTTTTATTTCTCAAAATCTAATGAATACTTAATTCAAACTATCTCACTACTATCCACAAATTATATTACGACTATTCTCAAGACTGCCCGACCTCATTTATCGAATGATGATGAATATTCGCACTTTCCTTGTTACTTTATCGATCGCCACTTCAACGTTTATACATGGAAAGGAAGCTTTGGTTTTTTCCTTAAATGACGTCGGGGTGGTTTGAATTTTTGAAAGTAACTTAGATTTTGATGAGACTGAAAGGGTTTTCCACAAAGTCTAAACCATTTATTGATCATTTTGAGTCAAAACATTCATGGGCTCTGTTTAAAAATGTGATTTTTAGTTTAAAAAAGCATATGATTTTGAAACAGAAATTAAAACGAGTTCATTCATATCATTCTTATCTTTTTGTTGAAAATAAATATTATTCTTGTCAAAATCCATGCATGCCACGTACGTACGTACGTTTAAAATAAAGGCATCGAAGAAAATTCTTTTATGTGTACTTTTTCATGATATCAATCATTCTTTGTTATCGATTTTGAAACGGAAGAATAATATTATATAAATATATATATATATATATATATATATATATCATAACCATGAAGAAAAACGGAAATCAACTGATTTACAATCTGTGTTTTTTCTTCCTTAGGTTAGGTAGTTTAGGCAGACTCCAACAAGACTATCGGTGCATTTAAAAACGAATCATTATATATAGAAAATCTTTCTTTGAAATCTGGGGATTTTCGCGTTGAATTTTCTGGCCTGACTGTACGTTTTGTGACATCAAGGGACTATTTGCTTTTGCTTATTGTGGATCGGTTGAGAAAACACATTTTCCTATTTTTGCACGCTGCTACAGTCACTTTTAGATATCTTTTTGTATATTTTATTGATTAAAATAATTATTTTATATTAAAAAATAATAACAAAATCAATCACATAATTAATAAAATGTACAAAAAAATACGCAAAAATGTAACACATAGAATTTTTGTTTTTAAATTCATAGGGGCCCCTTTGAGGGAGAATTTTATTTTCCTTTGACCAAGCCTGGCTATGGTACCCTACCGCTTACTGCTCCCTGTTTCATGGCAGAAAGTAAATTAAAGAATGAAAAGTTTCGATAATTTAGGGTTTTAAATTCTGTCCTATACCTTTTCTATATAATATTCTATCTTCTCTGTAGATCAAAAGCTTCTGCTGAGTTAAAGGGGATGGAGCCTGGAGGCCAAGCAATGATGAACATTGCACTAGAAATATTAATTTATGTGGGTGCCAACATTTTCCCATCAACAGTTGTTATATATGGATCAGAAGAACAACTTAATTGTTTTGTGCAATTATATATGTTTATTCTAATTATAATCATCATGATCAGTTTCGATCGAAACCTAAGACACTTTATTTTTACCACCTTTTTCGTTTAAAGAAGATAAATACATGACCACTTTGGTTTATAACATTAGGTTAAAAAAAATAAAAATAAAATGGCTTTCATCTAAATCGAGGACTTTGTGACCGTGGGATCGGTCGATGATGTACGTAATTTCCAGTCCATTATGAAGAATTATGTGTTTTGCTGCTTTTTATCTTTATCTTTTTCCTTTTCATGTGCTTATTCATTGCACAAACTGAGAGCACGCTGATCAGTAAATGACACAGCTGATGAGAAATGATTACTAATTATAAGGTATAAATAGGGTATCTGAATCCCCACACCGACTGATCTCTTGGATGATCATCATAACATACGTATAGAGAAATTACAATCCGATGAATATAATTAGCGAATCCGATATATTTTGGATATGGCTGAAAAAAATTTCTACGAACTCCGACGCGATTTGATGTGGTATATATATTAGATTGTAAATTCATTTTAATTGTAAAATAGATATAACGATTTATATGAATTCATGTCAATTTATAAATTTACTTTTGAAAAAGTTTTTTTTATGACTGTAAGTTTGTAACACTTCTAAAAATTATAATAGAAATAATTGTTTTCACCTATTTATATATATATATATATATATATATATATATATATATATATATATATATATACTACGTACGTGTGGAAGGAAAAAGGGTAATCACAACCACAAAATACAAAGTGGTTGCAACCATTTGCAATCAAAGTGAATCAAGATTACATTCATAATTGTGTGTATGTGTGTGTATATATATATATATTATGAAAGGCACGATATTGGATCGATGGAATCGGTTTTGACATCAATATTATTGAGAGTAAAACTACAAGTCTACCTAAGTTGTAATCATGTAATCCATTGAGGAAAAAAGGAAAAGAACTATATATATATAATGAGTTACCTTATCAATTAAGCTACGTACGTACATGAATCATGTAGTTTGCTACAATTTCCCAACAATTACGGTCGTTATAATTTCTGATTAAAAAGGTTTCACAGTTCTTTTCATCCAAATAAATGATAATTGCACTAAGATGATGACTCATGATTTCATTCACCGAAAGCTCGATCAATGCTCAAACAAATTTTATTTTACAAACGCCAAGAAATAAGGCCGATGACGGCGTAATTTTTCAGCTTTTATTTACATGCTTTTTTTTTTTTTTTTTTTTTTTGATGGGTAGGCGTGCGCGGGATCAGGATAAATGGAGTACAAAATAATGCAGTGGAAATAATGAACAGAGATTATATATACGATCAATTGGGCATGATACATACAGTAACACATGATGATTGAATAAGTTAAACAAAACAAGCTGCAAGCTGGCGAGCCATGATAAAAAATGATGAATACTAGCTAGATATTTGAATTATTCGTATGTATTGTCAATATTTGTTAAATTATGATTGTAATTATGTAATGACCGAAGTAATGCTAGATATAGTTTTAGGATGTGCAAGTCTTGTACATTTATTTTTTTTAAAAATGGATAAATCTGGGAGCTAGTGTATGACACTTACACAGCTTAAAACTGCAGATATTAATTCTCTTATGTAATTCCCATCATTTTTTTTTTCTTTCATCTTTTGTTTTCACCGACTTAGATGTCTAGTAAAAATGTGAAATTTGGTCACATCTTCAGAATAAATTGAGCAAGCAAATAATTTCTTAGATGCATTATATAGGCCTGGATGATTTCAGTAACTGCTTGTTTCTATCAATCCTATTGGCAAATTGTGGGGGAGGAGGTATGTTCCACCACTTTAAATTTTCTCAATTTTTGGTTGATCAATGTATTAATTTTACTTATATTGCTTTGATCCCTAAGATTAAAATCCAATGTGTGCTAGTGAGTTTAGACCTATAAGTTTGGATAATGTATTTTACAAAATAGTGTCTAAAGCTCTTGCTAATAGGCTGAAAAGGATTCTTCCTCATATTATCTCTAATAGTCAAAGTATTTTTATCCCGCGGAGGTTAATCACTAACAATGTCTTGGTAGCTTGACTAGACAAATGAAAGATTAGAAGCATGGTTTTGAAGCTTGATATGTCCAAGGCATATGATCGTATAGAGTGGCCTTTTTTAGCTGCAATGATGAGGAAGCTAGACTTTTATGATAAATGGATTTCTTTAATAATAGCAAGTGTCTCCTCGGTGACTTATACAGTTTAATCAATGGATAGTCTGGGAATATTATTAAGTCAACACGAGGGATTAGGCAAGGAGATCCAATTTCTGCTTGTCCAAAGGGTCTCAGTTCAATGTTGAATGCTGCTGAAAAATCAGGTAATATTAAAGGAGTTAAAATTGCAAGGGGCTGCCAACCAGTGAATAATTTGTTATTTGTTGATGATAGCATTCTATTCTGTAGAACACAAATGGCAGAGTGGTAGAAAATTCAAGCTTTGTTGTGGATGTATGAGCAAGCTTCTAGGCAATGTTTGAACAAACAGAAAACATCAACCATGTTCAGTTCTAAATACCAGTGCTCCAGTGAGGAACCAGACCATAAGGATAGTGGCAGCTTCAATTACTAAGAACTATGAGAAGTATCTTGGTGGAGCCATAAGCAAAATGACAGGAAAATACAATGGAGGAAATGGATGAAATTGGGTGAGTATAAATTAAGAAGAGGCCTAGGCTTTAGGGACATAGAGTCTTTTAATAAAGCTTTGTTAGCTAAACATATATGGAGAATGTTGAAAAAGCCTGATTCTCTTGTTTTTCAGATCATGAAGAATTAAAGTCTTTTAGAAATGGGAATCTGTTGGATGCTCAACTTGGGAATAGACTATCTTTTATATGGAGGAGTATTCTATCAGCTATGGATTTAGTCCAAGAGGGCTTATTTTGGAGAGTATGGAATGGATCACAGATTAGAATATGGGGGACTAAGGGCTTATTTGAAAATAGATGTCATCTTAAAATTCTGATCTCATCTCATCTCCTTTCCAAATATAATTCAAATACAAAATTTTCAAATTAATCATTACAATTTTCTCAAATTTTTAAATAAAAAATAAAAAACAATTCAACTTTTTCAAATTCTCAATCAAAAATAATATTATAAAACCATATTCTAACAATATTTTAATTTTATAATATTTTTTATTCAATTTTTTCTCTTTAATTTCCCGAAACTCACAAAAATTCAACTCAAACAATCTCATTAGTATTCACAAACTATCCACAAAATTCTCATCTCATCTCACTCCCCAAATGAGCCCTACAAGTCCAGTATCTTATACCATTCAGTCTCCCATTAATGTGTTAGATGAAGAGGCCACGGTTAGACATTGGGTGGATGTTGATACTGATGACTAGGATAGAAATTTGGTTTCTTAGATTTTTAACCAAAAGGAGGCTGAGATTATCTGCAATATGCCTGTTAGCAAACTAGGTGCAGAAGATAGAATGATTTGGAGACCCTCAAAAGATGGCGTATTCAGTGTTAAAACTGCCTATTCATCTGGAAATGGAGAGGAGAGAAAATCCATGGAGAAACTTCGGGGGGATCAACTGAGGAACCAGCGTGGAAGTTGTTATGGAATCTTAAAGTGTCGAGATCTGTTAGGCACTTCATGTGGAGAGCCTGCCATGATTTACTTCCCACAAGACAAAATCTGTTTAAAAGAAGAGTGTTGGAAAGCCCATGGTGTCCCATTTGTGAAAGGTCTGAAGAGACATCAATACATGCTCTTTGGTCTTGCCTTGTAGCTAGTGATGTATGGGGAGAGGCAATCAATCAGTCCTCTCAAGATCAAATGGTCAAGTACTTTTCTTGATGTTTGGGAACTATGGAAAAAATTGAGTACTGATCTGAAAGTGTAAGATATAGAATATGTGGTCTTGGTAATGAGAAATATATGGAATCGAAGGAATGCTGTCATTTTTTATAATAAGTTTGATCGACCAGGAATTATTTCTCAGTAGGCAAGGAAAAGTTTGGAAGCATACCAATCTGCCCACGAATCAGTTCAATCTCAAAATGTTAGTGCAGTTGCTGTAATGAGGGGGCTTAGGAAGGAAGTGGAGGAAACCAGCTGAGCATTATATGTAGGCTAATTGGGATGCTGATGTGGATGTTAAGTCAAATGTAATTTTTGAAGGAGATTGTGAAGGCTTCCAATTATATATATATATATATAAAGAGAAAAAAAGGAATACGGTCTAAATAATAACGCACAGAAAACTCGATGCTGCAGAAAACAGAAGAACAAATGGAAAAATGGAGAATATTAATGGGGTTATCCTTAGATCTGCATGTGCCTTTTGCACTCAAAACGTATTTTTCTCAATTCCAAGATTTCCAATGTCCAGAGAGTATCAAACAGAGACTATAATTGCCAAACATTTAGGTAAATTTACAGTTTAAATAAAACAGGTGCTATCCACGAACGACCGAATCCATGTGAGATTTATCAGCGATGCACCCCAGTTGGGAGTCTACATCTACCAGTATATACTTGTGATGGCTGCGTTCCCTTCCGCTCAGATAAGGACCTCCAAGCGAAGAAAAATTAATTATTGCAGCAGGGTTTTGTACAACACTTGTTTCCCCTCATATATAAATGTATGGTCTGGTCTTCAATATGCCTCTCAGCTGAACCTACTCTTATACCTGACCATGCATTGTACAAAGCTTCTGCAGCTTGTGCTGAGATACCATTATTGCTAAGATCCAGAGAGCACAATTTCTTTGCCATGATAATGGCAGTCGAGAGCTCTTGAATAAACTGGCACTCTGGGGATGGAATTCTTTTTTGACATGAACTAACACAACTGTCGTCAATTCCAGTTGCTGCAACTTCTACTCTAATTGGATCTTCTTCACTATCAGCAACTTCGAGCTGATTGCAGTCAGTGGTCACAGCGCATGCATCCTGCCGACCACTGTCAACTTCTTTGTTTGCATACTCCCTCAGACATGTTTCAGATATATCGTGTTCTTCTTTTAAAAATTCTGTGCTCCCCTTGCCTGCTAAGTTGTATTGTAGACTGTAATGTTTATCCAGATAGGCATTATCAGCAAGGCTAAGCTCTTGAAGAGAGTCATTTTCTGTTAGAAACATAAGAGTCATCGTTGAGAAGTTAGTTAATCTCTAGGGACTGATACCGAAAACAAAAGTGGGCTATTGTCTTTCACCTGCCAGGGCCTGAATTATACAAAGAACTCCAGCAAGTCCAAGCTGACACTTGTTGAGTCTCAAAACTCTTAGGCAACATTGAGGGTTCATAAGCAGTGATGATAATGCATTTGCACCCTGCATTCATGTAAGTCATCAGGCTCCCAAAGAATAGAGAAAACTGAAATGCAAAGTACTGCTTTGAAGTTAACAGGAAAGAAAAACATCACTGCTAAAAAATGAAAGACCTCGTAGAAAAGTTTTTTTCATTACCAAAGGGACTTCAAAAATATTTTATGTTGATTAGGTCATCCACTTACACAATTGATTTCAGTAAAATTCTACAACGTTTACATACCAAAAGATCAAGCATACATCAATAGCTGAGTAGTTCCTCAAATACTACACACCGTAGGCAGATGAAGAAATTATCTAGGCAACATGCACAACAGTTGACAGATGCCCATTATAATAATATAAGTCCCCAACCTGATGGCGGAACCACAGTGACTATATCTGAGATTTGAGACATGATGAGTTATCCATTGATTTGTTGAATGTTAAAAGTGAAAAAAAATTAATGATCAGTAAAAGACCTTCTTAACCTTTTAATTCAACAGTAGATAGAATGCTGGAAGTGTAGTGACGATAACATCATCTAAGACATGATTAGTTGAGAGAAAAATGGAGAGAAGCATGGCTTTGAGATCAAAGCCAAAGACTGCAACAGCAAGAAGCGATAAAATGCCGGTTGAAAGTGGCAGCCCATGAAAGTACCAAAAAGGACATGTTGGGGTTACAATATTGGAAAAATATTTGACAAGGGAGAATATGGTCTTAAATAGAGTGGAATGACAAGGACTTCATGCGGCTGCCTGAAAAATGTAAAGACGATCTGTAGAAGAAAACAAATTTTATACTCTGCCCCTTTTCTTTTCCTCATAAATTCTGATCATAATCATTGTCCAATTTGTTCTGAGATGCGTTCAGCACGCTGACTCAAAGAATAGGGAATATCAGGTTAGCATATTTAATGGTTTTATGCTGAGCACACTCAAACAGATGTGGAAAAATAGAATCAAGGAAAATCAACAAATAAACCTGAACCGTCCTAATCTACAAAAAAATCAGTTTAATCATACTAATATAAGATGAATCCACATATTCTGATGATCCAGAAGGATTTAACTCTTACAGAATTGATAAAAAGAGGAATATTTCTTTTAAAAAGCATTAAAAATGGTGATGGATTGCAAAAGGAAATATCAAGAATACTCTCTGCTGCACTCCTCTAATATATATGTCGATAAATTGCAAAGCAAACAACAATTTGGAACGTGCATTCAAAAGAATAATTGTGAAAAAAGCTCTTGCAATTAACAAAGAGCAAACCTCTTGCATAATAGGATTCCCTGCTAGGTTCAGCTCAAGAATGCCGGTAGCCATATCATTCTTTAGTCCAAGAACATATTTATAAGTGAGTCCACAATAGGATAGGTCAAGTTTGAGTAAGTCTTGATTTCCATTGAACAAGGACTCAGTTAATTGTGATGCCCCATCCTGCAAATAGACAAATCTAGTCACAAGAAGCAGGAGATAAATACCCACAAGTGCACTCAAACTTCAATAATAACAAGAAAGAATAACAGAGAAACTGACTGTTCCAATACCAGCGCCCCCAAGCATTAATCCTGACAAACACGAGGTTTTAGCAAGCCGGCAAAGGCTATCAACAATAGGCTTGCTTAGTTTTAAACCATTCAAGCTCAGTTCTGAAAATCTGTACAAAAGTGAATGTAATTTTATGTTAACATCAATCAGCACATATATATTGACCATCTAAACAGAGAGTAAGGAAAAAAATTGATTAAAACCTTTTCAAACTGCCAAGCCTGACCAGTAGATTCATGATGGCATTTCCTGATACTGGGTTATTATATCCTATCAAAGAAGAGTTGCAAGGCCTGGTAAGCTACCAAGAAATAACGCATTGAAGATTCTAAATGAGTACTTAATAAGTCAACAATACCTATACAAAGTTGTTCAAGTACAGATCCAGCATTCAGTGCATCAGAAACCTTTTGAATTGTTCTAGATGTGATAGAACAGCGTTCAATGTTCAAGCTACATAGGCCTACAAAACAGAGAGCATAAGTGAGCTGAAACAACAGGTATTCTCTACAATAAAAGTCCACATGCTCGAATGTTTGACAGAGTTAACAGTTGACATCAGATATATTTGAACTCTGCAAAGCCTTGACTCCAAGAACATAGTATGATCCACACTAATCCAAAACAGCAGCACAGAGCTAGTGATGATGATTAACAAGATTCCAAAACTAATATTGAAATAAACAGGACAGCAGAAAAAGAACATTACCCTTGCATCTCTCCAAAATAGTTGAAAGGTAAGATCCACAAGCATCAGTTAGACGGTTTCCAGAGATGTTAAGCACTTCCAGTCGAGCACACAGCACAGGGCATCCACAAATCTGAAAATTAGAAAATAGATAAATAAGTGATGTGGTTAAGATGAAGAGAACTAAAAATAAAAAGGCATTTCCCACTTTAGTCATGCTACTGATGAAGTAGAATATGGTTCAATAGGTAGAATCTCAAAGTCTCCAGGGAACTTTAAACTACAGAATACATGTATCACATATGACAGTTGAAAGACATTTTTCAAGATATTTGTACACACACACACACACACACATTTTCTTTCAAAGAAGGATGACAGAGATAGTAGTAGGAGTGAATTCCCTTCCCAAAACTCCTCCCTTTTCTTGGGTTGAACCCAATACTTCCTCTAGTAAGACGGGGGAGATATCAGTTGACTACAAAGACCGCTAGGCACAAGATTGTGCTTTGTATTAATATACTTGCATATGTTCAATGTTCGCAAGACCATCAATCTAATCCATTTGTGAACAAAGTTACATACCTGAAACAATGCAGTTGGACCGAATCGATTGCAATGCAGATCCAAGGTTAACCCACCATAATTTTGGCCTGATGCAAACACTTCTTGAAGCTTCTCTATTGTTCCATTTCCTGGGGGGATGGCAAGCCAATGTACAGCTAATACTAATTAAAAAATAACCCTACTAATCTCTTCATCAAGGAGAATTGAAGAGACTTTTTCTGTTCAGGAAAAAAATGAGAATAGATGAGCTAGATGCCAGATATCATTACCTAGCAAATTGTGAGAAAGGTCCAGCATGGAAAATGTTTTGTGGGCACGCAGCGCAATCACCAATGGAGTTATTGATAAATCTTGCAATTCACATTCAGATACAGTCACTTCATCGTCTGAAACCTGGTAAAGAAGAATTATATATTCCAAATAAACAAAACTATTCCAATCCACAAGCAAAAATAAAAGGTTATGCCTAGTTAACTAGCACTTACCTCCATTCTTCTATTGTATAGTTTCTTGAGCAACTTCATGTTAGGTGCCTCAGATAACTCATTGCAGCTGTCAATGTACAGTTTTATCAAAGGCTTTTGGACCCATCCTGGAAAAGTAACAAACAAATGAAACGCATACCTAACTGGCAAAAACAGCACTTCAGTGAGCAAAAGGTCAAAATGGAAATACTCATGTGGAGCGATTCTGATATACATAATGAGCCCTTGCATTCCTACTTTAAAGACTACCTAAAAGATGTATCCAGCCAACATGTAATGCATGCAAATATGCCATAGAAGCTAGCAGTCTACCTTGGAACTCTAGTTCAGCTCCAGAATACTGTTTTCCATGAATTATATACAAATTCGGCATCTCCTTGAAACATTCTCGGGAAAACAAATCATTCATGGTCAAGGGCCTGAGTTTGCAAGTAACTAGTAATTAGTGGTATTATTCCAGTACAAGAACACTCACGGGCAGTGGCAAAAAGAAGAGGGGATGAAAGCACGAAAACACTCATCTCCTGGAGTAGTGTTCTATACAACTATTTAACCACAAGGGGTGTTCTATGCACCTGTTTAACCACTTACAGAATGGCCCTTCCCAATAACTTCCATGTTTTCAACCTATCATAGATTACTATATGACATGAAAAAGTTTTATATAAAAATAAAAATTGGATCAGTACCCGATGTTGTTCCCACAACAGCAAAGTGGTGTGAGCTGAGATATAGATCTGGTCTTAACCTTCGGTATTTTGCATGAAGTGGTTATTTTCAAGAACAAACACACTTATGCTCAGCCTAGGGCTTTACCCTTGCACTAACTGTCAGAAATAGTTCTCTATGCGAAAAAAACATTTCAGGCACCGTAAATCGTCAACCATAACTTACAACAACAACAACAACAATAATGGGAGATTCACAACTTCGCTAAATGTAATTATGCAGTTTTTATGCATACCATCTATAGAAGCTTCAAGGGAGACTTTTCCCAAACAATCTTTAAGAGTTTCAACTGTCTCCAAGGATTCTACAACTCTTCCACTGCATTTAATTTGCCGAATTATAGGTAACAGACCTAATAAGAAACAACCATATTAGATGACTCATAGATGATATTAAAATGATGATGAAGCACGTAAAGCAGTGACTTGCTCGCAGCACCCACCAAGTTTTACTCTTTCCATTGATTTAAATCACGAGAGAAAAGTATGACGGTGGACAAATAGAAAACTTGTGTGCCACCAAAAGGCAGCCAAGCTTAATGTGTCCAATACAGTTTTGTGCTTGTCACTTGGCAATTATTTATGGTCCACCACTAAAGCCAATGGAGTTCATCCTTTAGTTATCCCAACACTAAAGCATCGATATCATAACAAGCCCCTCCCCCACCTCCCAAAAAACATTATTACAGCACAATGTAATATGCTGCCAACCTATCTCAAAATAAAAAAAATGTGAGTATCTGCAACCTATTTTTCATATTGCTGATCACTCTAGATGTTAAAAGATCCACTTAAATGCATCCTTCTTAACAACAAGGTAAGAAATTTGATTATTAGCAATCAGCAGCATGTATAACAGTTAAGTTCCTACCCTCTGATCTCTTTTCAATGGGAAGTCGTAAATAGTATAAGCATGCCAGTTCAACCTTTACAGACTCAATGCTCAGCTTATCGCTATCCATACATGAGCTTGCTTCAACAAGTATCAGTTGCTTGTCAATCTTGCAAATAATACACTGCTGTGAACAGAATGAAAGATCACAAATTAGCAAAATATGTATATTGGCAATCACATAGATCTACTTGGATAGTATCCAAATGTTATGAGCAACACACATCATATCTGTCACCAGCAAGCAACTTCAGATCAGCAGCGTTATGTTTATGCAATAGGTTTCCATTGACATCAATGTCACATTTAGAACCACTAGCAGCAAAATCAGACACAATAACAACTTCACCAATGCTTGAAGATCTGAATAGTTTGCCATTTTGAGTGGCTACATTGGGACTCCTTGATCTGTATGAACTAGTACTTTCTTCCATATCAAAGGGATTGCATGACCGGGTGGCACATTGGGAGGCATCCGCTGGGACCTCCTGCCAAACCAAATGATTAAACATCAGACACCAACAGACCAGCTTGAACATGGGAAAAATATTCATCAAGGAATACAATGGTTTTGTTTACCTGAAATTTACAATTATGTCTGGGTAAATTATTTTTACACTTGACTGCATTCAAGTAAAAGATACAAGTCAGTACTCCGCTAGTATAGTGAAATGTCTGAAGCAAAAACTAGTTAATGACTTAAAAACCCACATTCATCAGATGTAGCAACTGCCTCTACTGGGCATTTACCAGGGCTTCCTTTCGAGCACTTCACCTCATCTGGTTCTTCACTCTCATCGTCAGAAAGGATGACACGAACACGTTTACGACCAACAACTGTCCGCTGATCACTGGTGGATTTAGACAAACTTTTTGGCAAAACTTTGGTAGGCTGAGTATAAATATTTTGCTTTCCTGACTGAGCTGATTTCATTTTGGGTGAATTTTTACCCGATCCAATGAGAGAAATCAGAGGAACATCGTCGTTCAACTCTTCTACACTGGCTACAGACTTTGATCTGCTAGAATTCCATTTACTCATCTCAGGTGAGCAGCGTGCATTATACCTACTTTCTGACAAATGATCATTCCCTTCCGTGTCAGTCTCAGAGCAGCAATCCTCTGCCACATTATGTCTTTCAAGCTCCTTATCTCCTGACTGCTTCAATTTGTCAATTAAACGCTGCAATCTCCTACAGAAGAGTCTTTCTTTAAGCAATTCTCTAACTTATTACAAAACCCATTAAAAAATAAGGAACAGATACTTGGTTCTATTGATAAGTAAATAAACTAATTGAAACCCCCTTCCAGAAGGGGACACAGAGGGGTCACACAACTTTTCTTTATTTTTTTATGGAGATACCAAAAATTTAACCCTTCAAGCAAATTCTTGTATGACATGAATCATCAGTTTGGTATTTAATTTCCGTAACTTTCAAGTTCCATCAGCAGACTCACTGGATTGTAACAGCTTATATGGTTAAGGAGGATTGCATGAACCATATTTACCTGGCCTCTTCAACATTGTCAAATCTTATCATGTGGCTATAGTGCATATTCTCTAGTGCAGAAAGCTGTATAGAAGGAAGGTTCGCTTCAATGGAAATCCTGCAATACAGGATAGAGTGGATGAGAACAAATCATTACAAACCCTATATGTTGACGTATTAAAAGAATGCATCAAGGCAATATGAAAAAGAAATAAAAGGGCATCCTATGATTTGATGCTTAAAACTATTTTCTATTAAAGGATCCAGGTGATACCAAAAGTGCTATGAAAGTTACGCTAAAACAGTGCAATCATCTGGCCATGTGTATGAAATCAAAATAGTGAATATTATAGTTCCAGATGTGTTGAAGGCATCTAGGACTGCTTGGCCAGGCATGCAAGGAGTTCCACTTTCCAGCATTCAAGCTAAATTGATATCCATCAATTTGAGTGCCCCATAATTTTCTTATTCCATTTATTAATGTCTACCAGGAAAAACCAAACAGATAATTACCTGTAGCTCTCCTCAAATGCATCTAGTGCTCCTGTCCAATTGCCATCACTGTCCAAAACGTTACCAATGTTGATTTTTGCTAATGCTTGCCCCTGAAATAATATCAAATCAGAGTGAAAATCCACTGAACAACAATCTACAGCACATCCATGGACAGAACAGTCAATATACTTCAACATCAACCTATAATTATCCAACAGGATCATGACCATTGCTGAAATCTAGGCAACTAAAATAAGCATATGCCTTGACTACCTAGGTCATATACAAATATATCGAAGGATCCAAGCATAGTTCAATGATATAACCTTCTCTCAGACAACAAGATGCCACATATATCATCTATTCATCTAAAGATCATAGGAAAAAAACTTCAACTTACCTCCAAGTTACCTATTGACTTGTATGTTTCCCAACTCTTCATGTACCATTTAATGCTTCTATTAAATTTTCTGATCTTCTGGTATGATTCTCCAATAGCCAGAAATGAATCACCCAGCTTTTCCTTGTCACAAAGTGCACTTGCTACTCTCTTCTTCCTTTTAGCAAATTCAAGAAGCTAAACATGGAATATTTCAAATAAGAAATGGGGCAGCATTAAAATTCACAATAACAGTATGAAGGGCAGTTCTTTGTAGCATTCAGAACTTCCAGTGGATTATTGGATGTATCAGACAACCTATATGTGTAGCTTAAATATGAAGGCAGGACACTCTTGCCATGTGAAGCCAGTTTATTTGCAACATTAAAACACTGCTGTAGAATTCTTTACTAGTAACTTCCTGCTAACTGCATTCAAATTTGAATATTTTTATTCTCTCTTTGATGAATAAGTCACGTCTAAAAGAGCAAGAAGTATACCTACCTACTAGCATCACGCACTTGATCATGAACACGCACAAACAACAAGATCCATCATTTGATCCAATCAACTTTTACCAAAAAAATAAACCCTTTCACAAAAGCTTCTCTCCAAACATCATTAAACGGACCCTACCACTTTTTCAAATTCAATAAAAATACACCTCAAAATTTCTCAATCAAAAGATAATTTCTATGGGTCCCGCCACTTTCGAAAAGCCTACACAAAAATCTATCTCTTAAACTTTCCATCTTGGTTTAGAAAATCTTCAAGATAATTTTATGTCCAAAAGAGCCCTTGGAATTTTTCTAACAAAAACAGGAATGGAAGATTTTGCAAAACAGAAGGCAAGAAGGAACCCCAGCCATGCTGATTTTTTAAACATTCATCTTCTAGACGAGACTAGTCATTCAGTAAACACAATCTTGTCACACATGCACAAATCCATCTAGTCCATCAGAATCAAGTTCTGGAAATTTGACAAAGGAATTGAATACATGAAATATCCTGTCTATGTTTAATGTAAACATGAAATTAGAAAACCAATTGATACAATAACTCAAATCAGAAACAAAATTTGAACTCATCCACAAAATTTACAAGCTATCCAGTGTGCTGAAGATCCCTCTAGCAGTTGAGAGAGAGCTCAAAGGCAAAGAAAATGTGTATAGAACAGAATTCGTACCTTCAGCCATGCCAAGATCATTCTCGATTTCTCGATGAGGCAATCGAGAGATGCATTTTGCTGCAACAGACACTTCCTCTCACGTGCTGTTCCTTTTGCACTGGTCATTTCTCTGGTCAGCTTCTTGAGATTCTGCTCTTCTTTCTTCAGGTCACCCATTACTTTAATAGCTTCTTTTACAGTCTCAATGTTTTGCTCAATTTGCATAGCCAAAGCATCCTCATCTTCCATGGATTTTGCCAGATCAAGCGCCTTCCGGTAGCAACAAAGTGCCTCCTCATACTTCTGAACCCTATAATGCAATTCACCAAAATTGATATACCCCTTTGCCTCCCCTTGGCAATGCCCAATTCTCTTACAAATTTTAATGTCCTCCTCAATGTGCTTCCGAGCTTCATCCCACATTCTGAGCTCCATATAAACATTTCCAAGGTTGTGATGGAGCCTACTTCGCCCATCATAATCTTCCTCAACCTCTTCATCTGCACAAATCTGTAATCCTTTGGTTAGGATTTTCTGGGCCTCGTCCAAGTTATCAAGATCCATTTCAAGCATCCCAATATTATTATGAGCATCAATATATTCTTTAAGGAAGAATTTGCTATCGTTAACAGGTGGGTTCTCCCTAACAGTCTCCGCAAGCTTCATTGAACATCTGAAGTACTCTTTGGCATTCTGAACTGAGAAGTGGTCATTTTCAGATCTCAAAAACATTTCATGGTAAGTACGACCAAGTTGGGTGTTGGCCCTTTGCTGTTCAATAAGGTCATTAGCTTCCTTGGCAAGCTCTAAATGTTTTTTCTGAAAGCAAAAACAATGTAGAGAAGTTCAATTCTCAAGTTATCATTGATAAATTGTTACAGTTGCCATTTTCTCCAATTATTCCACTTTTTACCCAAATGAAACAGTGATGCAGATTTACAATCTTAGTTCACGAAGTATGAGCAAGAAAGGAAACCCTAGGGGAAGTTTCCTCCGAAACCGCCCAACTTAATTATCTTTCTTTTCCTTTACCTTATTTTATCTGGAACCAAACAGAAGCGATTTCCTTTTCCTTATATTTTCCATAGAAACTCCAAAAAATAAAGATTCCGCCCAAATGAACCGAGTACACCGATTAGTCTCAACACAACCCACTGCCCATACTTTCCACTCTCGGACTCTCCCAACCCAAACACTCAAAACGGGGAAAAATCTCTCTCCCTGTCCCACTTTCCCACCCCACACAAAATTTAAAGTCCCAAAAACAAAATACCTGAGAAGATAGAGCGTTCGTGAAGTCCTGGAGACGAAGATAGACCTCCCCAAGAGACTGACACGTCGGGAGAAGCTGCTTATCGTGCAAGTGGCGGGACGTCACATCGTAATCGAGCCGCAGCCACTTGAGCGCCTCTACATACTCCCCTCTGTTCTTGAGGATGTCTCCAATCACGTTGGCCCACCTAGCCTCCTCGTACCGGTTCCCCTGCTCCTTGGCGATCAGGTACGACCTCTTCGCCGATTTGAATTTCTCGACGTCCCGAGCCATTTGAAAGAGGATTTGATCAAGGGTCCGATGGGGATCGAATAAGAGAAGAAGAGGGATGTGGGTGATAGAGATTATCGAACTGGAGCCGAGGACTTCTTTAGTGAAAAGGTTTTGTGAGATTTGGGAGTGGAGGAATCGAGGGTTTTGAAACCTTTTTAGAGCGAAATGGAACTCCCGCCAACACGTTTCAAACAAAAAAGTTTTTTTGAGAAAACGTGTTGGGTTCCTTTTTTTTTTTTTTTTCTTTTTCGATAGGGTAGCTTCTGTTTTAAGTTATATATTAATTGGGTTAATGCCTGTTCCAAACCTATAATTATAAAAACATATTTTATTAATGAATAATGTTTTTTTTTTAAGTTTTTAATGAATAATGCTAAACATTACTTTCATTTTACTTTCATCTTTTATACAAAATGTGACATTTTATTATTCTTAAATTATTTTTTATTTTTTTAAAAAGAAAATTTTAAGATTTGTTTGGAAATAGATCTTATCCCAAAATTTTCAACTCATTTTATTTTCAAATATAATTCAAATACAAAATTTTCAAACTAATCATTACAACTTTACTAAACTATCAAACGAAAAATAAAAAATAATTTAATTTTTTTAAATTCTTAAATAAAAATAATATTATCAAATTATATTATAACAATATTTTAATTTTAATAATATTTTTTATTCAATTTTTTTTTCTCTCATTTCCCAAAACTCAAAAAATATTCAACTTAAACCTTCTCATTACTATTCATAAATTATATTTATTATTCATAAAATTATCATCTCATCTCACTTCTCAAACAAGCCTTAAGGGTTGGTTTAGTTATACAAAATCAAATAATCTCATATTATCTTATTATTATAATTTTTATAAACTTCGATACCAAATATAATAAATAATTTAATTTTTTTAAATTTTAAAATAAAAATAATATTAAAAATTTATATTATGATAATATTTTATTTAACTTTTAATAAAATATCTCATTTCATCTCATCTAAACTATATAATCAAACGAGAAGGTTTTTGGAACACCGCCAAACCCTCACGGGTTGCAAATGTGGATTCACAGTTCACAAGCAGGACAAGGACGGTATCAAAACCAATATTTTATTATTTTTGTGTTGTATTAGTTGTAATTAGGTGTTTGTTGAAATCCATATATACCAGATCTCTACTCATATATACTGCTAGCTTATTAATGTAAACATGTCGCGTGCCTTTAAAGAAAAAATAAAGCATGTAGAGAAAATAATTGCTGAGAGATAGACTCCACTATTTGATTAGGATTATGGATATAATCGGTTCGGTTCAATTCAATTTTAGACATATTTTAGAATCAAATCAATATACATCAATTTTAGAATTTTGCGAATTGATACAGACCAATTCACTAGAAAATCAGAACCTTCGATTTTTTTAGTTTCGAGTCGATTTAGTTTTAGAAGTGTAATTTAGTTTTTGACTTTTTTGTTAGGCTAGTTGGTTTTTCTAACCCAAATGAGAAATTATTTTTACCATAAATAAGATAGAGTCTAAAACATTGTTTTCAAAAATAACATGTATATAACCACAAAAAAGGTGAAAAAATTTACTTATAAAAATGTCTTTATCCTTAATATATATATATATATATCAAAAGTGTACTCTTATACTTATAACATATTATATATATATATATATGTAAGCATATAACTTAATATATAAAGATAAATAATAACATATTCATAACTTAATATTAATATTTATGTCATATTAATAAAACTAATATATGTTACATTAAAGAAGCATAAATAATAAAACTAAGATTTTATGTCATATTAATTTTATAATATGTATAATATGTATAGCATATAATATATATTTTATATAATATAAAAAATAAATTATACATAATTTTTGGCTCGATTCGGTCCAATTTGATTTTTGAATCGTGAAAATCATGATTGAGCCGATTTTCAATCAGTTTCGATTCCGCCCAAACCAAATCAAATTGGACTAATTCTGTAATACTCGAGCCTAACGCTCGAGCCTAAGGCCCAAGCCTACAATGCAGGCCCAGGCCCACGAAGACCCTAACCATAGAGACCACAAATAATGTCGTTTAGGTAAGTTCCCTTTTTCAGTTTTCTTCATCCCGAAAATCACTCAACCCCGCTTTCCATCTTCCCCACTATGCAGTTTTGATTTTCCTTCTCTTCTTTTCTCCCACCACTCAAATCTCTCTCTCTATTACCTATTCTCTTTCTCTTTGCAGTTTCGTACTCCATCCTCACAAATCTCGCACTTGCAGAGCATCCCACCCCTTCTACACATTGTGTGTCACCACCATAAAGGTGCCGCCGTAGGTGGCCTCTCATCGACACCAATAAGCCCACTCTTTGTTCACTCCCTCTATTTAAGTTTTAGACCCCTCTCTCTCTCTCTCTCTCTCTCTCTCTATGTTCATCTCTTCACTGATAGCTATAGGTTTATTTCAATTTTATCTCTTTGAAATTTTATCTCTATGTTCATCTCTTTACCGATAGCTATAGGTTTATTTCAATTTTATCTCTTTGAAATTTTATCTCTATGTTCATCTCTTTACCGATAGCTATTGGTTTATTTCAATTTTATCTCTTTGGATTTTATCTCTATGTTCATCTCTCTCTCTATGTTCATCTCTTCACTGATAGCTATAGGTTTATTTCAATTTTATATCTTTGAAATTTATTTGAGGGTCTTTGTTGCTACTTTTTTTATCCTACAATGGTGAGCCTCTTCGATCTTTAGGTAGTTTTTTATAGTATTTATTCTCACTCTATACACTCTCACTGGTTTAACACTCCTAGAAACTTTGCACAAATTATTTTCCTCTTCCACCGCAGTGTAATCACCATTGTCTCGAAATGCAAAAATTTCCTCACTGACGTAAGTAAGGCCTTGCCTCAAGATTAGCCACAGTCGTACATTATTGGAGCTTAAGTGTAATTTTAACGTCACTATTTATATATCATAGGTCATCACTAATGCCCCAAATAGTGTTGTTTCTGCTTTTTAATTTTCACGAGCCACACACACAAACTTAGGTAAGATATTCAAAATTTTATGCTCGTTGTTGACATTGTTATGTGGGCTATATTAATGAATTTTGGTTGCTGGAATTTCTAATGAATGATATTATGTGGTTGTCCGGGGTACGTGTTTATTTTGTTGGTTGTTCCAATTTTGATTATTAACTGTTGATTTGACGTTTGGATGTTGAGATTCTATAAGATACTATTGAAGTTGAGTGATAGATTGTTGAGCTGATTGTGGTTTGCTAGATCAATTGGGTTGATGATCATGGTGGTTTGGGTTGAGATATGTGGCTGACAAGGTTTATTCTATGAGTGTTATTGAGTTGATCATGTTGGGTTGGTTGTAGTTGAACTATTGCGAGTTGAGTGGATGCTCGGGACTAAATTATTTGTTGGTTTGAGGTTTACTAAATAAACTAGTGGCATGCTTGTTTGGATTGATAATTGATTGGTAAATGTTTTTGGTTGTGAAACTATTAGAGGTCGGACCCAAGGCATGACTTATACATGGTAAGAGTAAGGTAAACAGGGTTTCTATACTTGATTTTGCATAAAAGAAATGAAATGAGATTGATTTTGAAAACATGTATGCTTGCTTTGAAAAGAAACCTGAAAACAACCTCAAATATGAATTCTGCATATTCATGAAATATGTATAAAGAAAAAGTATTTTCTGTCATGACTGGTGTAGACATGAGCTTATTTTATCATTTTATTTTTGAACTGTGAAAAAGAGCAAATATGAAATCTAAAAAGTTTTGCTTTGATTAAATGAAGATGCTTTGATTCTGTTATTTTGAATATGTGAAATGATCTAAAACTATTTAGTACTATTTTTTGATACAATATGTTATCTGAAAACCTTGGGATGAATTTCTAATGCTGTATTTGATTATAATCTGGTTCTGATGTTGTTTCTGTTTTGTTTTCGTTAAGGCCCCGCCACGAGTATAATAGTGGTATACAACCCTGCCACAAGTATAATAGTAGTATACAGCCCTACCACGAGTATAATAGTAGTATACGGTCATACCACAGATATAATAGTGGCATACGACCCCACCACGAGTATAATGGTGGTTTATGACCCTACCACGAGGGTTAAACATGGTGTACGACCTAACTATAGGTATAATAGTGGCATACGATCCCATCACAGGTATAATGATGGTTTATAACCTTACTACAGAGGTTGAACATGGTCTTTATCCCGATGTGATGCTCTGATAGTATATAAAGATGATGTCTTAGTTTATGATATGTCAAAAGATTTTTGGAATAAGAATATTTTTCTGAAAATTTCGCTCTGATATTTTGTAACATGTTTTGTTCCACATTTTGAACTCTATAAATGCTCATGTTTACATACTAGTATATGTTCTCTATTTACTGAGCTATTGATAACTCACCCATTTTATCTTCACAATATTTCAGATGACTTGATGGTTCAGATGAGGATTAGTAATAGAGTACGTGTGCAAGATTAACTTATGATAGTAGTTGAGTACCTCGGGGTACTAGTGTTGTTTGTGGATTTATGTATTATTTCCTCTACCCTTTTTTATCTAGAAAAATAAAACAATGACTGGTTGTGCTCAGTAGGAAATCAATCATTTCTCGAGTCAATTGAGTAAAAAACAGGAGTAGGACTGTAATTGAGCCGAGTTAGTCTTTGGCTTGTCGAGCTTGACTCGACTAAAAAAACTTGAGCTCAAGCTCGAGATTTTCATTTAGTCTTTATTCGAACTTGGCTCGATAAGCTAAATTTCCAACTCGAACTTGAGTCAAGTCGAGCTCGAGTTATTTTTTTAATAAGATTTAATGATTAATAAATTAGATAAATAAAAAATCAAATATTGAATTTGTATAACTAACAAGTAGAACCTCTATTGAATTATAAGATTTTAAAAATTTATAAATAATTAATATGTAACTAGTTGATATTTATCCATAATAACAATATATTATATGCTTACATAAATTATTAATACATAGATATAATATTGATAGCATATATCTATTTCATATATATGGTTTACACATGCTAATATATGAAATTATTAAATCTTACTGATTAACTATTGTACAATCTATAAAATATAGCTATGAAACATATTCAATATATAGACATAAGTAATTAAGTTACATATCATATATTTAATTATAAAAGTGTTATACTTATATTATTAACTAATACATATATATGTATCTATACATAGGCATGTGTGTATATTTATCAATATATAAATGAATTTTAATTGAGTTGAGCTAATGGGTTGATTCAAACGTAAATAAGCGGACCTTAACGAGTCTTAGCCGAGTTGAGTCTAGTATGTATCATTTATTAATCGAGTAGATATATGTTTTCATAAGCGAATTTTTTTGTTTTCACGAGTCGAATTCGATTCAAGTTTAATAGAGAGAGTATCGAGCGAGCTATCGAACAGACTGATTCATTTATAGTCTTAAAGGGGAGGGTCCGCCGTCAGTAATGTATTTTGAGAATTTGAAACCATTCCATTTTCAACAAAAAATACAACCACGTGAAAGGTATCCAACATTGAACATTCTTTCCTTACGAGTAGAAATCCAATCCCATTATTGACAATCACGAAATAAGGGCTCTTCAACTCATCATTTTTATACTACACACTATATCTGATTTTTTATTTGATTTATTCTTGTTAAATTAAAGGAATTTTTTTACTCATTATCTATACATCATATATTTGATAAGGAAAATAAAAATAAAAAATATGTTTAGTTAGAGTTTTTACACGTAACTAGGATTAGTTGATCATTGTACGTGGCTCTCAATTAAGGATTGTTGACCTCCATTACACAGAAGACTTTGACTAACATGTCAAGAGTATTTTCTTGATCTAATGACATGAGTATTTATTTAGCATTGGGTCTATTTATTTGCATTCAAATTTGAATATTGACAGATCAACGTTTGGGTCTTCCTACGAATTTAATATGACCGTGCATTGCAGTCCCAACCCCCGGGACGGGCGATGGCATACCAAATATATTGAATAATCAAAAACTGCAGTTTTCATGTATTAATTTCTTGGTTGGACAGTAGCTTTCAATTCCTTAGATCATGTCCACCATTATCTCCTGTACTTAATTAGTCTATTTATTTAAAATCCTTAGGAAAATAATTAAGGATCTAAATTTTAAATAAACGTGCGAGTATGATTAGTGTTAATTTCTCATTTGGTGGTGAACCTCTCTCTGATCATGCCAAGCACTTTAATCCTGTCCTCCGGGTTAGGGATATAATGTCTGATTTTGAATCCGTCAACGGTCCTGCGTACGCGTAGTCCGCAAGATAGTTATAACTTGTCTCGGTAGGACTCGGAATAGTCGACGTTGAAATTAGAGGAAACAACTGTTTGTAAACTTTAAATACTTTCGACTTCACTCGAAAAACAATTATTCTCTAATGAAACAAAACAGGAAAGAACAGAGACGTCACAAAGAGTGAGCTGATTGTCTCCTTATGGATTCTGTCGTTCTGTTTCTCCTTCTCTCTACATTTTTTACTTCTTCAGCTCAACAAATGGAGTCCAATGTAAGCCGAGGCTCTTATCTAACACCCGGAATCAACTCTACATGGTTGTCACGTTCTGGTCTCTATGCTTTTGGATTTTATAAGCAAGGCAATGGCTACGCTGTTGGTATTTTTCTTGCTGGAATTCCTCAAAAAACTGTTGTCTGGACTGCAAACCGTGACGTACCTCCAGTCTCCAGCAGTGCTACCTTGAGTTTTTCAAGGGATGGCACGCTTGTCCTGCAATCGACACCAGAGCAAACGCAAATCATCATAGCTGATTCTCTTGGGTCTACTTCAGCTGCCATGCTTGATACAGGAAATTTTGTGCTCTATAATTCCGATCAAGAAATACAGTGGCAGAGTTTTGAGCATCCGACTGATTCCCTTTTACCCGGTCAACGTCTCTTAGCAGGTACGGAGCTGTTTTCTAGTGTATCAGCAACTGATCACTCAACGGGTATCTTTCGTCTTAAGATGCAACATGATGGACACCTTGTTCAATATCCGGTGGACACTCCAGACACCGCTGGATATGCTTACTGGGGATCTGGCACATTTGGAAGTGGAGATAACGTAACGCTAAACTTTAGTCCTGATGGCCATCTCTACTTGCTCAACGCTACTGGTGCTAACATTAGGAATGTAACCGATGGAGGATATCCTACAAAGGATACTATTTATCTTATGAGAATTGATGCAGATGGGATATTCCGACTGTACTCGTATGAGTTGAAACAGAATGGAAACTGGTCAGTTGTATGGTCATCTTCCGGTGATTTGTGTGATCCCAAGGGTCTCTGTGGACTAAACGGTTATTGTGTTTCGAATGATACAGAAGCTAGATGTGTATGTCTTCCTGGGTTTGAAATGGTACACCCGGGGAATCGGACTGCAGGCTGTGAGAAAAGTTTCAATGCTGCAGATTGCAATAGTAAGAATGAATACAATACATACACCATGCGCGAGCTGGCTAATACCGTATGGGAAGATATTTCGTATTCTGTTTTGTCATTTCCACTCAAAGAAGATTGCAAACAAGCTTGCTTAGAGGACTGTAACTGTGAAGCTGCGCTATTCAAGGACAGCAGGTGCAGAAAACAAAGGCTCCCATTGAGATACGGGAGAAGGCAGTTGACTGATTCAAACATAGCTTTCATCAAGGTAGGGAAATCGACACCCGCTGATATGCCAAAACCCAACCAGGAAGGCCATAGACTGGAAATGCTAATTATCAGTGCTGTCTTTCTTACTTTTGGAGGTATGATGCTGGTAATTTCTGGAATTGTGTTCTATAAAAATCATTTCTGGTATAGAAAGCTCCCGGTTAATGGAAATGCTGAGGTGGGGGACGATGTTGCTCCGCGATCATTTACTTATCCAGAACTCGAGAAAGCGACCGATGGTTTTAGGGAAGAGGTTGGAAGAGGATCATTTGGCACAGTTTACAAAGGGGCAATATTGAATGGCCAAAAGATTGTGGCAGTGAAGAAGCTAGAGAAAGTGTTGGCTGAAGGGGAAAGAGAGTTCCAGACTGAGATGAAAGTGATCGGGAGAACGCATCACAGAAATCTTGTCCGTCTACTCGGGTACTGTCATGACGGAACTCATAGGCTTTTGGTATACGAGTACATGAGCAATGGGTCACTCGCAGATATACTCTTCACACCAGAAAAACAGACTTGTTGGGAAGAAAGAAAGGGAATTGCTCGCGACATAGCAAGAGGAATACTTTATGTAAGACCCAGCATTGCTAGACCCATGCACGCGGTTCACGTTTTCAGAAATCATTTCACGGGTTCACGCCACGCATCGCACGGTTCACGTTTTTCGTTTCCATTTTTGTGCATGTTTTTCTTCCCTTTTATTTAGGTTTGATCCACTTTCTATTTTGATCTATATATATATATGAAGCAACTACAACCCTAGACTAAGTGCCGCTCGGTTCCCTCTTCACAGAAGACCACGGTTTCTCTGCAAAACACCAAACTGAAGCCTCGGTCTGCAACAATAGATGGCCACCTGCAGAGCCACTTCCGTGCAGCAACTCCACCACACCAAGCGAAACCACGCCGGTATCTAGGTCGTTCGGAGTCCATCACCCCAACCGCACGCCACCTCAGTCTCACGGTGCTGCCATCCAACGCACGTAGCCCCGGTTTCAAGCTCCGAAACACTCTGTTTTTGTTGTCAAAAAACAGAGCATTGTCTAAGCCGCGGTGATCACCCTCCATTGTGCACTCCTCCGTGCTGCGCCTCCACAGAAACCACCGGCGAGGTCATTCCTCCACCCAGGTCCGCCTCACGCTGCCTCATCCCACGCTAGGAGCCACTCCACGCCGCCGTGTATATCCCCACCCTCCGTAAGTGCTTCCGCCGCACTGTGTGAAGTGAGTTTTCTGTTTCTCGTGTACTTACATATATATATATATGCATGAATGTATACGAAAATTTATTTGTTTTCTTCTGGTGTAAATATATATATATATATATTTGTACATATATATATACGGATTTTCTGGTGTAAATATATGTAGATATATATATATATATACGGATGTATATGTAAAATCATATTAAATTAATAGTAGGAAATAATAACGTTTTGTTTTATTTTATTTTATTTTATTTTCTGTTCTCTTAGTGCGCCTCCAAAGTAGTGTTGGGGTGTTAGCTTAATTAAGTTAGGTTATGTAATTCGGATTTGAAATCATGAGTATGATACGTGGATTGTAAAGTGTGTTTTATTTAGGCGTAGATGCATGAATTTATTATAGTTATGTTACTTTGTATTGTAAAATTATAGAATAAAATAAAATGTTTAGTCGAAGTCGGATATTGATGAGTTTAGAAAGTGATGCTGGTATGTTGAGAATAATGAGAATTTTGAGTTTGAGGAATTAAAAATGGACTATTTTAGAAGCGGTAGGCTTGAATATCAAAATACGAGATTAATTGGAGACTTATGGAAATTTACGTGATTATCTTGTAGGTGACGAATAAATTTTCTTAGTTCGGCATTTCTGAGGAAATATTTCGAAAAGCTAAGAAGTCCAGGTAAGCGGGGTTCCTATGCTAGGTTTTATACGAACTATCGAGACTGAGGTTGACTTCTTGAAAACTTTACATATTTTGTGATGAAATGAAAACTTGAGAAAAATTCAACCTCGGTCGTTTATTTGCATCACTCATGAAATCTGAACGAAAAGGAGAAAATATTTTCTGACATGCATTGTGTAGACATGAGCAATATTTGACATGTTTCTGAAATATACAGAAGAGCGAATATGATATCAATGAAATTTTTATGCATGTGATATGAAATGATATGGATCTGTTTTTGATCAAATAGAAATGATATGAATATGTTTCGCACGTGTTTTGATATGATATGGATATGATAAAACTTTGGCATACTTATCTGTTCTGAATATGGTTCTGATATGATGATACTGTTCACGTGATATGGTTGGTACCACCATGATATGATATGAGTGCACCCACTTTGGAAACAAAGTGGTCTTTTTACGTGTTCTTTCCTGTGTGCACACTCGGGGCTCCGAGATTGAAAAAGGGGAAGTTCACTACATGATACTGCCTGGTTTGGCCACCGGGGATAGCACAACCCTACCACGGGGGTTAAACATGGTATATGATATGACATGATAAGATTGAGATGTTCAGTTATGTTATGCCAAAGCGTTTTTGAATATGAAATAGATCCTCAAATATGAATTGTTGACATGAGTATGAAATGTTTGAAAAGTCGCTCTGATTTTCTGATAACACGTTTTCTGAGATCTGCATATAAAAATAAAATGTTTTATTTCGGCATATTGAACTTTCTGAAAAGGCTCATGTTTACATGCTAGTATATGTTCTCTGCTTACTGAGTTGTTGATAACTCACCCCCCTTATCTTCATATATTTTCAGATGATATTGATTTCCCAGCTGGGGGTCGGGAATAGAATTGAAGCTGGCTAGATATGGATGGAAGGATTGGGTACTCTAGAGTACCATTGTTAGTAGATGGATTTAACTTGAGCATTTGAAGTACTTTACGTTGTTTGAACCTATTGATACCTAAAGGTGTATTGTTATATTTTTGAGGTTATTGGGAGATTGTGGACCCCTTTTGGTTTATGTTTTGTAATGATAACTTATGGAGTTTTGTTATGGCTATTTGGAAAAATATGAATTGTGTGCTAAACATGAAGTCCTTGGAGTTTTAAGTGCTGGAAGAGACAGGTTTGTTAGTGACATGAGTTAACTCTCCGGACCCTCGGGTACGGGGCGTTACAGTTGGTATCAGAGCCAGGTTTGAGGTTCTGCAGACTATAGAGCGTAAGATCATGGAGTATAGATAGGCTTTAAGAAATCATTTTCAGATTGGATGTGATGGTGGAGTGGGTTATGAGGAAGAATATCATAGGTATTCGAGGTCTTAAATTTTACGAACTTTAGGAATGACTTTGATGTGTAGGATTTTGTAGGTCTATGAGTGGAATTCATGTTGTTTGTGGTTTGGTTTGATTTTGGAGACTTTTATTAAATAGATTTGATGGCGTTAAAGTTTTAGACTTTGGAGTTTAATCATTACTACTGTTGCGCGTACTTCTTTTCTCTTTATTACAGGATGCCACCTCGTCGTCGCGAACGAAGTATGTCGGACTTGAACGTGAACGAGAATGAAAGGGGAGCAAACCCGAGTGCTTCTGAAGTACTACGAGCAGCAGCTCATCAGTTAATAGACGATCTCGCGCAAAATCCCGTAGGTCGCCAACGCAACTCTAATGAAGGAGGTGGTAACATAGAACAGTTCAATCGGATGCACCCCCCTTCATTTGATGGCAAAGGCGAACCCACCTTAGCTGAAGATTGGGTGCAAGATATTGAGGAAATATTGCGGGTGTTAACCTGCACAGATGAACAAAAGGTGGCATATGCAACTTTCAAACTGACCGGTGAGGCAAAAAGATGGTGGATCTCAGAAAGAACTATCCGAGAAGCAGGGGGAACAGAAATAGTCAGTTGGCCACATTTTAAGCAGATTTTTCTTGAGCGATTTTTTCCAAGCTCGGCTCGAGAGGACAAGGCAATGGAATTTGCCACTCTGGTGCAGGGATCCATGACGGTGCACCAATATGCAGCTAGATTCATTGAATTATCTCGTTTTGCTGCGTATCTGATTCCTGACGAAGAAAAGAAAGCGCGTAAATTCGAACAAGGGCTGAATGAAAAACTTTATGAGCGAGTAGTGGGCTTCCAGATTCGAAATTTCTCAGAATTGGTAGATAAGGCCACAGTTTTTGAGCGAAGCCTTCAAAGGAGCGCTGCATTGCACGATCAGAAGAAGAGGACTATTTCTTCGGGGCCTCATTTTGGTATGGACCAAGGAGCGTGGAAAAAGAGAAATGAAGGTAGTAGCTCAGGAAAAAGAATGGTTCAGGGCACCCATCAAGCGTATCAATGTAGAACTTGCAACCGAGTGCATACTGGAGTATGCAGGAAGGAAGCGGGACTATGCTACCGTTGTGGCAGATCGGGCCATTATCTCAGGGACTGCCCTCTACGATTGGATAACAGCAGGCCCCCACCACCACCTAGAACAGAAGGGACAGCGCGAGGCAACATGCAGCATACTACTGCACCTGCAAGGGTTTTTGCTCTGACACCTGGAGAGGCGGAGGATAGGAATGATGTGATCACGGGTATGACTTCTTGGTTATGTTTTTAAGATATTGATTTGTGGATTACGATTAAGACTTAAAAATTTTAGTTCATGAATGATGTTGATTATGACCACAGGTACTATTTCTTTGTTTTCTAAAAATGCCACTGTACTATTTGATTCGGGAGCGACACATTCGTTTGTTTCCATGACCTATGCTCGATTTTGCACCTTAGAAACTGAAGAGTTAAAGTCCAAGTTGGTGGTTGCGACCCCAACAGGAAATTCGGTAGTCTGTGACAAGTTCCTACCAGGGTGTCCTTTATTGATTGAGGGAAGATTGATGCCAGCAGATTTGATAGTGTTTAACATGTTTGGGTTTGATGTAATCTTGGGTATGGATTGGCTGGCTTGCTACCACGCCAGCATAGACTGTTTTAAAAAGGAAGTGATATTTAGGCCCCCAAAAGAAAGTGAATTTCGATTCTCAGGTTCAAAAGTGAGGATGCATCCACCCATCATATCTGCCGTTCAAGTTGGGAAATTGTTACGAGATGGTTGTCAGGGATTCTTAACCTGCGTGGTAGAAGTACCAAAAGAGGAGTTGAACTTAGAGCAGATACCTGTGGTGAGAGAATATCCAGAGGTTTTCCCAGAAGATTTACCTGGACTCCCGCCCGAGCGGGAAGTGGAGTTTACTATTGAACTAGCTCCAGGCACGGCACCCCTTTCAAAAGCACCTTATCGAATGGCACCGTCGGAGTTAGTGGAACTCAAGGAACAATTGCAAGACCTGTTGGATAAGGGTTTTATCAGGCCCAGTGTATCACCTTGGGGAGCTCCAGTCCTCTTTGTGAAGAAGAAGGATGGATCGATGAGGATGTGTATTGACTACAGGGAACTCAATCGTGTGACCATAAAGAATAAGTACCCGCTACCCCGTATAGATGATCTGTTTGATCAGCTCCAGGGCGCTCAGGTATTTTCAAAGATTGATCTTCGATCGGGTTACCATCAATTGAAGATCAGAGCAGAGGACGTAGCTAAGACGGCGTTTAGGACTCGTTATGGCCATTATGAGTTTTTGGTCATGCCTTTTGGCCTGACTAATGCCCCAGCAGTATTTATGGATTTGATGAACAGGGTGTTACATGAATTTTTGGATAAGTTTGTAGTTGTTTTTATTGATGACATATTGGTTTACTCCAAGGGCAAACCCGAGCATGAGGAACATTTGAGGCTGGTACTTGGGACACTCAGAGATAAAAAGTTGTTTGCTAAATTGAAGAAGTGTGAATTTTGGCTTGATTCAATCGCATTTCTGGGGCATGTAGTTTCGAAAGATGGCATTTCAGTGGACCCGGGAAAAGTAGAAGCAGTGGTTAATTGGCCGACGCCGAAGAATGTGCATGAGGTTAGAAGTTTCTTGGGATTGGCGGGTTATTACCGTCGATTCATTGACAGTTTCGCCAAGATAGCAGTTCCTCTCACAGCACTCACCAAGAAAAATAATAAGTTTGAATGGACAACAAAGTGCGAAGAAAGCTTTCAGGAGTTGAAACGGAGATTAGTGACGACTCCGGTATTAGCAGTTCCCACGGCTAGAGGGGGATTTGTAGTTTATAGCGACGCGTCAAGGCTTGGTTTGGGGTGCGTGCTGATGCAACATGGGAAGGTTATTGCATATGCCTCACGCCAACTGAAAGCGTACGAGCAGAATTATCCCACGCATGATCTGGAGCTTGCAGCCGTCATTTTTGCACTTAAGATTTGGAGACACTATCTGTATGGGGAAAAGTGTGAGATTTACACGGATCACAAGAGTTTGAAATATTTCTTCACCCAAAAAGAATTAAATATGAGGCAGAGGAGATGGCTCGAGTTGATCAAGGATTATGACTGCACCATCAACTATCACCCAGGCAAAGCTAATGTTGTAGCCGACGCCTTGAGTAGGAAGTCGGTGGGACCAGCAGTTGCAGCCCTCACCACTCAACATAGGTTGTTAATGGACCTAGAAAGAGCCGGTATTGAGGTTATCACTAGTGATACAAGTACCTTCTTGGCCAATTTGATAGTTCAACCAACCTTATTAGATAGAATCAAAGCTGCTCAGAAGGTGGATTTAGGGTTGGTGAAACTAGTGGAAGAAGTCGGGAACGGGGACAGATCTGACTTTAGCGTTTCCGAAGATGGAGTTTTAAGATTTAGAGGTAGATTATGCGTGCCAGCTAATGAAGAACTGAAAAGAGTAATTCTTGAAGAAGCACACCGTTCTTTATACACAGTTCACCCAGGGAGTACCAAAATGTATCGGGACTTGAGAGAGTCTTTTTGGTGGAATGGTATGAAAAGAGAAATTGCTAAATTTGTAGAACAATGCCTAACTTGCCAACAGGTGAAGGCGGAGCATCAGAGACCAGCCGGATTACTACAACCACTCCAGATCCCAGAGTGGAAGTGGGAGCATATCTCCATGGACTTTGTGACGGGCCTACCGAGGGCATTGAGCGGACAAGATGCTATATGGGTGATCGTGGATCGCCTAACAAAAACTGCTCATTTTGTGCCTATTAAAGTTTCTTATAAATTGGACAAACTAGCTGAATTGTATGTGCGGGAAATAGTGAGGTTGCATGGGGTACCGGTATCCATTGTGTCAGATAGAGACCCTCGTTTCACTTCCAAGTTCTGGCAAAGCTTACAGGAAGCAATGGGTACTAAGTTAAATTTCAGTATTGCATTTCACCCTCAGACAGACGGACAGTCAGAAAGAACTATTCAAATCTTGGAGGACATGTTGAGGGCATGTGTGATGGATTTTAAGGGAACTTGGATGCACCATTTACCGTTGGTTGAGTTTGCTTATAATAATAGTTTCCAGGCTAGCATTGGAATGGCACCCTATGAGGTTTTGTATGGTAGGAGGTGTAGATCTCCATTGTATTGGGATGAAGTAGGTGAAAGGAAACTTTTGGGACCAGAGATTATTCAGCAGACTACAGAGAAGATAGATATCGTTCGGGCAAGAATGAAAGCAGCTCAAAGCCGACAAAAGAGTTATGCAGACAAGCGTCGCCGCCAATTGGAGTTTGAGGTGGGAGACAAAGTATTTTTGAGAATAGCACCTACGAAGGGAATTATGAGATTTGGAAAGAAGGGCAAGTTGAGCCCAAGATATATTGGGCCATTTGAGATTCTTGACCGGATTGGACCAGTGGCTTATAGAGTAGCACTTCCACCGGCACTTGCGGGAGTGCATAATGTATTTCATATTTCCATGCTGAGGAAATATATTCCCGACCCGACGCACGTTATTGACTATGAACCACTTCAGATTCAGGAGGATATGACTTATGCGGAAGAGCCAGTTCGGATTTTGGAAAGGAAAGAACAAGTGCTACGGACTCGAACTATCCCTTTTGTTAAAGTGTTGTGGAAAAATCATGCTATTAGTGAAGCTTCTTGGGAGTTGGAGGAAGAAATGCGAGATAAGTACCCACGACTTTTCGATGGGAGTTTCGACAATTTATAGCAAATTCTGAGGACGGAATTTTTTTTAAGGGGGGGAGGATGTAAGACCCAGCATTGCTAGACCCATGCACGCGGTTCACGTTTTCAGAAATCATTTCACGGGTTCACGCCACGCATCGCACGGTTCACGTTTTTCGTTTCCATTTTTGTGCATGTTTTTCTTCCCTTTTATTTAGGTTTGATCCACTTTCTATTTTGATCTATATATATATATGAAGCAACTACAACCCTAGACTAAGTGCCGCTCGGTTCCCTCTTCACAGAAGACCACGGTTTCTCTGCAAAACACCAAACTGAAGCCTCGGTCTGCAACAATAGATGGCCACCTGCAGAGCCACTTCCGTGCAGCAACTCCACCACACCAAGCGAAACCACGCCGGTATCTAGGTCGTTCGGAGTCCATCACCCCAACCGCACGCCACCTCAGTCTCACGGTGCTGCCATCCAACTCACGTAGCCCCGGTTTCAAGCTCCGAAACACTCTGTTTTTGTTGTCAAAAAACAGAGCATTGTCTAAGCCGCGGTGATCACCCTCCATTGTGCACTCCTCCGTGCTGCGCCTCCACAGAAACCACCGGCGAGGTCATTCCTCCACCCAGGTCCGCCTCACGCTGCCTCATCCCACGCTAGGAGCCACTCCACGCCGCCGTGTATATCCCCACCCTCCGTAAGTGCTTCCGCCGCACTGTGTGAAGTGAGTTTTCTGTTTCTCGTGTACTTACATATATATATATATGCATGAATGTATACGAAAATTTATTTGTTTTCTTCTGGTGTAATATATATATATATATATATTTGTACATATATATATACGGATTTTCTGGTGTAAATATATGTAGATATATATATATATACGGATGTATATGTAAAATCATATTAAATTAATAGTAGGAAATAATAACGTTTTGTTTTATTTTATTTTATTTTATTTTCTGTTCTCTTAGTGCGCCTCCAAAGTAGTGTTGGGGTGTTAGCTTAATTAAGTTAGGTTATGTAATTCGGATTTGAAATCATGAGTATGATACGTGGATTGTAAAGTGTGTTTTATTTAGGCGTAGATGCATGAATTTATTATAGTTATGTTACTTTGTATTGTAAATTATAGAATAAAATAAAATGTTTAGTCGAAGTCGGATATTGATGAGTTTAGAAAGTGATGCTGGTATGTTGAGAATAATGAGAATTTTGAGTTTGAGGAATTAAAAATGGACTATTTTAGAAGCGGTAGGCTTGAATATCAAAATACGAGATTAATTGGAGACTTATGGAAATTTACGTGATTATCTTGTAGGTGACGAATAAATTTTCTTAGTTCGGCATTTCTGAGGAAATATTTCGAAAAGCTAAGAAGTCCAGGTAAGCGGGGTTCCTATGCTAGGTTTTATACGAACTATCGAGACTGAGGTTGACTTCTTGAAAACTTTACATATTTTGTGATGAAATGAAAACTTGAGAAAAATTCAACCTCGGTCGTTTATTTGCATCACTCATGAAATCTGAACGAAAAGGAGAAAATATTTTCTGACATGCATTGTGTAGACATGAGCAATATTTGACATGTTTCTGAAATATACAGAAGAGCGAATATGATATCAATGAAATTTTTATGCATGTGATATGAAATGATATGGATCTGTTTTTGATCAAATAGAAATGATATGAATATGTTTCGCACGTGTTTTGATATGATATGGATATGATAAAACTTTGGCATACTTATCTGTTCTGAATATGGTTCTGATATGATGATACTGTTCACGTGATATGGTTGGTACCACCATGATATGATATGAGTGCACCCACTTTGGAAACAAAGTGGTCTTTTTACGTGTTCTTTCCTGTGTGCACACTCGGGGCTCCGAGATTGAAAAAGGGGAAGTTCACTACATGATACTGCCTGGTTTGGCCACCGGGGATAGCACAACCCTACCACGGGGGTTAAACATGGTATATGATATGACATGATAAGATTGAGATGTTCAGTTATGTTATGCCAAAGCGTTTTTGAATATGAAATAGATCCTCAAATATGAATTGTTGACATGAGTATGAAATGTTTGAAAAGTCGCTCTGATTTTCTGATAACACGTTTTCTGAGATCTGCATATAAAAATAAAATGTTTTATTTCGGCATATTGAACTTTCTGAAAAGGCTCATGTTTACATGCTAGTATATGTTCTCTGCTTACTGAGTTGTTGATAACTCACCCCCCTTATCTTCATATATTTTCAGATGATATTGATTTCCCAGCTAGGGGTCGGGAATAGAATTGAAGCTGGCTAGATATGGATGGAAGGATTGGGTACTCTAGAGTACCATTGTTAGTAGATGGATTTAACTTGAGCATTTGAAGTACTTTACGTTGTTTGAACCTATTGATACCTAAAGGTGTATTGTTATATTTTTGAGGTTATTGGGAGATTGTGGACCCCTTTTGGTTTATGTTTTGTAATGATAACTTATGGAGTTTTGTTATGGCTATTTGGAAAAATATGAATTGTGTGCTAAACATGAAGTCCTTGGAGTTTTAAGTGCTGGAAGAGACAGGTTTGTTAGTGACATGAGTTAACTCTCCGGACCCTCGGGTACGGGGCGTTACAGTTGGTATCAGAGCCAGGTTTGAGGTTCTGCAGACTATAGAGCGTAAGATCATGGAGTATAGATAGGCTTTAAGAAATCATTTTCAGATTGGATGTGATGGTGGAGTGGGTTATGAGGAAGAATATCATAGGTATTCGAGGTCTTAAATTTTACGAACTTTAGGAATGACTTTGATGTGTAGGATTTTGTAGGTCTATGAGTGGAATTCATGTTGTTTGTGGTTTGGTTTGATTTTGGAGACTTTTATTAAATAGATTTGATGGCGTTAAAGTTTTAGACTTTGGAGTTTAATCATTACTACTGTTGCGCGTACTTCTTTTCTCTTTATTACAGGATGCCACCTCGTCGTCGCGAACGAAGTATGTCGGACTTGAACGTGAACGAGAATGAAAGGGGAGCAAACCCGAGTGCTTCTGAAGTACTACGAGCAGCAGCTCATCAGTTAATAGACGATCTCGCGCAAAATCCCGTAGGTCGCCAACGCAACTCTAATGAAGGAGGTGGTAACATAGAACAGTTCAATCGGATGCACCCCCCTTCATTTGATGGCAAAGGCGAACCCACCTTAGCTGAAGATTGGGTGCAAGATATTGAGGAAATATTGCGGGTGTTAACCTGCACAGATGAACAAAAGGTGGCATATGCAACTTTCAAACTGACCGGTGAGGCAAAAAGATGGTGGATCTCAGAAAGAACTATCCGAGAAGCAGGGGGAACAGAAATAGTCAGTTGGCCACATTTTAAGCAGATTTTTCTTGAGCGATTTTTTCCAAGCTCGGCTCGAGAGGACAAGGCAATGGAATTTGCCACTCTGGTGCAGGGATCCATGACGGTGCACCAATATGCAGCTAGATTCATTGAATTATCTCGTTTTGCTGCGTATCTGATTCCTGACGAAGAAAAGAAAGCGCGTAAATTCGAACAAGGGCTGAATGAAAAACTTTATGAGCGAGTAGTGGGCTTCCAGATTCGAAATTTCTCAGAATTGGTAGATAAGGCCACAGTTTTTGAGCGAAGCCTTCAAAGGAGCGCTGCATTGCACGATCAGAAGAAGAGGACTATTTCTTCGGGGCCTCATTTTGGTATGGACCAAGGAGCGTGGAAAAAGAGAAATGAAGGTAGTAGCTCAGGAAAAAGAATGGTTCAGGGCACCCATCAAGCGTATCAATGTAGAACTTGCAACCGAGTGCATACTGGAGTATGCAGGAAGGAAGCGGGACTATGCTACCGTTGTGGCAGATCGGGCCATTATCTCAGGGACTGCCCTCTACGATTGGATAACAGCAGGCCCCCACCACCACCTAGAACAGAAGGGACAGCGCGAGGCAACATGCAGCATACTACTGCACCTGCAAGGGTTTTTGCTCTGACACCTGGAGAGGCGGAGGATAGGAATGATGTGATCACGGGTATGACTTCTTGGTTATGTTTTTAAGATATTGATTTGTGGATTACGATTAAGACTTAAAAATTTTAGTTCATGAATGATGTTGATTATGACCACAGGTACTATTTCTTTGTTTTCTAAAAATGCCACTGTACTATTTGATTCGGGAGCGACACATTCGTTTGTTTCCATGACCTATGCTCGATTTTGCACCTTAGAAACTGAAGAGTTAAAGTCCAAGTTGGTGGTTGCGACCCCAACAGGAAATTCGGTAGTCTGTGACAAGTTCCTACCAGGGTGTCCTTTATTGATTGAGGGAAGATTGATGCCAGCAGATTTGATAGTGTTTAACATGTTTGGGTTTGATGTAATCTTGGGTATGGATTGGCTGGCTTGCTACCACGCCAGCATAGACTGTTTTAAAAAGGAAGTGATATTTAGGCCCCCAAAAGAAAGTGAATTTCGATTCTCAGGTTCAAAAGTGAGGATGCATCCACCCATCATATCTGCCGTTCAAGTTGGGAAATTGTTACGAGATGGTTGTCAGGGATTCTTAACCTGCGTGGTAGAAGTACCAAAAGAGGAGTTGAACTTAGAGCAGATACCTGTGGTGAGAGAATATCCAGAGGTTTTCCCAGAAGATTTACCTGGACTCCCGCCCGAGCGGGAAGTGGAGTTTACTATTGAACTAGCTCCAGGCACGGCACCCCTTTCAAAAGCACCTTATCGAATGGCACCGTCGGAGTTAGTGGAACTCAAGGAACAATTGCAAGACCTGTTGGATAAGGGTTTTATCAGGCCCAGTGTATCACCTTGGGGAGCTCCAGTCCTCTTTGTGAAGAAGAAGGATGGATCGATGAGGATGTGTATTGACTACAGGGAA
Organism: Juglans regia; assembly: GCF_001411555.2. Classification (NCBI taxonomy): domain Eukaryota; kingdom Viridiplantae; phylum Streptophyta; class Magnoliopsida; order Fagales; family Juglandaceae; genus Juglans; species Juglans regia. Next base: position 12,562,329 of record NC_049901.1, on the reverse strand, counting down.
CTCAATCGTGTGACCATAAAGAATAAGTACTCGCTACCCCGTATAGATGATCTGTTTGATCAGCTCCAGGGCGCTCAGGTATTTTCAAAGATTGATCTTCGATCGGGTTACCATCAATTGAAGATCAGAGCAGAGGACGTAGCTAAGACGGCGTTTAGGACTCGTTATGGCCATTATGAGTTTTTGGTCATGCCTTTTGGCCTGACTAATGCCCCAGCAGTATTTATGGATTTGATGAACAGGGTGTTACATGAATTTTTGGATAAGTTTGTAGTTGTTTTTATTGATGACATATTGGTTTACTCCAAGGGCAAACCCGAGCATGAGGAACATTTGAGGCTGGTACTTGGGACACTCAGAGATAAAAAGTTGTTTGCTAAATTGAAGAAGTGTGAATTTTGGCTTGATTCAATCGCATTTCTGGGGCATGTAGTTTCGAAAGATGGCATTTCAGTGGACCCGGGAAAAGTAGAAGCAGTGGTTAATTGGCCGACGCCGAAGAATGTGCATGAGGTTAGAAGTTTCTTGGGATTGGCGGGTTATTACCGTCGATTCATTGACAGTTTCGCCAAGATAGCAGTTCCTCTCACAGCACTCACCAAGAAAAATAATAAGTTTGAATGGACAACAAAGTGCGAAGAAAGCTTTCAGGAGTTGAAACGGAGATTAGTGACGACTCCGGTATTAGCAGTTCCCACGGCTAGAGGGGGATTTGTAGTTTATAGCGACGCGTCAAGGCTTGGTTTGGGGTGCGTGCTGATGCAACATGGGAAGGTTATTGCATATGCCTCACGCCAACTGAAAGCGTACGAGCAGAATTATCCCACGCATGATCTGGAGCTTGCAGCCGTCATTTTTGCACTTAAGATTTGGAGACACTATCTGTATGGGGAAAAGTGTGAGATTTACACGGATCACAAGAGTTTGAAATATTTCTTCACCCAAAAAGAATTAAATATGAGGCAGAGGAGATGGCTCGAGTTGATCAAGGATTATGACTGCACCATCAACTATCACCCAGGCAAAGCTAATGTTGTAGCCGACGCCTTGAGTAGGAAGTCGGTGGGACCAGCAGTTGCAGCCCTCACCACTCAACATAGGTTGTTAATGGACCTAGAAAGAGCCGGTATTGAGGTTATCACTAGTGATACAAGTACCTTCTTGGCCAATTTGATAGTTCAACCAACCTTATTAGATAGAATCAAAGCTGCTCAGAAGGTGGATTTAGGGTTGGTGAAACTAGTGGAAGAAGTCGGGAACGGGGACAGATCTGACTTTAGCGTTTCCGAAGATGGAGTTTTAAGATTTAGAGGTAGATTATGCGTGCCAGCTAATGAAGAACTGAAAAGAGTAATTCTTGAAGAAGCACACCGTTCTTTATACACAGTTCACCCAGGGAGTACCAAAATGTATCGGGACTTGAGAGAGTCTTTTTGGTGGAATGGTATGAAAAGAGAAATTGCTAAATTTGTAGAACAATGCCTAACTTGCCAACAGGTGAAGGCGGAGCATCAGAGACCAGCCGGATTACTACAACCACTCCAGATCCCAGAGTGGAAGTGGGAGCATATCTCCATGGACTTTGTGACGGGCCTACCGAGGGCATTGAGCGGACAAGATGCTATATGGGTGATCGTGGATCGCCTAACAAAAACTGCTCATTTTGTGCCTATTAAAGTTTCTTATAAATTGGACAAACTAGCTGAATTGTATGTGCGGGAAATAGTGAGGTTGCATGGGGTACCGGTATCCATTGTGTCAGATAGAGACCCTCGTTTCACTTCCAAGTTCTGGCAAAGCTTACAGGAAGCAATGGGTACTAAGTTAAATTTCAGTATTGCATTTCACCCTCAGACAGACGGACAGTCAGAAAGAACTATTCAAATCTTGGAGGACATGTTGAGGGCATGTGTGATGGATTTTAAGGGAACTTGGATGCACCATTTACCGTTGGTTGAGTTTGCTTATAATAATAGTTTCCAGGCTAGCATTGGAATGGCACCCTATGAGGTTTTGTATGGTAGGAGGTGTAGATCTCCATTGTATTGGGATGAAGTAGGTGAAAGGAAACTTTTGGGACCAGAGATTATTCAGCAGACTACAGAGAAGATAGATATCGTTCGGGCAAGAATGAAAGCAGCTCAAAGCCGACAAAAGAGTTATGCAGACAAGCGTCGCCGCCAATTGGAGTTTGAGGTGGGAGACAAAGTATTTTTGAGAATAGCACCTACGAAGGGAATTATGAGATTTGGAAAGAAGGGCAAGTTGAGCCCAAGATATATTGGGCCATTTGAGATTCTTGACCGGATTGGACCAGTGGCTTATAGAGTAGCACTTCCACCGGCACTTGCGGGAGTGCATAATGTATTTCATATTTCCATGCTGAGGAAATATATTCCCGACCCGACGCACGTTATTGACTATGAACCACTTCAGATTCAGGAGGATATGACTTATGCGGAAGAGCCAGTTCGGATTTTGGAAAGGAAAGAACAAGTGCTACGGACTCGAACTATCCCTTTTGTTAAAGTGTTGTGGAAAAATCATGCTATTAGTGAAGCTTCTTGGGAGTTGGAGGAAGAAATGCGAGATAAGTACCCACGACTTTTCGATGGGAGTTTCGACAATTTATAGCAAATTCTGAGGACGGAATTTTTTTTAAGGGGGGGAGGATGTAAGACCCAGCATTGCTAGACCCATGCACGCGGTTCACGTTTTCAGAAATCATTTCACGGGTTCACGCCACGCATCGCACGGTTCACGTTTTTCGTTTCCATTTTTGTGCATGTTTTTCTTCCCTTTTATTTAGGTTTGATCCACTTTCTATTTTGATCTATATATATATATGAAGCAACTACAACCCTAGACTAAGTGCCGCTCGGTTCCCTCTTCACAGAAGACCACGGTTTCTCTGCAAAACACCAAACTGAAGCCTCGGTCTGCAACAATAGATGGCCACCTGCAGAGCCACTTCCGTGCAGCAACTCCACCACACCAAGCGAAACCACGCCGGTATCTAGGTCGTTCGGAGTCCATCACCCCAACCGCACGCCACCTCAGTCTCACGGTGCTGCCATCCAACGCACGTAGCCCCGGTTTCAAGCTCCGAAACACTCTGTTTTTGTTGTCAAAAAACAGAGCATTGTCTAAGCCGCGGTGATCACCCTCCATTGTGCACTCCTCCGTGCTGCGCCTCCACAGAAACCACCGGCGAGGTCATTCCTCCACCCAGGTCCGCCTCACGCTGCCTCATCCCACGCTAGGAGCCACTCCACGCCGCCGTGTATATCCCCACCCTCCGTAAGTGTTTCCGCCGCACTGTGTGAAGTGAGTTTTCTGTTTCTCGTGTACTTACATATATATATATATGCATGAATGTATACGAAAATTTATTTGTTTTCTTCTGGTGTAAATATATATATATATATATATTTGTACATATATATATACGGATTTTCTGGTGTAAATATATGTAGATATATATATATATATACGGATGTATATGTAAAATCATATTAAATTAATAGTAGGAAATAATAACGTTTTGTTTTATTTTATTTTATTTTATTTTCTGTTCTCTTAGTGCGCCTCCAAAGTAGTGTTGGGGTGTTAGCTTAATTAAGTTAGGTTATGTAATTCGGATTTGAAATCATGAGTATGATACGTGGATTGTAAAGTGTGTTTTATTTAGGCGTAGATGCATGAATTTATTATAGTTATGTTACTTTGTATTGTAAAATTATAGAATAAAATAAAATGTTTAGTCGAAGTCGGATATTGATGAGTTTAGAAAGTGATGCTGGTATGTTGAGAATAATGAGAATTTTGAGTTTGAGGAATTAAAAATGGACTATTTTAGAAGCGGTAGGCTTGAATATCAAAATACGAGATTAATTGGAGACTTATGGAAATTTACGTGATTATCTTGTAGGTGACGAATAAATTTTCTTAGTTCGGCATTTCTGAGGAAATATTTCGAAAAGCTAAGAAGTCCAGGTAAGCGGGGTTCCTATGCTAGGTTTTATACGAACTATCGAGACTGAGGTTGACTTCTTGAAAACTTTACATATTTTGTGATGAAATGAAAACTTGAGAAAAATTCAACCTCGGTCGTTTATTTGCATCACTCATGAAATCTGAACGAAAAGGAGAAAATATTTTCTGACATGCATTGTGTAGACATGAGCAATATTTGACATGTTTCTGAAATATACAGAAGAGCGAATATGATATCAATGAAATTTTTATGCATGTGATATGAAATGATATGGATCTGTTTTTGATCAAATAGAAATGATATGAATATGTTTCGCACGTGTTTTGATATGATATGGATATGATAAAACTTTGGCATACTTATCTGTTCTGAATATGGTTCTGATATGATGATACTGTTCACGTGATATGGTTGGTACCACCATGATATGATATGAGTGCACCCACTTTGGAAACAAAGTGGTCTTTTTACGTGTTCTTTCCTGTGTGCACACTCGGGGCTCCGAGATTGAAAAAGGGGAAGTTCACTACATGATACTGCCTGGTTTGGCCACCGGGGATAGCACAACCCTACCACGGGGGTTAAACATGGTATATGATATGACATGATAAGATTGAGATGTTCAGTTATGTTATGCCAAAGCGTTTTTGAATATGAAATAGATCCTCAAATATGAATTGTTGACATGAGTATGAAATGTTTGAAAAGTCGCTCTGATTTTCTGATAACACGTTTTCTGAGATCTGCATATAAAAATAAAATGTTTTATTTCGGCATATTGAACTTTCTGAAAAGGCTCATGTTTACATGCTAGTATATGTTCTCTGCTTACTGAGTTGTTGATAACTCACCCCCCTTATCTTCATATATTTTCAGATGATATTGATTTCCCAGCTAGGGGTCGGGAATAGAATTGAAGCTGGCTAGATATGGATGGAAGGATTGGGTACTCTAGAGTACCATTGTTAGTAGATGGATTTAACTTGAGCATTTGAAGTACTTTACGTTGTTTGAACCTATTGATACCTAAAGGTGTATTGTTATATTTTTGAGGTTATTGGGAGATTGTGGACCCCTTTTGGTTTATGTTTTGTAATGATAACTTATGGAGTTTTGTTATGGCTATTTGGAAAAATATGAATTGTGTGCTAAACATGAAGTCCTTGGAGTTTTAAGTGCTGGAAGAGACAGGTTTGTTAGTGACATGAGTTAACTCTCCGGACCCTCGGGTACGGGGCGTTACACTTTATCTCCACGAAGAGTGTGAGCGACAAATCATTCACTGTGACATAAAACCCCAGAACATTCTCATGGATGATTATGGGTGTGCAAAAATCTCTGACTTTGGATTGGCAAAGCTACTGAAACCAGACCAAACCAGGACCTTTACCGGAATTAGAGGGACAAAGGGTTATGTTGCACCGGAGTGGCATCGGAAACTACCCATTACAGTCAAAGCAGATGTTTACAGCTATGGAATTGTGTTGTTGGAGATCGTCTGTCGACGAAAGAGCGTGGATTGGAGTCTACCAGAGGATATAGCTATTCTTGAAGGCTGGGCCTACCACTGTTTCGAGTCTGGCGACTTGGATCAATTAGTCGGGCCAGATGATGAGGTTGACAAGAAGCAGTTTGAGAGGATGGTTAAATTAGGACTTTGGTGCATTCAGGATGAGCCATCACTCCGGCCGTCGATGAAGAAAGTTCTACTTATGCTGGAAGGAACTATAGATATTCCAACCCCTCCCAGCCCGACTTCTTTTTTCAGTGTGATCTAGGCTAGCTAGGGTAGCTCTCCACTGACTTTGCCTCGTAGTTTCTACGTCGAAGTGTAGTTTTTCCTACAAGTTTTACTTCTCGGTCACAGGCACGAGTCTTTTGACTCTTTTCATTGATGCATTTTTCTTGTTCTATGTGATTAGGTGCAATATGGTTGAATTCTCTTGTTATTGTTAGTTTTAAGTTGGTTTGTTTTCAAAAAATATTTTATCTAATATTATAACTATTCCAACATTTAATATAAAATAAAATAAACAATTCAATTTTTTCAAATTTTAAAATAAAAATAATATTAAAAAATATATTCTAACAATATTTTATTCAACTTTTTAATTTAATTTTAACTTATCTCATTTCATCTCATTTCTAAAAACAAACGAGCCCTTAGTTTCCATTCTTGTAAAAGTGGTTGTTGTCAATGTCATGTACTGGACGATGCTGCTTGTTAAGGTGCGTTTGAAAATCAAACTAAACTCATCTCAACATTATAATTTGTTTAAATTTCAATATAAAATATAATAAATAATTTAATTTTTTTAAATTTTAAAATAATAATAATATTAAAAAATAATATTCTAACAATATTTTATCATCTCAATTCAATTTAACATTCAAATGTAGCCAAGTAGGACCTTTCATCCTATCCATCCCCAAAAAGGTACCATATCGACCCAATCCAAAAATATAAGGTTTCGAAAAAGGCACTTCCAACCCGATGACTTGCCCGATCATTAGAACCAAAGGTCCAAATACACCCCCGAAGGATCGGATCTTCCGACCCGACTTGACCCATTTATTTATTTATTTTTAAAATAATTTTATGATGTCGGCGATGATGATATAAATTTAATATCAGTATGCTAGAAAATTTTGATTGTAATTCCATTAAAAGAAAATGGCAAATGAAGCACAGATCACACTGGCTTCTTTTGGTCTTCCCTTTTGACTAGTTTTGTTTTATGATTTAGAGTGTAAAACTTTTTTAAAATATAGATCAATTATAGGAACCCTTTTTAAAATTTTTAAAATGGTACTAATATATATAGCCATTACAAAGCAACTAGCTGTTGGAAATTCAATTGATCCTTAAGAATTGATTAGTTTAGCGAGTGACAAGCAATTTTAATGGACTAAATTGAGATGAAAAATCTTAAAAATCTTTTGTATGATTAATACAAGGTAAATAATCTTTTAAGCAAAACAGAAGGCAAGAAGGAACCCAGCCATGCTGATTTTTTAAACATTCATCTTCTAGACGAGACTAATCATTCACTAAACACAATCTTGTCACACGCACAAATCCATCTAGTCCATCAGAATCAAGTTCTAGAAATTTGACAAAGGAGTTGAATACATGAAATATCCTGTCTATGTTTAATGTAAACATGAAATTAGAAAACCAATTGATACACTAACTAAGGGTGTAAATTCAAACCAGAAAACCGGAAAATCGGTCTGGACCGGACTGGTTATTAGAATGTGAAAACCGGCTAGTTCCGGTTTTAGGATTTTTTGGACCAGACCAGACCGGTTGATAAAAAAATATATATAAAAAATAATATTTGTATTATTGTATATACAAGTTTTATACAAAATATTATATATATATATATTAATATATATAAGTTTTATATATTATGTATAATTAAAAATTTTTATGTGAAATTTTTATATATAATTATATATTCATATATGAAATAATTTCTTATTATAATATATAAATTATTACATAAAATGTTAATATTAAATCACTAAAAGTTTATAACTAATACTAATATATAACTTATAATAAAAGTATAAAACAGTATTTTTTAAATCAGTTTTTTTTTAAACAAATTTTTAATGACAAATTGTGAAACTTATATTTTAAAAAAATCAGAAAACTGGACTGGACCGGACCGGAAACCGGTAAAACTGGAGGTACCGGTTTAGAAGGGTAGTCGGTACGTAATCGGTTTTAGAAAATACAAAACCGGTACATACCGGTTCGGTCCTAGATTTTGTCCAAAACCGGACCAGACCGAACCGGTTACGCCCCTAACACTAACTCAAATCAGAAACAAAATTTGAACTCATCCACAAAATTTACAAGCTATCCTGTGTGTTGAATATCCCTCTAGCAGTTGAGAAAGAGTTCAAAGGCAAAGAAAATGTGTATAGAACAGAATTCGTACCTTCAGCCATGCCAAGATCATTCTCGATTTCTCGATGAGGCAATCGAGAGATGCATTTTGCTGCAACAGACATTTCCTCTCACGTGCTGTTCCTTTTGCACTGGTCATTTCTCTGGTCCAATTCTTCTACAGACAACCGGGTTGAGGACCCGGCGCGGAACCGGCTGACGTGGCAATCTGCCACGTTAGTTGGAAAAAAAAAAGAATCGAAAATAAATAAAACTCATGAAATATACTGTATGCGGATTGGGAGGGAAAGTCGAAATGAAAGAGGAAACAAAACAGAGAGATTTCGAGTGAGCGAAATCGAAGAGGGAGATCGCCGTGCGTCTGAAGGAAGTCTGTTCGGCCATTCCGGTCGCCGTCCCGTGGTCGCCGTCCCGTGGTCGCCGTCGTCACAACCTACAAGTCTCTAGGTTGCGGCGTCGTGGGTGAGAGAGAGGTTTGCGTGAACGCCTTCCTCGTTTGTCTCGGTTCTTCAAGCCGGTGAAGGTGAAATTGATTCGGTAATCAAAAGTTATTTTTCTAGAGTTTTGTTTGTGTACAGTGGAATCTGGGTGAAATTAAAGTGAAATGTTGCTGCGATGTTTGTAGAAGAATATCTTTACAAAACAAAAACTCTAGAAACAACCTGCTTGGTGACTCGGCAAGAGAGGCTGGCCCTGAGCCACGATGACCGACCCCATTGGCTATATCTATTGCACTGGACCTATCTCTCTTTGGCCCTTTGAAAGAGACGAGGCAAAAAGTTCAATCCATGATCGAACCCATATTTTCATTGAGATGTTAATTATTAATAGATAGTTTTATAGTATAGATAAGTTAATTAACACTTTCATTTTGTCGTTTAAAGATTTATTATTGAGATTATTTTGCTCATTCTTTGATGTGGTTGTATTGTCTTATATGCTACAAGGATGTTCATTTGTTTCTCTTGGTGTCCACTAAGCTTGACATTTTTGTTTTATCTTAATTTTCACTTGATGTGTGTATGAGAATATATATTGATGCTAAAATTTACCTATAAAAAAAGTCATTGGATGCTGGAATTTATTAATACTTGTGTGTACTTAATGACTTTATTTATGTGCCATCATTATCAATACCAGTGAAATTATAGCACCTAAAGACCTAATTGGCACAAAACTCCTAGATAATCAAAAAGTGAGAAAATCTAAAGAAAATTAGAAACTCACCTATAAGAGAACATAAAAAATTCTGTAGACATACCATAATAAGACAAAAAGTACCCAAAATACCTTAAGAAATCGGAAACAAATCAAAACCACACAACCATAAAATCTAAAGCAAAGCAATATTCATTAAATGAATCATAATACATAACAACAGAGTGGCAAAATTCATTTAGAATGTGGATACTGAACTGAACCTTAATCCCAATTAGGATCAGCTTTAGTGATGCCATCAGAACATCAAAGTCAACCACATGTATTCTCTTCCCTGTATAAGTACATAGAGAAACCTAAAAAGAGAACGTTTTATCAAATTGGAACAAAGAAACATTTAAAGCAACACCTAAAATCTTAAGACATGACACACATGCAATTTTTTCCAACCATACGATCCCATATCGTACAGAAAACCAGCATAGAAGTGCTAAACACAAAAAATTACTGATAAATAAGATTCAAGTCATTTAAATCAATATCATTTTTCTTCCTATAATGAAGAGAGAGTCTAAACTCCTAATAAACATAAGGAACATATACCAAAAACAAAACAACCTTACATCAAAGAAGGGGGAGGTGAACAAAAAACATTGTAGAAAACAGAAATAAATAACAGTGAATTATTATCAAAAGCTAAATCATGGAGACAGGCATCCAATAACCTACGATAGATAAAAACACCTTTGCTAAATCATTAGAATTCAAATAAAAGTACAAATAGAGGCCAGCTTCCAATCTATAAGTACCCATTTTTCTGAATGTAAGGCAAAACAAATTGACATGGGAGGAGGGATATATTTCCTCATAAAAGGGAGCAAAAGTTTAGACATAAGATCCACCGCCAAACCATTGGCATGGGATGATCAAACATTTTGACAGCCTAAATGACAATCCTATAACCTCATGCTTCCTGCAAGCAAATTAAATGAAAATAATTAAGTACAATAAAACTCAAACCTAATTATACATAATCAGTATCAACTAATTTCAACAAAAGGTAAATTGCAAAGTTATAAAGTCATTAAGTAGATAATGTATACTTAAGAAAATAATGTTTTTCTTATTGAAATGATCTTCTATGAGGCCATGATCTGCATGTTATATTGTTCATGCTATATCTAAGAATTTGTATGTACTGAACTTAATATTTTGGTGATCTCAGCATGGGAAATGAGAAAGAACATCCATCTACGCTAACACCATCTAACTCAAATCCTAGATCCGCGGTATTTTATTTCATTTAATATATGAAAAGTGAATTAGAATTTGTTGAGTTAATATTTATTTCCCAAAAAAAAAACAATAACTTAAATGAAAAATGATGGCAGGACATACCATCAACTTGTCTGAACATCCCAAATTACATGCCTGGTTACTATGGACCAGTGCCTGCGTGGTAACCTGCTTTTCTGCCATATCCAGTTGGGAACCAATATCCATTCAACGTACATTTTATTTAACTTAAATAAGTTGCCTTCTTTTCATGAGTTTTATTTCCCTTATTGTTTTTAATGTTTTTTTCAGAACGTTTACCCATTTCAACATTCGTTGGAACCTCCGATTGGTCTCACCTATACAAGCTCCACTACAAGCAAACCAGTTGGTTCAGAGGATAATAAAGCCGAAAGTAGGAAAACTGAAGCATGTACATCCTCTAGAGTTGAACAAAGTAATGAGGATAGAAAAAATTCACAGGAAACCGAGGATGGCAATGCCGAGACATCTCAGAATGTGCAAATGGATGGTGATGATATGATTGAGGAGCCGAAGTCGGGGATGGAGTTTAATTCCCTTGAAGATTTAATGAGTTATTATAAACAATATGGTAAGAAATGCGGGTTTGGAGTGATGACAAAAAGAACTGAGAGAGGAGATGATGAGACTGTTAGATGTGTCACCCTTGCTTGTGCCCGCAGTGGGAAGACCCGAAATAGGACTTTGAATGTCGCCAACCCACGTCCGACAGGAAAGATAGAATGTAAGGCAAAGATTAATGCCTTAAAATCTGATGGAAAGTTTCGGTTGACTACAGTGCATAATATTCAAAACCACGGTCTCAGTCCAAGGAAATCCTTTTTTTTTTTATGTAATAGAAAAGTCAGTGATGCCGTAAAAAGGGTCTTAGATACAAATGATATGGCTGGGATCCGAATGAATAAAAGTTTTGGGTCTCTTGTTGTTGGCGCTGGTGGATTTGAGAATCTTCCATTTTTGGAAAAAGATTGTCGTAATTACATCGACAAGGCTAGACATCTACGATTGGGCGCAGGTGGTGCTGGAGCACTTCAAGAGTACTTTTTACGGATGCAGTACAAAAATCTTAGTTTTTTTGCATTAATGGATATATGTGATGATGAGAGGTTAAAAAATGTTTTCTGGGCAGACCCCCGTAGTAGAGCAGCCTACCAATATTTTGGTGATGTGGTCACATTTGACACCACATACCTGACAAATCGATATGGGATGCCCTTTGCACCATTTGTTGGTGTAAACCATCATGGTTGTGTTGTCTTGGATGTTGATTTGGTTGTGTTGTCTGTAATGAATTTATTAATATTTTCTGCTACCCGATAGTCCAATTTAGAATGTGGATGTTGATCAATCTAGTTGGCTTATGTGCAGAATTTTAAAAACTGTTTTCTGGTTGTTTAATAGGAATTTATATGTTAATCAGGTTGTTAATCAGGTTCCATGGCTTCTCAGAAAACATGTTGTATGTAGGTTGAAAACAAGAGGTGCAGAAAAAGCAAATATTACTCTTTAAATTAAGTTCAATCTTATCTGTATGCATGCCTACCAGATCATGCAAATATTACTTTTTAATGATCAACAGGCCGAAAAAGGAAATATATATAGCATCAACTACTACTTTAACAATATGCGCATGTGACATGCATGTAACATTCTAGATCGATCCTCGACAATAATCTGATGAAGGGGCCGAATGGAAGTAGGTTCAAATACTACTTCTACAAGTGCTTATGTCTATATTAATGGCTACATCTTGACCAATTGGCTAGTACATAATTCAATCAAATCTACACAGAAATTAAAACTGGCCAATGGGTACGCGCGTACATCTTGAATGGGTTTGGTTGAAATCTAAATCTGCAGGGTCGGTGGGATTGGATTGCTTGAATGGCGTATATGCCTATCTAGCTAAGCATATATATATAAATATATATATATATATATATATATTAACGCATGCATGCGAGTCCTTATCCATTGGAAGTCAGGAGAAGTACTTGTTTTGGGTTGGGAATTACGGTAGCAATTTCGGTCCCTTTCTTTCATAATAACGTGCTGTATAAAGGGGAATAAAGGGTACAATGCTAAGACAAAAACGTCCCTTTCTTTCATATTCTCAAGATGAGTAATAATGTACAAGTACTGAAAAATCAAAACTAAAACAGATATATTCCTCTTCCATCATTACAGACAATGCAACCATCAGTCTAACATACCTGGGTACAATTTGATGTTGGATCAGGTATTTAAGCTAAGTACAAAAATACAAAAATTCGTTGGTTCACTTTAAGTAAGCAGCAACTACATTAGTCTAACATAAGCCTACAAACTTCACAACATATACCAAGTTCCAAAATCACCTACATAGTACTACATAACATGACACAATAATGACAAAAACCCAATAAAGACAGAGTAATCTGTGTGAACAACAGTATTCAACTTCCTGCTTTTGAAGCCCCAACTCTCTCTTCTCGGTCTCCTCCGTTCTCTTACAAAGCCCAATCAATGTCTTCTTGATGTCGTCAAGTTTCTTCTCAAGCTCTCTTTGGCTCCTTAACAACTCATTTAAACATTCTCGAAGATGCAGTTCATATTCGTGATTACCATTTGCCCACTTGAAAAATTTGCAATAAGGTAATCCCTGATGATTATTTACATATAGAAAATGTTAGATGTAAATAAAATTAATCATTATATTTAGAATCTCATACTACACATTATTTAGTTACCTCTGTGTTATACTTTGAACAACCTAAGAAAGGTCATCCTGGATTTCTGCCAGTATGTGAGTATCTCAATTGGAACCTCACAATAGCAGACTAGTTGACCGACAATAGGTTTAGCAAAGGATGAAGAAGTTATTGCTGATGATGATGATGATGATGGTAGTGATGATGATGACATCTGGACGAAGGTCATCTCAGAATGTGCAAGTAAGCAGGAAAGACCAATTGTTTTGATAAGTAAAGGGAAAAATAAAAAATAAAAAAAAAGTTTGTAGAGTTATTACTTCTGATTCATATTGTAAACTAGGGAAAAACAAAACAAAAACAAGTTGAAGCTAAAGCGAAAACAGGTTCCTCTAAGACCAAACAAGGTTTACTTAAATTGAAAAGCTGAGAAACTGGAAAACTAAGAAATTGAAAAACTGAGAAACTGAGGAAACAAGAAAGTAAAAAACTGAGAAACTGAAACATTAGAATGACAAATTGTAAAAATTAAATGTAACATTACTTGTGTTTTTTGAAAACCAAAGAATAATTACTTGAGATTTATATGATCGACCCCATTCCTGTAATTCGGAAAACTGAAATGATGTCCAAACTAGCATGGAAAATAGGTTCTAATTAGACCAAAAAGGTTTAATTAAACTAAAACATTAGAATGACACATTATAAAGATTGATGTAAGATTATTTGCGTTTTTTGAAATACAAATGTAGACATGTTCTGGTTCATATGATAAACTAGGGAAAAAAAAACAAGTTGTAATTCATTTCAACTGAATTGATGCTAAACTATAACAGGTCCACCATGATCGAACTTACTTGTAATATTGTAACTTAACTGAAAAATCTAATTCAGAATGCAAAAATTAAACTGAAAAGCTATAACATTACTTGTAACATTGCAAAGATTGATGTAAAATTAGTTATGAGACATTTACATTGTAAACAGTTGATGTAAAAATTAATTAAGAAACTGTAACATTACCTGTAGCAGAAGGCAGTTTTCAGAACAGACATATTCTGTTTGGTGGCTAGGAAAATGTAAATCCAGAGTTAACTACATATGACATAAATTTACAATCGTCTACACTGGGTAAAGAAAATATTTGACTCCAAAGAAAATTTACATACGTCCACATGGATGGTGTTATTCAGACTTTCACAAGCATATATTTGTTATGTTATCGAGAACAAAAGCCATCAGCATCACTACAAATGTAATTTATTTCTATGCTGGAAAGCAAAACAAGCCATCGAAAATTATCAAGTATAATTGATACTTAAAAGAACAAAAAACTCTAGATAAAAAATTGAATTTTGCAAGAAAGTAAAACCAAATCCACGTAACTGTAGGATAACTAACCTGATCTACACAGTGGTTGATGTTAGGGTTAGGATTACATGCACGATTTTGGACAAGTTAGGATTAGGATCAAGCGGCGGGGTTGATGTTAGGGTTAGGGTTAGGGTTACACGCACGATTTTGGACAAGTTAGGGTTAGGGACTGGGGTTTGAAGTGGGAAATGGATTTTGATGACCACGAACGAAGGTGAGATGCCGTGATTGACGAAGAACATAACCACGGTTTCGTGGGTCGATTTCGAAGGAATGGATGAATCGAAGTAGGTCTGCCACGGGGAAACCACTAGTGAGAGTTCGAATGGGTGAATCAAAGGAAATTTATGAGGGGAAAGGGGAAAGGAATCGAAGGGGAAAGGAAATGAGTGAGAGGTTAGGGTTAGGATTGAAGGGGTCGGGGGGAAAGGGGGGGCGATGGAAAAACAGAAGAAGAATCGAAAGGGGGAAGGAAATGTACACGAGAAAAGAAATGAAAACGAGAAAACTCAAACAAAACGCTGCATTTTCGTTTTGCCATTCAAACGCTGCGTTTTCAATTTGCCATGCTGGCGCCGGTTTCACGCCGAGTCCCCAGGCAGGTTGTATGTAGAGTTTTTGTTACTCTAATAGCTTCTTTTACAGTCTCCATGTTTTGCTCAATTTGCATAGCCAAAGCATCCTCATCTTCCATGGATTTTGCTCGACCAAGCGCCTTCCGGTAGCAACAAAGTGCCTCCTCATACTTCTGAACCCTATAATGCAATTCACCAAAATTGATGTACCCCTTTGCCTCCCCTTGGCAATGCCCAATTCTCTTACAAATTTTAATGTCCTCCTCAATGTGCTTCCGAGCTTCATCCCACATTCTGAGCTCCATATAAACATTTCCTAGGTTGTGATGGAGCCTACTTCGCCCATCATAATCTTCCTCAACCTCTTCATTTGCACAAATCTGTAATCCTTTGGTTAGGATTTTCTGGGCCTCGTCCAAGTTATCAAGATCCATTTCAAGCATCCCAATATTATTATGTGCATCAATATATTCTTTAAGGAAGAATTTGCTATCGTTAACAGGTGGGTTCTCCCTAACAGCCTCTGCAAGCTTCATTGAACATCTGAAGTACTCTTTGGCATTCTGAACTGAGAAGTGGTCATTTTCAGATCTCAAAAACATTTCATGGTAAGTACGACCAAGTTGGGTGTTGGCCCTTTGCTGTTCAATAAGGTCATTAGCTTCCTTGGCAAGCTCTAAATGTTTTTTCTGAAGCAAAAAAATGTAGAGAAGTTCAATTCTCAAGTTATCATTGATAAATTTGTACAGTTGCCATTTTCTTCAATTATTGCACTTTTTACCCAAATGAAACAGTGATGCAGATTTACAATCTTAGTTCACGAAGTATGAGCAAGAAAGGAAACCCTAGGGGCAGTTTCCTCCGAAACCGCCCCACTTAATTATCTTTCTTTTCCTTTACCTTATTTTATCTGGAAGCAAACAGAAGCGATTTCCTTTTCCTCATATTTTCCATAGAAACTCCAAAAAATGAAGATTCCGCCCAAATGAACCGAGTACACCGATTAGTCTCAACACAATCCACTTCCCATACTCTCCCAACCCAAACACTCAAAACGGGGAAAAAATCTCTCTCCCTGTCCCACTTTCCCACCCCACACAAAATTTAAGTTGTGTTTAAATATTAAAGTGAGTTGAGTTGAGATGATAAAATATTATTATAATATTATTTTTTAATATTATTATTATTTTAAAATTTTAAAAAGTTGAATTGTTTATTATATTTTATGTTAGAATTTGAAAAAATTATAATGATGAATTGAAAGATGTTTGGTAACCAAACGAAGCCTAAAGAAGTCCCAAAAACAAAATACCTGAGAAGATAGAGCGTTCGTGAAGTCCTGGAGACGAAGATAGACCTCCCCAAGAGACTGACACGTCGGCAGAAGTTGCTTATCGTGCAAGTGGCGGGACGTCACATCGTAATCGAGCCGCAGCCACTTGAGCGCCTCTACATACTCCCCTCTGTTCTTGAGGATGTCTCCAATCACGTTGGCGCACATAGCCTCCTCGTACCGGTTCCCCTGCTCTTTGGCGATTAGGTACGACCTCTTCGCCGATTTGAATTTCTCGACGTCCCGAGCCATTTGAAAGAGGATTTGATCAAGGGTCCGATGGGGATCGAATAAGAGAAGAAGAGGGATGTGGGTGATAGAGATTATCGAACTGGGGCCGAAGACTTCTTTAGTGAAAAGGCTTTGTGGGATTTGGGAGTGGAGGAATCGAGGGTTTTGAAACCTTTTTGGAGCGAAATGGAACTCCCGCCAACATGTTTAAAAAAAAAAAGTTTTTTTGAGAAAACGTGTTGGGTTCCTTTTTTTTTTTTTTTTTTTTCCTTTTTCGATAGGGTAGCTTCTGTTTTAAGTTATATATTAATTGGGTTAATGCCGGTCCAAAAGTATAATTATAAAAACATCTTTTATTAATGAATAATGCTTTTTTTTAAGTTTTTAATGGATAATGCTAAACATTACTTTATTTTTACTTTCATCCTTTATACAAAATGTGACATTTTATTATTCTTAAATTATTTTTTATTTTTTAAAAAAGAAAATTATATGGCTTGTTTGGAAATAGATCTCACTCCAAAATTCTCATATCACTTTCTTTTTAAACTAATCATTACAATTTTACTAAACTTTTAAACAAAAAATAAAAAATAATTCAACTTTTTTAAATTCCCAAATAAAAATTTTATTATAAAATATATTCTAACAATATTTTAACTTTATAATATTTTTTATTCAATTTTTTCTCTCTTATTTCCCAAAACTCAAAAAATATTCAACTTAAACCATCTTAATATTATTCATAAACTATCTCTGCTATTCATAAAATTATCATCTCATCTTAGTTCCCAAACAAGCTGGCTGGTTTGGTTATACAAAACTAAATAATCTCATCTCATCTCATCTTATTATTATAACTTTCATAAACTTCCACACAAAATATAATAAACAATTTAACTTTTTTAAATTAAAAAAAAATAATATTAAAAATTTATATTATAATAATATTTTATTCAACTTTCAATAAAATATCTCATTTCATTTCATCTAAATTATGTAACCAAACTAGAAGGTTTTTGGAACTTGACCAAACCCTCATGGCTTGCAAATGTGGATTCACAGTTCACAAGCGGGACAAGGACGGTATCAAAACCAATATTTTAGGTGGTTCCCCTTTCGGTTTATTCAAGTAAATAGAGAAGGGTGGAACCAATCCTTTTACCACATAACTTATTATTATTTTTGTGTTGTATTAGTTGTAATTTGGTGTTTGTTGAAATCCATATATACAGCATCTCTACTCATATATACTGCTAGTTTATTAATGTAAATATGTCGCGTGCCTTTAAAGAAAAAAATAAAGCATGTAGAGAAATAATTGTTGAGAGATAGACTCTAGTATTTAATTATGAATATGGGTGTAATCAGTTCGGTTCAATTCAATTTTAGACATATTTTAGAATCAAATCACTCTACATCGATTTTAGAATTTTGCGAATCGATACAAATCGATTCATCTAGAAAATCAGAACTTTCCATTTTTTCAGTTTCAGGTCGATTTAGTTTTGCAAGTGTAATTTAGTTTTTGACTTTTTTGTTTGGCTAGTTGGTTTTTCTAACCCAAATGAGAAATTATTTTTACCCTAAATATGAAGAGTCTAAAACATTGTTTTCAAAAATAACATGTATATAGCCACAAAAAAGGTGAAAAAATTTACTCATAAAAATGTCTTTATCCTTAATATATATATATATATATATATATATCAAAAGTGTACTCTTATACTTATAACATATTATATATATATATATGTACGTATATAACTTAATATATAAAAATAAATAATAACATATTCAGAACTTAATATTAATATTTATGTCATATTAATAAAACTAATATATGTTACATTAAGGAAACATAAATAATAAAGCTAAGATTTTATGTCATATTAATTTTACAATATGTATAATATATATTGCATATAATATTTATTTTATATAATATAAATTATATATAATTTTCGGTTTGATTCGGTCCAATTTGATTTTTGAATCGTGAAAATCATGATTGAGCCGCTTTTCAATCAGTTTTGGTTCCAACCGAACCAGATTGAATTGGACTAATTTTGTAATACTTGAGCCTAAGGCCCAAGCTTGCAATACAGGCCCAAGCCCACGGAGACCCTAACCATAGAGACCCCAAACAATGTCGTTTAGGTAAGTTCCCTTTTCCCCTTTTCAATTTTCTTCATCCCGGAAATCTCTCCACCCCACTTTCCATCTTCCCTACGTCTATACGGTTTTGATTTTCCTTTTCTCTTCTTTTCTCTCACCACTCAAATCTCTCTCTCTATTACCTATTCTTTTTCTCTTTGCAGTTTCGTACTCCATCCTCACAAATCTCGCACTTGCAGAGCATCCCACCCCTTTTCCTCGTCGCGTGTGACCACCATAAAGGTGTCGCCGCAGGTGGCCTCTCATCGACGCCGATAAGCCCACTCTTCATTCACTCCCTTTATTTAAGTTTCAGACCTCTCTCTCTACGCTCATCTCTTCACCGATAGCTATAGGTTTATTTCAATTTTATCTATTTGAAATTTATTTCTTTACTTTCCCACTGCAAACCATGCGACGCCACTAAATTTTGAGGGTCTTTGTTGCTACTATTTTTATCCTACAGTGGTGAGCCTATTCCATCTTTAGCTAGTTTTTTATAGTATTCATTCTCACTCTATACACTCTCACTAGTTTAACACTCAAAAACTTTGCACAAATTATTTTCCTCTTCCACCATGGTGTAATCACCATTGTTTCGAAATGCAAAAATTCCCTCATCGACGTAAGTAAGGTCTTGCCTCAAGATTAGCCACAGTCGTACATTACTGGTGCTTAAGTGTAATTTTAACGTAACTATTTATATATCATAGGTCATCGCTAGCCCCCCAAACAATGTTGTTTCTGCTTTTTAATTTTCACGAGCCACGCATACGAACTTAGGTAAGATATTTAGAATTTTATGCTCATTGTCGACATTGTTACGTGGGCTATATTAATGAATTTTGGTTGCTGGAGTTTCTAATGAATGAAATTATGTGGCTGTCCGAGTTACAGGTTTATTCTGTTGGTTGTTCCAATTTTGAGTATTAACTATTGATTTGACATTTGGATGTTGAGATTCTATAAGATACTATTGAAGTTGAGTGATGGATTGTTGAGCTGATTGTGGTTTGCTAGATCAATTGGGTTGATGATCATGGTGGTTTGGGTTGAGATATGTGGCTGACAAGGTTTATTCTATGAGTGTTATTGAGTTGATCATGTTGGGTTGGTTGTAGTTGAACTATTGCGAGTTGAGTGGATGCTCGGGACTAAATTATTTGTTGGTTTGAGGTTTACTAAATAAACTAGTGGCATGCTTGTTTGGATTGATAATTGATTGGTAAATGTTTTAGGTTGTGATATTGTTAGAGGTTGGACCCAAGGCATAACTTATACATGGTAAGAGTCAGTTAAGCGGGGTTCCTATACTAGATATTGCATAAAAAAAATTAAATGAGGTTGATTTTGAAAATATGCATGCTTGCTTTGAAAAGAAACCTGAAAACAACCTTATATGTGAATTCTGCATATTCATGAAATCTGTATAAAGAAAAAATTTTTTTTTCTGTCATGACTGGTGTAGACATGAGCTTATTTTAGCATTTTATTTCTGAAATGTGAAAAATAGCGAATATGAGATCTAAAAAATGTTGCCTTGATTAAATGAAGATGCTTTGATTATGTTATTTTGAATATGTGAAATGATCTAAAGCTATTCAGTACTATATTTTGATACGATGTGTTATCTGAAAATCTTGGCATGAATTTCTAATTTTGCATCTGATTATAATCTGGTTCCGATGTTGTTTCTGTTCTGTTTTCGTTAAGGCATTGCCACAGGGATAATAGTGGTATACGGCCATACCACGAATATAATAGTAGTATACGGCCCTGCCACGAGTATAATAGTGGTATACAACCCTGCCACGAGTATAATAGTAGTATACGATCCCGCCACAGATATAATAGTGGCATACGACTCAGCTACGAGTATAATGGTGGTTTATAACCCTATTAAGGAGGTTAAACATGATATGCGGCCCAACTACGGGTATAATAGTGGCATATGACCCCATCACAGGTATAATGATGGTTTATAACCCTACTATAGGGGTTAAACATGGTTTTTATCCCGATGTGATGCTCCAATAATATATGAAGATGATGTCTCAGTTTATGATATGTCAAATGATTTTTGGAATAATAATGTTTTTTGAAAATTTCGTTATGATATTTTGTAACATGTTTTGACTATGCGTTCTGGAAGTAAATATTTTGTTCCACATTTTGAACTCTATAAATGCTCATGTTTACATACTAGTATATGTTCTCTATTTACTGAGTTATTGATAACTCACCCATATTATCTACACAATATTTCAGATGACTTGAAGGTTCAGATGAGAATTAGTAATAGAGTACGTGTGCAAGATTAGCTGATGATAGTAGTTGAGTACCTCGAGGTACTAGTGTTGTTGGTGGATTTATGGATTATTTCCTCCACCCTTTTTTATCTAGAAAAATAAAACAATGACTGGTTGTGCTCAGTAGGAAATCGATCATTTCTCGAGTCAATTGAGTAAAAAACAGGAGTAGGACTGTAATTGAGCCGAGTCAGTCTTTGGCTTGTCGAGCTCCACTCGAATAAAAAAACTTGAGCTCAAGCTCAAGATTTTCATTTAGTCTTTATTCGAACTTGGCTCGATAAGCTAAATTCCCAACTCGAACTTGAGTCAAGTCGAGCTCGTGTTATTTTTTTAATAAGATTTAATGATTAATAAATTAGATAAATAAAAAATCAAATATTGAATTTGTATAACTAACAAGTAGAACCTCTATTGAATTATAAGATTTTAAAAATTTATAAATAATTAATATGTAACTAGTTGATATTTATCCATAATAATAATATTTTATATGCTTACATAAATTATTAATACATAGATATAATATTGATAGCATATATCTATTTCATATATATGGTTTACACATACTAGTATATGAAATTATTAAATCTTATTGATTAACTATTGTACAATCTATAAAATATAGCTATTAAACATATTCAATATATAGACATAAGTAATTAAGTTACATATCATATATTTAATTATAAAAGTGTTATACTAATATTATTAGCTAATACATATATATATGTATATATACATAGGCGTGTGTTTATATTTATCAACATATGAATGAGTTTTAATCGAGTCGAGCTAACGGATTGATTCGGACGTAAACGAAAGGACCTTAACGAGTCTTAGCCGAGTCGAGTCGGGTATGTATTATTTACTAATCGAACAGGTATCTGCTTTCATAAGTGAACTTTTTTGTTTTCACAAATCGAATTCTATTCCAGTTTAATAAGGAGAGTATCGAGCTAGCTATCAAACATACTGGTTCATTTATAGTCTTAAAGGGGAGGCCAGCTGTCAGTAATGTATTTTGAGAATTTGAAACCATTCCATTTTCAACAAAAAAATACAACCATGTGAAAGGCATCCAACATTGAACATTCTTTCTTTATGAGTAGAAATTCTATCCCATTATTGACAATCACGCAACAAGAGCCCTTCAACTCATTATTTTTATACCATATACTACATCTGATTTTTTATTTGATTTTTTTGTTTTATTCTTGTTAAATTAAATGAATTTTTCTACTCATTATCTATACATCATATATTTGATAAGAAAAATAAAAATAAAAAATATGTTTAGTGTATACTGATGATTAGAATTTGTACACGTAACTAGGATTATAGTTGATCATTGTGCGTGGCTCTCAATTAAGGATTGTTGACCTCCATCACATAGAAGACTTTGACTAACATGTCAAGAGTATTTTCTTGATCTAATGACATGAGTATTTATTTAGCATTGGGTCTATTTATTTGCATTGAAATTTGAATATTGACAGATCAACGTTTGGGTCTTCCTACGAATTTAATATGACCGTGAATTGCAGTCCCAACCCCCGGGACGGGCGATGGCATACCAAATATATTGAAGAAAAACTGTAGTTTTCATGTTTTAATTTCTTGGTTGGACAGTACCTTTCAATTCCTTAGATCATGTCTACCATTATCTCCTGTACTTAGTTAGTCTATTTATTTATAAAATAGAGGATATATATATATATTATGTCCCTTAAAATCCTTAGGAAAATAATTAAGGATTTAAATTTTAAGAAAAATAAACGTGCTATTATGATTAGTGTTAATTTCTCATTCGGCGGTGAACCTCTCTCTGATCCTGTCCGGGTTAGGGATATAATTTCCAATTCCTTGTACATAATTTCAATAAATAAGCACTTTTATTATACTCGTAGTTGAAAACAATATCCACCATTCATCATTAATTTAAACTTCTAAAAATATTCTAATAATGATGTTTTAGATTTGCTTTCAAAATTTAAAAAAAATTAAAAGAACGGCTTTTCAAAAATTTATATTCAGGCTTCGTTTGTTTCCTTAACTCATTTTAACTTTTTTAAATTTTAATATAAAATATAATAAACAATTCAAATTTTTCAACTTTTAAAATAATAATAATATTAAAAAATAATATTTTAACAATATTTTATAATCTCAACTCAATTCAGTTCAACATCCAAACGTAACCTTAATATCATATTTATTTATTGACTAGTAGAGGTTTGAATTTAGAGATAAGTTGAGATGGGTTAAGATGATTTATGAATGGTAGAATAAAAGTTAAATTATTTATTATATTTAGTATGAGAATTTGAAAAAGTTGTTCTGAGATTTAAAAAAGTTAAATTATTTATTATATTTTATGTAGAAATTTAAAAAAATTATAATGATGAGATGAGATAAACTGAGAGGACTTAAATTTTGAATCGATAAACGGTCCTTCGTACGCGTAGTCCTCAAAGATTGCTATGACTTGTCTCGGTAGGACTCGAAATAGTCGACGTTGAAATTAGAGGAAACAACTATTTGTAAACTTTAAATAGTTTAAAGTTTAGGCCACTAACTTCACTCGAAAAGCAATTATTCTTAAATGAAACAAAACAGGAAAGAACAGAGACTTTACAAAGAGTGAGCTCATTGTCTCCTTATGGATTCTGTCGTTCTGTTTCTCCTTCTCTCTGCATTTTGTACTGCTTCAGCTCAACAAATGGAGTCCAATGTAAGCCGAGGCACTTATCTAACACCCGGAATCAACTCTACATGGTTGTCACGTTCTGGTCTCTTTGCTTTTGGATTTTATAAGCAAGGCAATGGCTACGCTGTTGGTATTTTTCTTGCTGGAATTCCTCAAAAAACTGTTGTCTGGACTGCAAACCGTGACGAACCTCCAGTCTCCAGCAGTGCTACCTTGAGTTTTTCAAGGGATGGCACGCTTGTCCTGCAATCGACACCAGAGCAAACGCCAATCATCATAGCTGATTCTCTTGGGTCTACTTCAGCTGCCATGCTTGATACAGGAAATTTTGTGCTCTATAATTCCGATCAAGAAATACAGTGGCAGAGTTTTGAGCATCCGACTGATTCCCTTTTACCCGGTCAACGTCTCTTAGCAGGTACGGAGCTGTTTTCTAGTGTATCAGCGACTGATCACTCAACGGGTATCTTTCGTCTTAAGATGCAACATGATGGACACCTTGTTCAATATCCGGTGGGCACTCCAGACACCTTTGAATATTCTTACTGGGCATCTGGGACATCTGGACGTGGAGATAACGTAACGCTAAACTTTAGTCCTGATGGCCATCTCTACTTGCTCAACGCTACTGGTGCTAACATTAGGAATGTAACCGATGGAGGATATCCTACAAAGGAAACTATTTATCTTATGAGAATTAATGCAGATGGGATATTCCGACTGTACTCGTATGAGTTGAAACAGAATGGAAACTGGTCAGTTGTATGGTCATCTTCCATTGATTTGTGTGATCCCAAGGGTCTCTGTGGATTAAACAGTTACTGTGTTTCAAATGTTGTAGGAACTGAAACTAATTATAAATGTGTGTGTCTTCCTGGGTTTGAAATGATACACCCGGGGAATCGGACTTCTGACTGTGGCAGAAGTTTCGGTGCTCCTGGTTGCAACAACATGAATGAATATAATAATAATGCATACACCATGGAGGAGCTGGCTTTATGGTGGCATGATGATTCGTATTCTATTATGTCTGTGGCACGCAAAGAAGATTGCAAACAAGCCTGCATAGAGGATTGTAACTGTGAAGCTGCACTATTCGGAGGAGGGGAGTGCAGGAAACAAGGGCTCCCATTGAGATACGGAAAAAGGCAGTTGACTAATTCAGACATAGCTGTCATGATCAAGGTACGTAAGGATATGCTGAAAGAAAACGGGGAAGACCGTCGAATAGACATTCTAATTCTCCGTGCTGGAAAAATTCTATCTATAAGCCAATGTGAATAATAAATCTAATAAAATCCTTATAGATATAATTTAATTAAAGAAAATTAAATTAGACTCTTATCAATCAAATTTTACATTTAAGTGTTGTGGATAGATTTTTACTCTTAATATTCTTTAGGAGAGCTTGGTTTTTGGATTTTGGTTGTAACTCTCATCCCCCCTTTGTACAAGATCATATTCTTCCGTTATTTAATATATAAAAATTGGTCCAGCTTGGATCTGTTGCAAAAATATTTCCTGTTAATCAAACTGACGTCGTGTAATATTTGGTTAAGGAAAAAAATTATGCTGATGGGTCTATCTAATTAACAAGCTAAGAATTCGAGAGTTTAATACTACTATTGCGTTTTGGAATGGTTAAAATACTAAATAATAATTATAATAATAATGGAGATCAGAATAGGAAACGGGAAAATAAAAAATATAATTTTATTCATGGATCTTGCCTCTCCATAATTTTAAATCTCCTCTTAAGGCGTCTAAGTCTCACACATTTTGTTTTTTTTTTTAAAAAAAGATAAATTTGTTATCTACATTAAAAATTCTATTTTTAATGGTGGTCAACCTCACTTTTTTGCAATTGAAAATGCGTGACACTTAAAATTATATCTAAAATTATTCAATAAAAAAAAGTAATGCTACACGTACACACAATATTATACATACTAGAAGTAGTCCAATTCTATCAGTATTGTTTTAAAATTTGAATTTCAAATTTGAAATTTGAAATTTTAAGATTTTTATTTTTTTATTTTTTATTTTATAAAAAGAACGGTATCCCAAATTTATTAATAGTTCTCACTTATAGTCGAGGAAAACCGTGGTTACTGGCAGACAACTAAGAATTACAAATAATCATAAATGACCAAAACTCAGGCATCCAAAAAACCTAAAATAAAGCAACAATAGACAACTATCAAAGGCTTACAGGTCAATCAACAATAAATCAAGTCTTAAAAAACTAAAAAGTAAGACAATCTTGCAGATAAACGTAAACTCACACCAATAAGAATAATAACAAAAAAAAAGGTGTAATATAAGAAATACCTCACAACGAAGTTTGCAAATAAGGAATTTCAATTATGTTCAAGTGAAGAAGACCCCTCAACTTACTGGACAAAGGATCTCTATCTTCAATCCAGTCCATTTTTACACCCTCAGCAACCTGCTTAGCTAAAAAATCGGCCATAACATTTTCTTCACAAAACACATGACTCACTCTATAAACCATTCTTCCTTTGTCTCAATGTGAACTTGATAAAACCCAAGTTTACAGCACCTCCTAACTCCTTTCTGCAGATTTCTCATTTCAACAAAATTGTTAGAGCCAGCATGCTGCAAAAGCTACCCGAAATTGTTCACCATTATCACGAATAACACTCTAGCTCCAACCGACCCTGGATTACCCAAACTGCTACTATCCGTATTAAGCTTCACCCTATTCTGTTGTGGTCGAATCCATTTCACCACAGATACCTTCTTGGATTTAGGTAAAAGCACCGGGATATCCAACCTCTTTAAAATAACAATATCAGTGGTAAGGAGTTTCACAATTTTTTTGGTCAACTGCATAATTCTACGAATCTATAATTTAAAAGTATGCCAAACCGAATTCAGCGTATCGCATTTTCCTTCATACCTGACTTTACAACGCCAGTCCCAAAGTTTCTAGTAGACAATGGAAGGAAGAAGACCAAAGATAGTTCGAACTTGAGTAGAATTGCCAGCACAATGAAACCAAAAATTCACTTTCTCCTGCCAAGTATGAAAAAAATCCATATGCACACCTAATTGAACCGAAGCCAGGTGCAAGATGTGTCTAGTAATGTCACCTGTACAAAGCACATGATTAAGGTCCTCAATATGTCCCGAAGAGCAACAATTACATTTGGACGTCATGGAGATATCGGCCATTTTAATTTTAGCATCCACACTCAAACAATTATTAGTAGCTTTCCACATCATAATAGAAGTTTTCTTAGTAAAGTTATTATACCAAATCCAATGGACCCAAGGTAAAGGAAGGGTCCGAACCCTAATACAATCCCAAGTACTTTTAGTAGTGAACTTACCATCACTTTCCTTATTCCAAATAAGAACACCTTGACCATCCTTAAGCTTAGCCAAAAAAGATACAAATCATTAGCTTTTTGAGGACCCATTAACCTTTCCAATCGTGAGATATACCACTCATTCTCAATGCGACACTCTTTAATCTTAATTAAGGGATGCTCTGTAACCTAGTACTTGATCTTTTAGGGGACCACCCTCCTTCCAATTGTCATACCAGAAAAAAATATTACCCTCACGCACTAGCCACTTTGAATTAGCTAAGATTTCCAGAATACATTTAACAATAGACTTCCAAAACTGAGTACCCTTATTAGGCTTCAAGAGGGATAAATGATTACCCCTAACATACTTGCTTCTAAAATAATTCTCCCACAAAGAATTACCCTAGATCAAGCGCCAAACAAGTTTCATATGTAAGGCCCATTGAATATCCCCAAAATCCCGAATGTCCAAACCGTCTTCTCCTATAGGATTACAAATGTTAGTCCAAGCCACCCATTTCCTTTTACCTTTTGCTTCAAATTCTCCCCAGAAGAAAAAACTCAGGAGTCTGTTCAGCGACTTAATCACGTCATTAGGAATGTGTAAAACAGCTAAAAGGTGAGTGGCCATATTAGACAAAACATGATGTAACAAGACAATTCTACCACCAACACAAAGTAATTTCATCTTCCAACCTGCAATTTTCTTTTTAAATTTACTAATTAAATTGCCAAAATCACATGCTTTTAGTCTACCAACCACAATAGGTACTCTCAAGTATTTAAAAGGAAATGACGCTTCAGAAAAACCAATAAAATGAAGAATAGAGCATTTTCTAGAGACTGAGATATGTTTAGAAAAATAAATAGCATTTTTTTCCTTATTTAGAACTTGTCCCATCCATTCTTCGTAACAACTCAAAATCTACATCAAAACACTCATAGACCTTTGACCACCATTAGCAAAAATAACAATATCATCAACATAAATAAGATGAGAAACAAGAGGAATACCTTGAGCTTGAGTAAACTGCCCAATTTTTTTATTCTCGAAGGATTTTTTGAGCAAGCAAGAGAGAATCTCTTGGATAACATGAATAGTTAGGGTGAGAAGGGGTCACCTTGCCGCATGCCACGTTCACCTTTAAAGAAACCTAGAGGAGTGCTATTCATTATGATAGAAAACTATGGCGAAAAAATACACGTTTTAACCAAAGCACACACTTGGGCAGAAAAACCAAAAACCTCCAAGACATGTAATAGAAAATCCCAATTCACTCTATCATAGGCCTTAGACATGTCTAGCTTAATCAATACATTACCCCCATTAGATTTTTTATGAATAGAATGAATAAGTTCCTAGGTTGAACTGATATCCTCAAAAATACTACGACCTGAGAAATAATCTTAGAAAACATGTTCGTCATACAGGCCACAATAATTTTAGTACAAATCTTATAAAAAACCGAACATAGACTAATTGGCCTAAATTTCTCAAAACTAGAAGGATTCTCCACCTTAGGGATCAAAACAATATAGGACACAGTGAAGAACCTGGGGAGTGAATTTGTTTGAAAAAACTTAGAGGTAGCTTGTAATAAATCCTCCTTAACTAAATCCCAACAAGACCGAAAAAAAGCTCGAATCAAAACCATCCGGACCAGGACTACTCTCAGTGGGAATACTAAAAAGGGCATCCTTAATTTCTTCAAGGGAAGGATCTTTACAAATGAATAGATTATCGGTAGTTGAGATCACATGAGAGATAATGTTACTTAAACTAGGCAACTCATGACTACTGCTATTCCCTAAAAATTGATAAAAAGACTTAACAACAGCAAGGTGAGTATCAATAGGGGTACTTAGCAAAGTACCATCGGCCAATAACATATCATTAACTAGGTTATGCTCCTTAGCAATTAAGATAGCATGAAAGAATTTTGAATTTTGATCTTCATCTTTCAACCAATTCTTTTTTGTTATATGAGAAAGTCTCATCTCATCTCTACCCATCCAAGTCAAAAGTTCCAACTTAGCCACCATGAGAACATTATCATCTTCAGAGTTAAAGCAACCTTGAAGACAGTTTTCTAGTCTTTCAATACGTTTCTCTATCCTGGATAATGACATTAGTTATGCCAAAAACACACCAATACCACTCCCTTAAAGCCACCTTGGCCCTTGTCAATTTAAAAGACAACGTATGTTTGTATATAAGCAGTCAAACAAGATCGGATGGATTCTAGCCTGACAAGCAAGCAATGGGAGTTCGAGCAATGGTACACATCCATCTCTGAGCTTGCTTCACGGGTTTGGATCCCAAAGCCAAAACATTTCTGCTTCCACACTCCCTCCATAAATTTAAGAAAACCCATATGATATGTCCACATTGAGATCTATAGGGGCTAGGTCCATACCTGAACGAGTCATCTTCCATTTGTATCAGCAAAGGAGAATGATCTGAAGTAGTGCGCGCCAAAACCTGATAAAAAAATATTCAGAAAACAAGTAAGAAACTTATAATCAATAAAACATCTATCTAACCTTGCCCAACTTCTAGCCAAACCGCCTTGGCCATTACACCAAGTCATCCTTGGTCCTTTGGAACACATCTCCAGCAAGCCCTAATTCTGAATACAGAAATTAAAATCCTTCATCGCAGCAAACTAATGAGGATTACCACATTTTCTCTCGAAATCTTCTTTAATGATATTAAAGTCCCCACAAATAATCAACGGGAGATTAACATTGCCACTCGCCTCCAAATCCTCCTAAAGGAATTTCTGCTCTAGTTGATTACATTTAACATAAACAATAGTTAGAATGAACATGTGACCATTCTTCTCAACTTGCACAGTCACAAACCGATTAGAACTTGCCACCCAAAGCATTGATACTGCCGAGTTCCACAACAACCAGATTTTACCACCATACGCTTCATTTGTGAGGAAAGAATCACAAGAAAACTTTCTCAAACAATTAGGAATTCTGTCTTCCAGCAAGAAGGGTTCAACCAAAGCTAAAATATTAGGCCTATACTTAGAAATCTTTTTCAAGTGCAATTGAGACGTTCTAACTCTCCTTATATTCCAAAAAATTATAGGACTAATCATAAATTGAGTTTTGAAGGGCGAGTCGCAGCCTTAGTGGAGCTCCTTTTCAAAAACTGGCCATATGACTTTCTTAGAATTTCCCAATCTGTACTACAGTCCTTCCGAATTTCCAAATCACCGCCCTAGTTATATAAATAATATTATAAATAAATCTAGGACTTTTCCAAAAATAATCGGGTTAAATTGGTTAATAGATACAATGAGCTCACTGATTTGCACTTTAGGTGATACTTAAAAACGGAGATTCCAACATAAAAACACTACGCCACATCAGACCCAAACCGGATTCCAAAAAGTTGAGGTTTCATCATTTAAAAAAAAATTTAATGTGGATGATGTGCTCTACACACCAGTGTTTCAAATACTGTACTGTACCGGCTGGTACGATCGAAATATGCCGTACTGGCCACTGATCTGGTACAGATATTGCATACATTTCATATTGGCCGTACCGGCCTATATTTCGGCCTGTATTTCGGCTACTACTGGCCGATATTTCAGCCTTTAATTTTTTTTTTCATTTTTTCAAACTACAAGCTCATTTTTTTTACCTCTAATTCAGACTAGGTTATTTATAATTTTTTTCTATATGTATTTATATATAATCTATTCATATATAGACTAGTATTTGAGAATATAATTTATATATATATATTTATATATATATATAATTTATTCATATATCGACTATACTGAAACGGTACCGGTACTGAAATATTTCTTTCCAGTGCCTTGACCGGTATGGCATCCGGTACGGTATTCAAAACATTGCTACACACTGTCTTAAGAATAAAATAATTCTTAATATTGTCTTTCTTACTTTTGGAGGTATTATGTTTGTAATTTATGGAAATTGTGTAATACAAAAATCATTTACGGTATGAGAACTGCTTTAGGCATGCAGAGATTTTACAAAAGTAAACTCATATCTTGACATAGCTTGATGTGTTAATTTAAATTTTAAAACTACTTTTATTGTAAAGTAGATCTAACATATCATCTCATGAAATTATATCAGTTTATAGATTTACTTTGCTGGAATCTTGTAGCTAGAACACTTTCTCTTTTAGTATAGAAAGCTCCCATTTACTTATCTAGAACTTGAGAAAGCGGCCAATCGTTTTAGGGAATAGGTTGGAAGAGGATCATTCGGCGCAGTTTACAAAGGGTCAATACCGAATGGCTTGAAGATTGTGGTAGTCAAGAAGCTAGAGAAAGTGTTGGCTGAAGGGGAAAGAGATTTCCAGACTGAGATGAAAGTGATCGGCGGAACTCATCACATAAATTTGGTTCGTTTGCTCGAGTATTGTCCTGATGGGATTGATAGGCTTTTGGTATATGAATTCACGAGCAATGCACTCGCAAATATATTATTCACACAAGAAAAACAACCTTGTTGTGGGAATTGCTCATAAAATAGCAAGAGGTATCCTTTATCTCCATGAAGAGTGTGAGCGACAAATCATTCATGGTGACATAAAACCCCAGAACATTCTCATGGAATTATTGAGGGTGTGCAAAAATCTCTGACTTTGGGTTGGCAATGCCACTGTTTCTGACTGCCATAATGCTATCGTTTCAAGGCTGGCGACATGGCAATGCTACTGGAATCTCTCTGACTTTCGTTATTTTACACCTACCAATAATCACAAGACACACGGGGATTCCAACAAAAATAAAATAGAATTGCATGCAGTGAATTTGCTTTAATTTCATCTCCTCCCCTGTTTTGATCTTTGTTCTCCTCTCTCTCTCTCTCTCTCTCCCCTTCTCCCCCACCCCCGTTGAGTAGGCTCGAGCCTTTTTACCTTGAAAAAAGCTTCACAACCTTCTACTGTTCACTTAACCTCCACACACTAGCCTATGTGTCCCTTTTTTTTTTAAATGTCCCCCCTTCCCCCGCGTTCTCTCTCCCCCAGTATAGCTATGGAGATTTGCCATTGGCATTGACGTCAAAAGAACTCACATGTTGTTGGGGTGTTGGCAAAAGTAAAGTACATGCCACTAGCTCCAAAGGTTAACAAATAATATGCCAAAGGTCACCCATCTGTATAATTCCCGTAGCAGTTTAATTCTAGTTTATACTTCGAGCTTGATTTTCCCTCCAACTTGTTCTTCATATGTTTTTCAGGAAAATGTCTGGACGTGGTAAGGGAGGTAAGGGTTTGGACAAGGGAGGAGCAAAGCGTAGCTGTAAGGTCCTCTGGGACAACATCTAAGGCATCACCAAGCCTGCGATACGTCGTCTGGCTCGTAGGGGTGGTGTGAAGCGTATCAACAGTATGATCTATGAGGAGACTGGAGGTGTCCTCAAAATCTTCTTGGAGAACGTCATTCGTGATGCCGTGACGTACACCGAGCACGCAAGGAGAAAGATTGTGACAACCATGGATGTGGTTTACACTTTGAAGAGGCAGGGAAGGACTCTCTATGGATTTGGGGGTTAGACTGTATAATTTGGGCCTTAAGATGTTAAGTTCTTACTAGTGGTTGTAGATCTTGGCTATAGATCTGGTTTCCGTGTTCTTTTTTGTTATTTCTTTGTGTTTATGCAGGCTGTAATTTGGACTCATAGTTTGAAGTAATAGAATTTTGTTTTATTTCAAGTTTAGAATCGTTGATTCTCTATTTTGCCTTCTTTTATAAATCTGTTTGCTTGTTACAAAAATGTTGAAGGAAAAAAGCCCAAGTTGATTGTAGGGTTCTCTTCAGCAGATCTAGGTCTTAATCTGTTCTTTGACGATGGTATTAGGAAGTGTTTTGAATCCATATGCTGTATAATTCCATTTCTATTTCCCACAATGCTATAATTTTGCATAATTCTAGCTGCAGAATTTAGTCCATCTGCAGAATTTTGTAGAAACATGAAATCAAAGAAAGAGGGAGGAAAATGAGGGGTTGGGGGACGTTTAAAAAAAAAAAGGCCACATAGCTAGTGTGTGGAGGTTGGGTGAACAGTAGGAGGCTGTGTAGCTTTACTCTTCTACCCCTACTCTCTCTCTCTCTCTCTCTTCCCTTCGAACGTCTACATCGAAGCCCCCATTTCTCACTCAGTCGCTCTCCCCTAAAAATAAATTAGATGCATAATGATATGTGCTTTCTCACGTTATGGCTTTGGTGAGATCTTTATGGCCATGGAGATGCACTCATTAGTCATTTGTCTAGAGATTATTTATTTATCGTCCAATAATTTTGGATACTTATATAAACTATTGAGGCCATTTTCTTATTATCGTCCCTTGAGGTTTGTTGGTCACGTTACGGTGTTTTACTAATTTTTACAAACAACCATTTCTAAGTTACAATTTTCAGAGGGAGAGAGAGAGAAGAGAAAAAGAGAGGAAGAATGGAGAGGAAAGGTGAGAGCTCGAGGAGAAGGAAAAGTCAAATAAAATTTTCCTTGACCCACACCGTAAGTCATATGCGTTTTCTGCGTGTTAAAATTTTTTTGGAGTGTGTAAAATGGGAAAGAATACCCGGCCGATTTGAATCTTTTCTCTAAATTGAACTCATTCGATATATCTCCGTTTGTAGCCTTTTCTCCTATAATTATAATAAAAAATTCTATGCATCAGTTACTATTCATTATTCCACATCTCACATCTTATGAAAAATACTCACATACCCTATAAAAAAGAAAAAAAATTATAAATATAATGTGTGAAAATAAATAGTAACTGATACATAGCATTCCTTAATTACAACCAATATAAAAACAGAACATTTATAATAATAAAGTAAGAACATTAATTTCTACAGAGTTCTAAATATGCACGCATCCTACTTTTTTAATTACAACAAAATTAACGAAAATAGAAGCTTGTCAGTGAATTTTTCCACTTAAGTCATTTGAAATAAAGTGCGAGTTACATAAACTTGCAGCTGTTTACTTTCCTCACATTTTACGTACCAAAATGTAATCAACATGGTTAGAAATAAAGTTCATTATAACGATTTATGAAATATAGTTTCATGCACGACACAATTAATGTACAACTTAAAATTCATATAACGCGTTGATAAATATCCACTCACAATTTATTTTATAGTTTTTAAAAACATATTCAAATTGAAAGTGGAAAAACTTAAAAAAACATATGAAATCATTTGAGTCCAAACATGGTTGAATATATCTTGGACCATTCTTCAAGCGGGTAGATGTGATGAGATAGACCACAAAGGCTCATTTTAATGATGTCCCGGGAATTGGGCTGTAATTGAATCAAGCCGAGCTAAGTTGGTCTTTGAATTTTCGATCTTGGCTCGGCTCAGTTAAAAAAATCTGAACTACAAATTTTTATCTAGTATTTTTTCGAGCATGACTCGATGAGCTAAACTCCCACCTTGAGCCTGTTTGATCTGTTTGGATATAAGAAATATTTCATCTTATCTAATCTTATCATTACAAATTTTTTAAATTTTCATACAAAATATAATAAACAATTTAATTTTTTCAAATATCAAAACACTAATAATATTAAAAAATAATATTCTAATAATATTTTATTCGAATTTCAACTTTCATTTAAAATCATCTCATCTTATCTCATTATTTAAAATTTCAAACCTACTTAGCTTAACTTGAGTTGTTTATTTTTTAAATAAAATTTAGTAGTTAAAAAAATCAGAGAAATTGCATATAAAAAAAGAAAAAAAAAGAAGAAGAAAAGAAAAGAAAAGAAAAAAAAGAAATACAGTTCCAACTATCTGTATTCCATTGATACATAAGTGTTTTGGTTTCTTGATGTGTTGTACTCGATGCTTTAATTTGTTGAAGATGGACTACTATTCATATATGGGATGCCATGGTTTACCGACTATATTGATTGCCAAGCAGAGAACTACATTGAAGAGTATTTTTGTAATTTCAGAAACATGTGGTTTGTGAACAGAGGAAAACAGGACAATCCGCTATGCTTTGATTTTTTATACGATTTTATAAAATTTTTATTCAATTTTTTTTCTAATTTTTAAAATCTATAAAACATTTTAATTTAAATTATTTTACTATTATTAATAGATTTTTCATTTCATCTTAACATCCAAACGAGAGCTCAATAATATTTGGACTCGAATTGATCACTTTCTTTATCAACGTAATTCTTCAATAAATAAACCAAAAAAATCAGGTTACCTGAAATCCCATTAACAATAAAACAATTTTGACATGCAACTTTTGTAAAGAACAAAGTTCTGCAATTTTGGCAGGAGCATCCCATCCTATATTAATTGAGACCATCCAAAACAGCCCTTGTCTCTCAGCTCTAGTATTTGTTTTTGTATGATTTTTTTTTTTTTTTTTTTTTTTCTGAAAAAAAATATTGTGGAAGTGTTGGAGTCAACCAAGTGTTAGAAGATATTTTTTGAGAACGTGAGAGAAATTTAACGGATTCTCACTTAAATGTAAATTCTTCATAGCTTTGA
Source organism: Juglans regia (assembly GCF_001411555.2). Taxonomy (NCBI): domain Eukaryota; kingdom Viridiplantae; phylum Streptophyta; class Magnoliopsida; order Fagales; family Juglandaceae; genus Juglans; species Juglans regia. Next base: position 12,526,681 of record NC_049901.1, on the reverse strand, counting down.
ATATCCAACAAAAGCCAAAAGATCCAGTACCTCTTTGAATCCAAGAACCCTACAAAGACACCATATGTTGAAAAAACAAAATAGTGTAAAGGAAAGAGAAAGAAAAAGCCCACTTAAGCAAATCAGAGTACCTAATTGAAAAGTAAAAAGAACAAAAGGAAGCATTTGTAACATTTTTTTTTTGTTAATGTCTAATCATGATGGATTTTGAAATTCATTAGCTGGTTTGGATGTTGAGGAATCTCATTTTATCTCATCTCAATATCAAAATATGCTCAAACACAAGAGTAATGATACCCTTACTACTTCCTACTACCGGTTTACTACCCAGCCCACGGGGCTTTATTTTGTCTTTTCTTTCTTTGGGTCTGTTGCTCTGCCTTTTGAAAGCCTTATGTCTGAGATTTGACTAAGCAGACATTCGGAAGCTGTCAGTCCCTCTGAGATTTGAAACTCTCAAAAGCTCTTTTGTTTTCATTTTGAATTTCAAAACCACAAATCACAAAGTGATGGAAACGGAACTTGGAAGTCCACTACGAAGTGGGGAAGCCGCTATAGAGTAGGACACGAAGTGGGTTGGAGTTTTGTTTTATTATAGGAAAAGTTATTATTTAATTTGAGTGGGAAGAGTTATTATGGCTATCATTTGTTTTATTGATTTAAACTAGTTCATGTCAAGTATGATTGTTATTCTAATTAGAATAGGAGTATGATTGTTATTTTTATTAGAATAGGAGTAGGTTTCCGTATATGGTCAGGAGTGCATGGCTATAAATACTAGGGTTTATAGTTTATTTCCAGACTTAATTGGATCACAATTTATCACTTTTCATCGTAGTAAAATTCTGGTTCTATTTGTGGTATTAGAGCATGTATACGACTACGGAATGTCTTGAAAGCTGGGAATACAGTTTGCATGAGGTATGACGGGAAGAGTCCAACAACACCAGTTCACAGCTTCAAGAAATGGAAGAAAGTTTGAAGGCAATCAAGGAATTTTTGGAGGCATCAAAGGAAAAACCTTTTCATCGGCCAGACAGACTCTTCAAAGTAGGAAGAAATAGGGTCACACTCACGAATTCCGCACTAAGGAGAAGAAGGACACCAACAATTGCATCCGCAATAGTTTAAAATGGACTTTTTGCATTACTCTGACGATGATCCAACGATGTGGGTAAACCGATCAATACAATTCTTTGAATTTCAGGCAATTGTCGAGGATTATAAGGTGCGATTAGCCTCCTCCACTTGGAAGGTGAGACGAATGTATGGTGGCAATGAGTTCAGTGAGTCTACAAGGAGGATGAAAAGCTCATCACCTGGGATGACTTTGTGCAGGAGATATTTGTGTTGTTTGGACAACCCGAATACGAGAACTTTGATGAAACACTATCTTAGATTTGTTAAACTGGGTCTCTCTGAGGTTATCAACGTGAGTTTGAACGCCTAGCAACAAGACTGGTTGGTTGGGCCTCAAAAGGCACTAATAGGCACGTTTTTGGGAGGAGGATGAAATCGCTGCGAACATTCGGATGTTCAAGCCAAAAACAGTGCATGAGACCATTGAATTGGCAAGAATGAGGGACGATTAGTTAAGTAAGCCAAGTGAAAGTACACACCTAGAATAGAGTCGAACACAGGTTCAAGCAACAGGGGCCCTTCAAGCTGTCACTATGCCTTCTACAACATGTAACAACTTCAACTTGAAGTTCAAAAGACTAGGCTGGGAGGAGATGCAGAAGAAGCGAAAGAAAGGGCTATGTTTCAATTGTGATGAAAGGTTCACATCGGGACACTAGTGTCGGATGCCTCAAGTCTTTCTCCTCGAAACAGCGGAAGATGCAAAGTGGGAAGAAACGAAACAGTTAAAAGGACAGTTTCTATGGTCGCGCCTTGAAGACAAGGTTGTTGTGGAAGAGGGGAGGAATGATGGAAACAGAACTTGGAAGTCTATTACGAAGTGGAGAAGCCGCAGTGGAGTAGGACATGAAGTGGGTTAAAGTTTTGTTTTATTCTAGGAAGATTTATTATTTAATTAGAGTAGGAAGAGTTATTATGACTGTTAGTTGTTTTATTGCTTTAAACTAGTTCATGTCAGTTAGGATTGTTATTCTAATTAGAATAGGAGTAGAATTGTTATTTTTATTAGAATAGGAGTAGGTTTCCATATATGGTTAGGAGTGCATAGCTATAAATACTAGGGTTGTTGTTTATTCTCAATCATCAGAAAGAATATAAAACTTGTGGTTTGTTCCAGCTCGAAGTGGATCATAATTTATTACTTTTCATTGTAGTAAGATCCTAGTTCCATCACAAACCCTCCTGTTTTCCTTTCATTTTCGCACATCTCCAATCTCGGACCCTAACATTTTCGTATCCTCCTCTCCATAGTGGGACGCCTAGGCCGAGCCTCCTTTCTCAGCATGGGAATAATGGCATTGTCAAAGGTGAGACATCCCACATAGCCATTCCTGAACCTCTCTCTCTCTCTCTCTCTCTCTCTCTCTCTCTCTCTCTCTCTCTCTCTCTCTCTCTCTCACTCAGAAGCACTCATGTTGCACCCAAGCTGAGCCTCCTTTCCCCTTCGAGTTGCGTCTCCTACAATGGCCACATCGTTCAATGGAGCCAACTGGTGTTAATCTTCACTATCTATATATCAATCATGGCTGCAACTCTAACGCAATATTCATAGCCAATGCCTCCCCAATCTTGCGTGTAAACCTAGTGTTATTCACTATATGTCAATCATGGGTACAACTCTAACGCAATATAATTAGCAAATGTCTCTCCAAACATGTTTATAAACTTGGTGTTATTAACTAATTTGATTCATTAAAAAATAAAATAATATGTACACTTGATCATTTGAATTGGGTACACTTGTATGACTCGTAGGTCATAAAGACAATGCCTACCCTAGGAACAACCTGCCCAAAATTCTGGCAAAATGCCTCTATACAGCGAAGGCCTTCATTGCAGGTTCTGTGCCCAAATGTGCCAAACAAAGCACAATTATAGACATGGGCTTGTCCACCTGCCCCTTCCAACTGCATCCTTCTCACAATATATCCAAAGGAAATGTTGCTGGAAACAACCCCGGAGTAAAATATATAAAAACTGGTTGGTTAACGTCTAGTACATATCCTAAACTTGAAGTTAGTTTACATATCTGAAATGGTATTCTCAAAAGACAATCATACATATCAGAAATGGTATTCTTACATAACTGAGCACCACTAAAATGAGCATAAAAATGAGCACCAAAATGAGCACAAACAATAGCAAAATGAGCACCAAAATAAGCACAAAACTCAACATTGAGCACTAGCGTTTACACCAACATCAGCAAACTGACGTAAATAAAACAAGCCTACACGCGGTAAATATCACCACACTTAGCAATACAGTAAACTGTTGGAATGTCTCAACTTAATTAAGCTAATAAAATTTAATATATACCTTCTAAACTAAAAATCAGGTGCACAAACATGAATTTCTTCCAATAGAACAGCTTCTTGCAAAATGTGGTTAAAGAATGGGTCTACAATCCCAAACTTGCATTGTAATACCCAGTCCCTTTGTTAGCCCAGCCCACGTGCCCATGTTAAGAAAAAAATATGCTAGTTACTCAAGTGATGTTTCACTCTCTCTCTCTCTCTCTCTCTCTCTCTTAAATCTCCATTAAGATTAAATCATCAGCCCTTCAGATTTGTAACGTAGCTCCCTTAATGTATGGTCATCGGTTTCCTTCCCGAGTTAATGGTATTTCCTCTATAAATACCCCAACTCAATTTCATTTCAAGTTTTATCATCTCTCTCTTGACTCAAAATCTTTCTCCTATTTTGCTATAACTGGAGCTAGGGGTGTAAAAAAAATTAGAAAATCGGTTGAACCAAACTGAATCCATCGGTTTAGTCTAGTTTTTAAGCAGTGTGGTGTAGTATCGATTCTTAAGAACCAAAACCGGTCCTAAACCGGTACGGTATTGGTTTTCATATTTTGAAAACCGGTTTAAACCAAACCGGACCGGTATATATGTTTATAATTTTTTATATTATATTATTATATATATAATATATGCTAAATTGCTAATTAATATAACATGAAATTTTAATTTTATTATTCAAGTCTATTAATCTTATAACATAAGATTAATATAACATGTGATATAAGATAAAATTAATCTTATACTTTTTTAATATAACATGATATAACATATAAATTTTAATTTTATAATATAAAATTAATATAACATAAAATCTTAATCTTAAACATAAACATTAATATTAAGTTATTAATATAAAATTAATTTTGATATGTATATATATATCAATCATAAATACATTTTTGACATGATAAATTATAATATATATTCTTTTTGTAAATACATTTTTATACATTTAATCATATATACTCATATAAAAAGTCTAGAACTTATATAGACTATAGTTAAATTTAATATTATACTAATATGTGTTAATTATTATAAAATATTCTACTTATACTATAATAAAAATAGACTAATAGTTTAGTATATATAAACATTATATTATTACTAACATAGATGACCCGTAAAATCGAAAAAATCGGTCCGGTATCGGTTCTTAAAATTTCAAAACCGGTGTATTCCGGTTTGGTTTTAAAAAATGTACAAAATCGGACCGAACCAAACAGGTCACACTCCTAATTGGGACGATTTCAATAAGCCCCTTTAATTTAATTTCTGCTACTATGTATTTACTTTTGTTTTGTTAAGACAAACTAAGTATTGTATGAGTTTCTTTTAGTTGTTTCGATTATTGCAAGACTAAATCTGTTTGAATGAAAATTTTAGCATTCATTTTAGCGTGCTATAGTTACTGGAACTTTAACACCACGACACGAAGGCCATCGTGATTTCTTGGGCGACTGGTTGATGGTCAAGGATAAGTTTTATTATGCAAGAATAGATTAAATAAATTTGCAAGGTTGTTAGCCTATATTTTTTTTGGAAGAGACTAACTAAAATGATATTGTATTCTTACTGATGGAGCTTTTTCCTTTTGCCCTTTTGGCTTCGAAATAGGAAATCAATGCTGTTTTGATCTGTTGGAGGAGCTTTCTAAGTTCTTATGCTGATGATGATTCTTATTTTTTTTACCTTGCTTCGAATTTGGTTTTCACGTTAAGTGAGTATTATAAGTTTGGGCTCGTTTTACGTTCGGTTTGATTTTAGAGCAAGTTTGTGTTTTACGTTTTGTTTGCATAATTTATTTAGGTATTGAGTAATACGAAGATCTTTTTCCAGTGGTAATTTGGGTATCGAGATAAGTAGGTTTAATTAATCTGGCATTTTTATTAGAAGTTTCTAAACTCTTTATTTTTAATTAAGCATGTACTGTCCAGAAAATTATTTCACATTGAATAAAAATGTTAGAACATCTCAAAATAAATTATTGTATCATGAAATGTGTGACTTGAGCCTCAACTTTTATGTAAGTAGTCATGGCATATTTATAGAAACTTTATGTGCATTATAGTTAAGCGAAATGATATATGGATTATATGATAGTACGATACTATACTGAATTTTGTTTGGGAGGATAGCTATACTAAAAGACTTTGAGAATTCGGGGGGGGGGGGGGGGGGGGGGGGTGAAGGTGTGGCTGTTGTGGCAGGACGACTTTGATGTTAATATTATTGATATGTCAGATCAATTTTTGACGGTTTGTTTTGAGTATCCGAATCAGAAGTTGTATTTAACTTTTGTTTACGCTAAATGCAATTATCTAGAGAGGGATCTTTGGCATGCTCTGGAGGGTCATGACAGTGATGTTCCGTGGCTTGTTGTGGGTGACTTCAATATTATTAGAGATGATAGTGAAAGAATTGGTGGTAATCCGAGGTCATTGGTGGCCATGAAGGATTTTAATAATTGTTTAAATTCTTGTGGTCTCCTGGAGCTTTCGGTGAGGGGTCAAAGATTTTCATAATGTAATGGCTAAACGGGTGGTGCTAGAAGCTGGGCTCAATTGGATCAAGAGGTTATGAATGACTGTTTCCTGCATTGCTTCCCTTCGACATCCCTGGAATATTTATCTCGGAAGACTTTGGATCACAACCTATGCTTATTAGGGGCTTGATGATGGAGGAGAAATATGGTCCCGCTCCCTTCTATTTTCACAATATGTGGATTAATCATTCTTCTCTTTAGGCGTGTGGCTGAGGTTTGGAGGGAACTGGTGGTGGAAAGGGGATTGTTTAGGCTTGCGACAAAGCTGAAAAATTTGAAGGTAGTGTTGCAAACATGGAATAAAAATGTGTTTTGTCATGTTAGTAACACTATCTCGGAGTTGGAGGCAAAAATTGAGAAGATGGAGGTTTAACTTCAAGGAGGATACCAACAAGAATTGGAGATGGAGCTGCTGGTGTCAAATGCTGAATTGTCTTATTGGGAGCAAAATGAAGAGGCCTGTTTGGCGCAAATGGCAAAAAAGAAATGGCTTGATAAAGGTGACCAAAACTCAAAGTTTTTTCATGCTGTTGCTAACATGAGAAAACAGAAGAAGATTATTTCATCCACGACTCTAGTGGATGGGAGTGGAGTTGCATTCGCCGGAGGAGGTCCATGTGGGTGCTGTTCAATATTTTCAGAAATTTTTGGGTGAGAGGAATGCTTCTTCCCAGGTGGTTTTGTCACGGTTAATTGACAAGGTTATTTCCTTGGAAGATAATGAGGAGCTTTGTCGGGTGCCATTAGAAGAGGAGGTTAAAGAGGCTCTTGTATCTATCCCGAGGTTGAGCAGTCCTGGGCCTGACGGCTTTGGTTCGTCTTTTTATTTATCTTGTTGGGAGATTGTTAAGGAATATTTAGTGGAGGCAACAAGGGATTTTTTTTTCTAGGAGTGAATTGCCGAGATTTTATTCGTCTTCTTTTATTGTTTTAATTCCTAAAGTGTAAGAGCCGAAGAGTTTTGATAAGTTTCGACCTATCAATTTATGCTCTGTGGCCTGTAAGGTTTTTTCAAAGATCTTAGTAAGGAGAATGACTTTATTTCTTTCTCGGATTATTTCTCATGAGCAAGGTGCTTTTGTTTTGGGGAGGAGTATTTTTTAGAATATTTCTCTGGCTCAGGAGATGGTGAAATCTATTAATAAGAAGAATATTGGTGGCAATGTTTTTATAAAAATTGATATGGCCAAAGCATATGATCGAGTGGACTAGAATTTTCTTTTACTTGGTTTGGCAAAGTTTGGGTTCTCAGAAAATTTTTGTAGCTTGATTAAGGTTTACATTCATTCTCCTTCGTTCTCTATTATGATGAATGAGACCTATAAGGTTTTCTTCAAACCATTGCGAGGAATGAGACAGAGAGATCCTTTATTGCCGTATTTCTTTATTATTATGGAAGAGATTCTTTCTCGTTTATTGAAGAATGAGTTTGACCAAGGGAGAATTGGGAGTTTTTCCCATCCTTGGGGGTACCTTTAATTTCACATTTGTTGTATACAAATGATTTATTGATTTTTACTAATGGTGAGAGAAAGCCCTTGAAGGCGCTCCTGGATACTTTGAATATATATGAGCTATGGTTTGGGAAAAAAATAGTAAAGAAAAGTCGGCTTTATTTTTCTTTCTGAGAAAATTCAGTTCGCAAGAAGGTTGTCTCTACTTCGGCTTACGGGTTTTGTTGAGGGGAAGTTTCCAACTTGTTATTTAGGTGCGCCTCTTGCTGTTGGGAGGTTGAATGCAAGAATGTTGGAGCTATTAGATATGAAATTTCAAAATAAAGTTGCAGGTTGGAAGTTTAAGCTGTTATCTCAAGGTGGGAGGTTGATTCTTCTCAAGCATGTACTAACGAGTATGACGACTCGCTTGTGGTTTTAAATATCCCGAAGCTTGTTTTGAAAAAATTGAACTCTATTTTAGCTTCATTTTTTTTTGGGGGGGGGGGGGGGGGGGAGGATCATGATAGGAAGAAAAGAAAATGGAGAGCGTGGTTGAAATTGTGTAAGCCAGTCCTGGAAGGGGGGATTGGTCTTAGAGATTTTTCTGAGATTCAGAAAACGCTACATATGAAGTTTGCTTGGCGATTGCTGTCGATAAATAATTTGTGGACTCAATTTTTTAAAGCTAAGTATTTAAAAGGGAAGCATTTTCTGGAATCTAAAGTTAGAAGCTCAGACTCCATGTTTTGGAAATCCATTAGTATGGTGATGACAGAGGTTATGATGATATGTCGGTTAAAGTTCGGGAGGGAGCTATTTCTTTTGGGTTCGATAGATGGATTGCGTGGGGGCCCCTTGCGGCTAGTGTTCCGAATGTTATTTAGCCTAGGCTAGAGGTGAGGGATTGTTGGGTGGATGATAGGTGGATGATAGGTAGGATAGGGAGTTGTTGAATAATCTGGTTGATGTTAGAGAGGTAGATGAAATTATTTTGGAAATTCTAGGTGGAAGACCAGGATGTGATATCTGTATTTAGCATCCTTGGCTGGACGGATTTTTTTCGACTAAAACGGCTTAGGAAGTAACTCGTATTAAGTGGCCTTAGCTGGAAGAGATGGATTGGATTTGGTGTAACCTACTTCCAAACAAGATGTCTGTTTGTATGTAGAATGTTAGATTTAATTGTCTCCCAGTTGAGAAAAGGATTCAGTCGGTGGGTATCCGTTTAGCTTCCCATTGTGTTTACTGGTCAAATGCTAGTGAGGTGGATGGGGACCACGTCTTATGCACGAGAGATGTCGCAGAAAAGGTATGGCAAAAAGCTTCTATCACGCTGGGTGTTCAGTGTATGAACTTCAACTCATGGTGGGCGTGATGCTGCTGCTGGTTTCGGTGTGCAAAAAAATCATCCTAGCAAGGTATGTTGATCGGTTTAATTCCATCTTTGATTTCTTAGAGGTTATGGCAGTGGAGATGTACAACAACAAAATTGCAGGAAATGTATGATACAGTGGGTACAATTTGGATGTTGATTAAATTTTGGTTGCATATTTTTTCTAGCAGGTTGTTGAAGGTTAGATCTCTATCTCACATGGATCGTTGTGTTCTTGTTGAACTGTGCGGGAAATTCTAGTAAAGAGACTGAAGTTAGTTTTATGGTCTAAACCGAGAGATGGATGGGTGAAATTAAATATGGAAGGATCTTGTAGGGGTAATCCAGATAGTTGTGGTGGGGGTGGGGTTCTAAGGGATGATAGAGGAAAATTTTTGGCAGCCATTTCTACCAAGTTTGGATTTGGGACTAATAATGAAGCATAACTAAGGGCGCTCATTTGTGGTTTATCGCTTTGTAGGGAGTTGGGTTTGCAGAATATTATGATTGAATGTGATTCAGCTTTGGTGATTCATTGGATTCGGAATAAGTCTTGCACGATTTGGTATTTATGGGATTATTGAGATGAATTTGTACAAGTGAGTTATGGTTTTAATTACACAGTGGCTCATCAATTTAGGGAGGGAAATAAAGTGGTGGACTTTTTAGCAAGACAGGGAGAGGAGGGGTTAAACTATATATATAGGAACTCTAATGACTTGCCCCTTCGTGCTAAAGGTTTGCTTCGTGTGGATTTTCTTGGTTTGCCTAGCTTCAGCCGTGACTATGGTAAATTTATGGTTTATTGTTTATTTGGTTAGTTATTGTATATGTGGTCTATTGAAGAATTTTCTTGATGCATGGGATGCTTTTTTATTTATTTATTATTATTTGTAAATCCCAAGTATTCTACTTGTTACCACGGTTTTGCTCTGCCATAAGTGAGGACTATCAATAAAATTGAGGTTCCGTCTTTTTTTTTAAATAGTTTTATTCAAAATTTTTTCTATTCTTTTCTAAAACTCCTTAAAACATATGAATTCAAACCATTTTATGACTATTCACAAACTATTTCACTACTTCATAAATAATTTCACTACTATTCATAAATTTTTCATTTGATCCCATCTAACAACATCCAAACGAGGTCTTAGTCATTAAGATTGGGGGTTACATTGGTTTAATTATTGGTCATTGAGTGCATATTAAGGATTGGTTTGGATTTAGAGATGAGACGAGATGATTTTAGATAAAAGATAGAAGTTGAAAAAAATATTATTAGAATATTATTTTTTAATATTATTATTGTTTTGAAATTTGAAAAAGTTGAATTGTTTATTATATTTTACGTGAGAATTTAAAAAAATTAGAATAATGAGATGAAATCTAAACAAGACTAAAAGTGTTTCAATTTTTATTTTTAATCAAAATTATTAGTCGCTGCTTAATTAGTTCTATTTTATTGACCTTATTGACATTACCGGTTTTTTCAATGTCCATCCAAGCCTAGAAGTTTGAACATATACTGTAATTTTTGGAGTGCGGCTTGAACATATAATTTTTTCAGATTATTTTTTAATCCAGGCCCGAATCTTCTTTAGTTTTCTTACACTGAAATTTTCGAAGCTAGGATTGAACATATACTGTATATATTTTGGGATTCAAGTGGTGTAACCGGGAAAAGAAAGGTCCAACGTTCAGTTTTTAAAAAGGTTGTACGAGAAGTGCTTTGAAAAAAAAAAAGATTTATTACACAACCTCTACCATATTCCACACTCCACACTTTTTAAAATTTTTTAAATTTTTTAAATTTTTTTGAGTTTATTATTTTTAAATTATTTTAAATTTTCTATTTATTATTCACATAATAAATATTTGATAAAATAATAAAAATTAAAAATAATATAGAGTATAAAGTATTAAGAAATTGTAAAGATTTATTTTGAAAAAAAAAACTCCATGTTTAGAATATGAAAAAGAATTCTATATATTGTTGAAAAACCAAGTCTATCTTAATATTTGCTTCGGTACTTTTTTGTTGAACGTACGAGAAAATTATTATTGTCACAAAAAGATTTTATAAAAATAAAAATATAATTTGATGTAGTACGTTATATTATAAAATAGATTTAATACATCATATAAAATCTTGTGTGACCTCTTCAAAATATAAAATTTTTACTTATAAAAAAAAAATCATATAAAATCGTGTTAGTTTATAAATTTATTTTAATAAAATTTCTTTGCACCTAAAATATTTCCTTCCGTATAAGTCATTCTCATCCCCTCAATAAGGGGATTTTAGCCAAAATTTACCTCCATCGGGCTGTGTATTTTGAGGACCAAATTTTATAACTTTGCTATAGTAACTCGTCAAATTTAAAGAGCTATTGTAGTTTTTCCTAAAATAATTATTTTATTATTTTTTATTATTTATTTTCTTATTTGCTTCTTTTAATTAATTTTTTTTCCTGCATATATATGTGATAATAACTGTTTTGTCTTTTCCCATTTTATAACTTAATTTTTCTACTGTTTTTATATTTTTATCATTATTGTTACATTGTTAGCATCATTTAAAAAATGAGTTTATCATTAATAGAAAATTATATATATCGAAAACATTATCGTTTGTGGGAAATATACAATATAAAATTTTTAAAAATTAATAGTTAGAGATAAATAGTTAAAAACATGAAGAAAACAAATAACTCTTGCATGTTTGAGAACAGTTGAGAAGAAAGGAGTTAAAATAATAATAATAAAAAAATAAAGATTATTTTAATAAAATAGAGAAATAGTAGAGAGTGGGATGTAGGCTAGATTTTAGAAAAGTGAGTAATTAAAATAGAGAATAGGCATTTTTTAACCAAACTTTGGCAAAAAATAATATAGGGAGGCTAATGTGAATGCTCTCGAAGTTTTAAAGACGTGTTTCACATCACCAACTACACGAATAACCTATAATAAATGAGATGATGGTACTTCAGACTTTAGAATATGTGGGTATTGTTCTGGTTTTATCATGTACGTAGAACACTCCATCACTGATATAGAAAATTTCGGATAAACAATAACGACGATGAAGAATTCATGAAACAACTGTACTAGATCTACGATTTGCTGATAAGGTAATATAATTTTTGTTGTATATTTTAATCTAATATTTTTAACAGGCTCATATATAGAGTCAATATTCAAATTTAAGATCTCTACTATAATATCATATGAAATCACTATATATTTAAAAAAAAAAAATTTAAACTCAAAAAAAATATTATTTAATTCATGTCTTAACAACTTCTAATTCGCTGAGGACTTGCTACTCAGCTGCACTTACTGTTCAACTGGCAAGTAACTACAAATCAAAGTCGTGTCAAAGGCAAATTATTGACGAGGTCCTTATGATTCATCTTTTGTCCTCGTTATTCAGCCTACTTTTCCATTACTGATCTCTTCCCCCGGATTTATATCATGTCTGCTATCTTGCAACCATCTTCCTATCAAGAAAAAGAAAACGACCAGCTAAGTCCTCAATCCTCCTTTTGGAAGTAACATCATCCAGACCTTTTCCTTAACTCCGAACGAAAAACCCCCTAACTCGTCCAAAACATCTAGATTTTCTGAAAGGGGGTCGGAGCTTCGGCTCCTCGCCCCCTTCCCATGCCCTCTCCCTCTTCTCTGTTTAGTTTTAACTTCTGTGTAGTATTTTTATTTCTTTTTGTGCTCTTAGGTCGAATAAGGGAGGATCGCCGTTCGAGTCTTTCCGGCCACCAGTTCTCTACACGCGCCCCACCGGTATGACGCCCAGCCTCCGATCTTCTAAACCTCCAAATCCGGCGTCCATTGGAGTGGCGCGTAGCCCGCACGCGCGGGACGAAAATCCTGACAATGTTGGCGTGTGGCCCTCAAGCGCCACCGAGGAACCCTCTACCGACACCACGCTCGGTAGCTGTGGAACCGCTGACTCTGGGTCTTCCAAGTCTGATCGTCGACTTTCCTCTCAGCGTGAACAGTACTGCACGAAACAATGCCGACCATTGTGTACTGTTCATCCGTTTTATTTTTTTGTACTGTATTTTGTTTCGTTTCTATGTTGTTGTCCATTTCAGTATTTTGTAGTTTGTCTTGTTTCTGATGTTGGTGTTGCTTTTGTTGACCTGAGTGAGGTTTGAGTTTTTAGATCGGACGTAATCCGGGGCAAGGCTTTCGAGAGTGTTGGGCGATGTTACGGCCGGTGGTTATACGGCCGGGCTGTTGTGGTCTGTATGTACGTTGGGTGCTCGTTCTACCAGAGCTCGAAATGACAATGCTTGCAGTGGGCGTGTCGTCTGAGGTCTCACCAGAGCTTGTGGCCTTGTAGTTGTTAATGTGGTTATTTGTTAGTTGTTTGTTAGTTTAGTTCTAATAAAATAGGAATAGGCTTTGGATTTGATGTCCATAGCAGTGTCCCATACTCTTCTTCCCTGGAAGGATAGAGAGGACCTTTAAGTTCTGTTTTTACAGAGCGCTTTCTCATTTTCGAGAGAGTTTGATTAGAAGTTAAGACAATATCCACCGCAAACGTATTTGTGTGTGGAGAAGCTCCAGAACTGTTGCGTTAGTTGGCTTATAACTGGATTTTCTGTGTATTAAAATTTCTTGTATTGATAAGTCACATTTATAATTTCGATTTATTAATGAAATGAGTATGTTTCATTAAAAAAAAAAGAAAAAGAAAACGACAAAAAAGCTTTATTGCCATCACGGAGGGAGTGGAATTAGATACTGTGATTGTGGGAGGTGTACACAATATATTGAATAATCAAAGGCTTGCTGTAGTTTTCACTATTCATGTTTTTTATTTTTTTGGTTGGTCAGTAGCTTTCAATTCCTTAGATGTATACACCATTACCTTCTGTACATAGCTAGTCTACTAATTAATAAAATAAAAAATAATAATTACATTCGTGCATGTACAAATATTTATAATTATTAAAAAAAAATAAATATGAAATTTATAGAAAAATAAATTAATTTTTTAATAATAAATTCTATTCTTTTTCAAAACGATTACATGATATTTGTACATTCTACGATTGTATGTTACATTATTTTAATAAAATAGAGATTAATATATATTATGTCCCTTAAAATCCTTAGGAAATAATTAATTAAGGATCTGAATTTAAGAAAAATAAACATGCAAGTATGAATAATGTTAAATGCCCACTTGGTGGTGAACCTTTGTTTTATCATGCCAATTACTTTTATCCAAAGAATATTAGAAGAACGGCTTTTTAAAATAAAATATTTTTAATATCAAATTTACTTATTTCTTTACTAAATTATAAATAATGTCTCATTCTGAATCCGTCAACGGTCTTGCGTGCATGAACCCACATGTAATTACAACGTTGTCCTCAAGTTTGATATGACTAATTGTCTCGGTAGACTCGTAATAGTAGCCGTTGAAATTAGAGGAATCAACTATTTGTAAATTTTGATCTTGAAATTTATTTTTAGAGATCGTTTGAGCACTTGAATATCTCGTAATATCTTTGAATAATAATAAAATAATTAATAAATAATCGTAAAATAATTTGAATTAATTTATTTTATTAAATTTTGAAAAATTACCAAACTAATTCCCAAATTAATCTATTATTATTTATAAAAATTTCATCTCCTCTCGTTACTCAGCCTTATTTGCATTATCCCTTATTTGCATTGAAATTTGAATGGTAGATGATCAACTTTTTAGTACTGGGTCTTCCTACGAATTTATGACCAGGCACTCCTAAACCCCCCGGCACCGGATGGGGGCCCAAATATATTGAATAGTCAAAAGCAGTAGTTTCATGTTTTGAAAAAAAAATATTGACCATACATTATTAATTTAATTTTTAAAAACATCTAAAATATTCAAATAATGACGTTTTAGATATGTTTTCGAAATTAAAAGATTAGAAGAACGGATTGTTTTAATTTTAGTTTTTAATATAATATTTAAAAAAATTCTCATTAATCACTATTCACCATTCCATATCTACGAAAAACACTCATAATTTATAAAAAATACGTTCGTATCTTATAAAAAAATTATAAATATAAAATATAAAATTAAATAGTGACTTATGCATAATATTCGTCTCATATTTATTTACTAAATTAACAATGTGATCTCTTTTTGAATTCGCCAAAACCCTCGCCGGCCCTGCGTGCAATAACCCACAAGTACGTAGTCCGTAGTCGGTAAGATTGCTATGAATTTGTCTTGGTAGACTCGTAAGTCGTCGTAGACTTGTGAGTTGAGGTTGAAATAGGCTGATATATAACTTGAGCAGAAGCGATCGTATCAAATGAAACAAAAGAGAGGAGAACAGAGAAGTTACAAAGAGCTCATTCTGCTTGTTATGGATTCTATCATTACGTTTCTCCTTCTCTTTGCATTTTGTACTGCTTCAGCTCAACAAATGAAGTCCAATGTAAGCCGAGGCTCTTATCTAACACCCGGCATCAACTCTACGTGGGTATCACGTTCTGGTCTCTATGCCTTTGGATTTTATAAGCAAGGCAATGGCTACGCTGTTGGTATTTTTCTTGCTGGAATTCCTAAAAGAACTATTGTTTGGACTGCAAATCGTGATGGACCTCTAGCCACCAGCAGTGCTACCTTGAATTTTTCTAGTGATGGCACGCTTGTCCTGCAATCGACACCAGAGCAAACGCCAATCATCATAGCTGATTCTCTTGGGTCTGCTTCAGCTGTCATGCTTGATTCAGGAAATTTTGTGCTCTATAATTCCGATCAAGAAATGCTGTGGCAGAGTTTTGAGCATCCGACGGATTCCCTTTTACCCGGTCAACGTCTCTTAGCAGGTACGGAGCTGTTTTCTAGTATATCAGAAACTGATCACTCAACGGGAATCTTTCGTCTTAAGATGCAACATGATGGAAACCTTATTCAGTATCCGGTGGATACTCCCGACACCGCTCCATATTCTTACTTTACATCCTGGACAGGTGGAACGGGTGAGAACGTGACGCTAAACCTTGATACTGATGGTCATCTTTACTTGCTCAACACTACTGGTTCTATCATTAAGAATCTAACTGATGGAGGATATCCTACGG
Organism: Juglans regia; assembly: GCF_001411555.2. NCBI lineage: Eukaryota > Viridiplantae > Streptophyta > Magnoliopsida > Fagales > Juglandaceae > Juglans > Juglans regia. Next base: position 12,510,763 of record NC_049901.1, on the reverse strand, counting down.
AAGAAACCATTTATCTTATGAGAATTGATGCAGATGGGATATTCCGACTGTACTCATATAAGTTGAAACAGAATGGAAACTGGTCAATTGTATGGTCATCTTCCAATGATTTGTGTGATCCCAAGGGTCTCTGTGGATTAAACGGGTTTTGTACTCCAAGTGACAATCAAGCTCAATGCAAATGTCTTCCAGGGTTCGAGATGGTACACCAGGGGAACTGGACTGCAGGCTGTGAGAGAAATTTCAATGCTGCAGATTGCAAAAGTAAGAATGAATACAATACATACACCATGCGCGAGCTGCCTAATACCGCATGGGAAGATATTTCGTATTCTGTTTTGTCATTTCCTATCAAAGAAGATTGCGAACGAGCTTGCTTAGAGGACTGTAACTGTGAAGCTGCGCTATTCAATGACAGGAAGTGCAGAAAACAAAGGCTCCCATTGAGATACGGGAGAAGGCAGTTGACTGATTCAAACATAGCTTTCATCAAGGTAGGTAAATCGATGCCCGCTGATATGCCGAAAGACAACCAGAAAGACCCTCGACTGGAAATTCTAATTGTTGGTGCTGTCTTTCTTACTTTTGGATGTATGATGTCGGTAGTTTCCGGAATTGTGCTCTACAAAAATCATTTCTGGTATAGGAAGCTCCCGTTTAATGGAAATGTCGAGCTGAGCGACGATGTTGCTCTGCGACGATTTACTTATCTTGAACTTGAGAAAGCGACCGATGGCTTTAGGGAAGAGGTTGGAAGAGGATCATTTGGCACAGTTTACAAAGGGGCAATACTGAATGGCCAGAAGGTTGTGGCAGTGAAGAGGCTGGAAAAAGTGTTGGCTGAAGGGGAAATAGAGTTCCAGACTGAGATGAAAGTGATCGGGAGAACGCATCACAGAAACCTGGTCTGTCTACTTGGATATTGTCACGAGGGAACTCATAGGCTTTTGGTATATGAGTACATGAGCAATGGATCACTCGCAAATGTACTTTTCACACCAGAAAAACAACCTTGTTGGGAAGAAAGAACGGGAATTGTTCGCGACATAGCAAAAGGAATCCTTTATCTCCACGAAGAGTGCGAGCGACAAATCATTCACTGTGACATAAAACCCCAGAACATTCTCATGGATGATTACGGGCGTGCAAAAATCTCTGATTTTGGATTGGCAAAGCTACTGAAGCCAGACCAAACTAGAACCTTTACCGGCATTAGAGGGACAAGGGGGTATGTTGCACCGGAGTGGCATCGGAAACTACCCATCACAGTCAAAGCAGATGTTTACAGCTATGGAATTGTGTTGTTGGAGGTCATCTGTCGACGAAAGAGTATGGATATGAATCTACCAGAGGATAGAGCTATTCTTGAATTGTGGGTCTACCACTGTTTCGAGGCTGGCGAGTTGGAGCACTTAGTCGCGCCGGATGATGAGGTTGACAAGAAACAGTTGGAGAGAATGATTAAATTAGGACTTTGGTGCATTCAGGATGAGCCATCACTCCGGCCGTCGATGAAGAAAGTTCTACTTATGCTGGAAGGTACTGTAGATATTCCAACCCCTCCCAGCCCTACTTCTTTTTTCAGTGTGATTTAGGCTAGCTAGGGTTGCTCTCCACTGACTTTGCCTCATAGTTTCTACGTCGAAGTGTAGTTTTTCCTACAAGTTTTACTTGATCTAGTTAATTTTCCTACAAGTTTTACAGATGAATAGTGGTACCTGTTATTCCAATTTCCAATCTTAATTGTTAAGCATTTTTGGCTCATGATTTCGTGCAAATTAGTAGCATCATAAAATGCTGGCAAATGCTAGATTTCAGAAAGAATGCTGGCATCATATAAAAACACAAACAACATTAGATAATTAATTGGTTATAAGTATAAAGTGTATGTACAAGTAATTTATAAACATTAATATCTTATAAGATTGCAGTTAACATGACACTATTTATACATTTACCATACCAATATTAACTTACGAACTTGTACTAACTAGTTAATCGATCCACTCACATTTGCATATGTGGGAACTTGAATCACATCATTATCTTTGAAGTCAGCTAAGTTAAAAAAAATAAAAAATAAAAGATTTATGTGTCGTAGTTTTAAATAATCAAAAGCTGCGCGCATGTAGTTTTCATTTATCTTTGTTGGATATATATTATATATATAAATATATATATATATAGTAGCTTCAATTCTATAAATCCACAAATTGTAATTACACAAATTGTAATTAAATGCGTACCATTATCTCATAAATTAGATCAGTATATATATAGGACGAACGGTTAATTATATCTCTAACCTGGCGGCCTGGATAAAAGTAATTAGTGCGATCAAAGACATGCAGGGTCACCACACGGTGTTGGGAGAAATAAATTATCGATTTGGAATAACTAAATCAATCACTAAACAACGAAAATAATTTTCTCCCACTTTGTATGAACCTATTCAATTAAATAGAGTATAATATAAATCAAAATCACACACAGATACAAGCATTTATCACTCCTAATCACACACACAAAGACATACATAATAAATGAGATGTAATCTAGTGATTGAGCCTAATTAAAATCATTGTTTTAAATATCATACCGTACCGGCCAGTATGGCCGGTATATACAGTACCGGCCATTGGTCCGGTACAAGTATTATATATTTCGTACCAACCCAAATACTGACCGTACCAGCCGATATTTCGATTTATACTGGTCTGTTTTTCGACTCGTATCGGCTGAATTTTCAGCCTTAATTTTTTTTTTCAAACTCCAAGCTCATTTTTTGACTCCCAATTCAAACTAGGCTATTTATAATTTATATATAATTTATTCATATATTTACTATTATTTTGAAATATAATTTATATATATAATTTATTCATATATCGACTATCTCGAAAGTACGGTACTGATATCGAAATATTTCGTTCCAGTGCCTTGACCAGTATGACGTCCGGTATGGTATTCAAAACTTCGATTAAAATTTCTAATCAACCTCAATAATTTATCGCTCGTGGACTTATCCAATATGACCTATTAAATATACTTTAGGCCCAATAAAAACTATTAATATCTCGACCTTAAAATTATTGGTCTGGATCGTTACAAATGCATCCTAAACCGTTACACAACAACAAAAAAGGTTTTTGGAACCAAAAAAATCATCCCAAGATTGTACCAATATCACTATCCCAATAGATGTTTTGAGACGAGAATTTGAATTTCGTCATAAAAAGGGATGAAACCAATGAAATCGTTTGATGGTGTTCAAATGTAATGATTTTTCTAGGATGATTAAATCTCGTCCCAGATAAATGTTTAGTTCATTGTGTTTGACCGTATCTCTATGTTTGAATGCATCGGTTGATTGGTCGATTGAATCTGAACGTTCAAATGGATTGTTATGTAGAAACGTTTTTCCTAGTCAACTGATCATAGGAACTGCAAAGCGTGAGAATCCCTCGAAAAATCTTCTGTAATACCCAGTGAGTCCAAGGAAACTTTTGATTTCTCAAACAATCTTGGGCTAGGCCACTCCACTACGGCCTTGACTTTGGTAGGGTCCACAAAAATCTCATCTTTCGACACGACATGCCCAAGATAAACAATTTATTGTATTCAAAACTTACATTTCTTTAGTTTGGCATAAAACTTCTTGTCTCTCAAAATTTGCAAAACAACTTCCAAATGTTTCGTATGTTCTTTTTGGGATTTTTGAATAAATGAGGATATCATCAATCAATACAATCACAAACTGGTCTATGTATTCCTTGAATACATGGTCCATCAAGTCCATGAAAGCTGCTAGAGCGTTACTCAATTCAAACGACATTACTAGAAATTCATAGTGCTCATACCTATTTCTAAAAGCAGTCTTCAGAACATCCTTTGCTTTGATCTTAAGTTGATGGTACCCCAGGCAAAGATCGATTTTGGAGAATAGCTGAGCTCCCTATAGTTGATCAAACGAATCATGAATCTGCGGCAATACCTGTTCTTAATAGTCACCATGTTTACTTAATAGTCACCCTATTTATTTCTTGATAATCAATACAAAGCCACATCTAACCATCCTTCTTCTTTACAAAGAGAACTGGTGCACTCGAGGGTGATACAATTGGACAAATAAAACCCTTCTCTAATAATTCTTGCAGATGATCTTTAAGTTCTTTGAGTTCTACAAGTGCATACCGTATGGTGCTTTAGAGATAGGCGCTGTTCCCGGAATGAGATCTATAGAAAATCTAATTTCTCGATCCAGAGGTTATCCGGCTAGAATATCATTTGAAAAAAATCAGGGAACTCCTTCACCATTGCAATGTCTTGCAACTTTGACTCATTCGGTTGTTGGAACCAAGAAGTATGAAGAACTAAGGCTTACTTGATAGCTGATTTTGCCCTTGTTTTTTAGTAGTTTACTACTCAAATAAGTAACTTTAATTGATTGAAAGATGAAATGGAAAATAGAGATGAAAATAGACTGGTTTGAACTAAAACATAATGCATAGCAGAAAATTTCTGCACTAACTTGTACAACCAGTAACTTGGTTATATTCTTTCTTAAGAACTCCCTTCAATTAACCAGAATCTCAACTACATAAACAAAGGATTCTGTTTTTGAAGAAAAATTGAAAAGAAACCTCATTTTTGTATAAACATGGCATAAAACAGCAAAGATAGTTCTTGATAAACCAGGAAATTCTAAGAAAACTTACTAGTTTGAATGAAATCTTTGGCTGTTTACTTAGGTTATTAACTTGAGGAAAATGTTAAAAATACATACTAATATCTACTTTTTTAACACATAAAATTGGAGGATTAAACATAATTAAAAATTTATTCAAATAGAGGAAGAAGTAGAGTTAAAACTATAGTAGAATCTTTTGTACTAGAAATTGTATAACTTGGAACAAAACTAATCAGAAAATCATCTCCCCTCTTCAAGCTGTGGGTTGCACGATTTATGCTTGTTTCTACCTTCCCTCCATTTTTTTATACACCCAACTAAATAAGTATTAGAAGCAATATGTGAGAAAACTCGAAGCTGGAAGTCAATAAACAAATTTGGACAACAGAAGGATTTTTAGAACTGATTAATTTGTGGTGTTGTTGTTTTGAGCTAAGCATAGACCTAACAAACAAAAGATTTGGAACATATTTTTACCTGACGTAGTCTTCTTCCCAAGGGTGTGAACTGGAGCATCAAAGCAAAAAGATAGAGGTGTAAGCAAAAAGAAGTGGAGGAAAGAGGCTCTTGGCTGGAACTTGCGGAAATTTCAGATAATAAGACTCTTGGTTGCTATTTGTTGTGTGTAGAGCAAAAATCTCTAGGGAAAAAAAATCGACAATAGGAACTTGCATGATTTTAGTCTTTTTCTAGAGGAGATCTAAGATAGGGATCCACTCCAAGAGGTTGAAAGATGAGCTGAAGAGAACTAAGAAGAAGCTGAACGTTTTAGGTAAAAATTGATTTTTTTTTTCCTTTTTTTTTGAAGTCATGTATATGGGTTTATCGGGTGATGGGCTGGACTATAATCTTTTTCTGGTATATTTCTCTAATTCTCACTCCCTATCTATGGATGAGATTAGGAGTGTAACCGATCCGGTTCGGTTCGATTTTTGACATATTTTTTAACCGAATCGGTATATAGTTTTGAGATTTTATATACTATATATAGTGATATAGTATTAGTATAACTACTAATACAATATACTATAGTAATAATATATAGTTATTTATATAGGATTTAAAATTAATATTATATTAATTAGTAATTTATCATATGATACAAAATTATTTTATATATAATTATATATAAAAATTATATATAATATAAAAAATCATATAAAACATATTTTATACAATATAAAAAATTTAAAAATATATATATGAACTAGTTCGATTCAGTGTTAGAAAAATGAAAATCGGAACCGGACCGATTTTGAGAAAAATGAAACTAGTAACAGATAGAACCGAACCCGGTACTGGACCAAACCCACCGGTTCAGTTTGGTTCGGTCTAGTTTACCGGTTCACCAGTTTTTTCTCACCCCTTGGTGAGATTAATATGAGCAAAATTATTAAGACCAAAATAATAATAGTAAAGGGACAATTGGTAATGAAGACTCCTAAATCAAAATATATGGTGAAACAATTTGATTTAAATAAATTATTGGCATAGGATTTTCCTTAATAGGTTCGGGTATTACAACTCTCCTCTTCGTCCTCGAGATAGTACGTACCTTAGTTGCAGAGATAGGGATATTTATCTCTTATATCTTCTTCACGCTCCCATGTATCTTCTTGTTCGGTATGATGATTCCAAATTAAGTACTTTGACCATAGAAATGGTTTTGTTATGAAGTACTTGAATCTTCTGATCTAGGATTTGTGTAGGTTCTTCTTCATGTAAAAAATCTTCACGCACTTGGAGGAGCTCATACTCTAGTACATGGGAAGGGTCATGTACATACTTCCATAGCATTGATATGTGGAAAACATTGTGCATGTCTAAGAATTGCGGGGGTAGTGCAAGCCTTCCCATGGCCAAATTGGGATTGGTAACAGTTGAAGTGTTCCTGAAGGTCTTTGGTGTTTGGCCTTGACTTGTTGGCATGATAAGCATTGTGCCACGTAGTTGGCCACATCCCATTTCATTCAATTCCACCAATAGTGTTTTCATGAGTCTCAATACATTTTGGTACTACTTGGATGTATTGTATATAGAGACTTGTGTGGTTCCCTTAATATCAAATCTCGTATTTCCTTCTTATCTGGCACATACAACCTACTGCTAAACCGCAAGGACCCATATAAGAAATTATAAAGTCAGGTTGCTTCCCTTCATATATCTCCTTCCTAATCTTCAGAAAGCTAATATCATCAGCTTGAGCGGCCTTAATATGATACAATACTGTTGAGCCAAGAACTAGGCTACTCAACATTGCTTGTACATCTCGCACCATTTCAACATCTAGCTTCTCCATATCCAATAAAATATATTTCTGAGGGATGTACATAGTCGCAAGAGTACTAAAAGAAGATTTTCTGCTTAGGGCATTTGCAACTACGTTTGCTTTGCAGGGATGGCAATTAATATTGCAGTCATAGTCTTTCGGTAGTTCTAATCATCTATGTTGTCTCATGTTTAACTCCTTTTGAGTGAAGAAATACTTGAGACTTTTGTGATCTGTATAAATTTCATAACGCTTCCCATAAAGATAATGCCGCCATATCTTCAAAGCAAAAACAGCTGCAGCCAACTCTAAATCATAAGTTGGGCAATTGTGCTCATACTCCCTAAGTTGACGCGATGCATATGCTACAACTTTCCCATAATGTATAATAACACATTTAAAACCCTTGTGTGAAGCATCACTGTAAATCACAAATCCATTGGTACATTTGGGTATTGTAAGAACAGGTGTTGTTTCGAGTCTCTTCTTCAGCTCCTAGAAACTCTCTCCGCATTCTGTTGTCCACACAAATTTCTCATTCTTCCCGGTCAACTTAGTCATAGGAATTGCAACTTCTATAATACCCAACGAGTCCATGAAACTTCTAATTTCTGGAACAGTCTTGGGCTTGGGCCACTCCACTACGACCTTGATTTTAGCAGGGTTCACAAAATCCCTTCTTTTGACACTACATGCCCATGAAAAACAATTTCTTGTAGCCAAAACTCACATTTCTTTAGTTTTGCATACAACTTCTTCTCACTCAAAATTTGCAAAACAAATTCCAAGTGTTTCGAATGTTCTTCTGGGCTTCTTGAATAAATGAGGATATCATCAATGAATAAAATCACAAACTAATCGATGTATTCCTTGAATAGTGGTTCATCAAGTCCATGAAAGCTGTTGAGTGTTTACTCAATCCAAACGACATTACTAGAAATTCATAGTGACCATACCTCATTCTAAAAGCACTTCGGAACATCATCTGCTTTGATCTTAAGTTGATGGTACCCAGAGCGAAGATCGATTTTGGAGAATACCTAAGCTCCCTGTAGTTGATCAAACAAATCATCAATTTACTGCAATGGATACCTGTTCTTAATAGTCATCCTGTTTAGTTTTCGATAATTAATGCAAAGTCACATCGAACCATCCTTCTTCTTTATAAAGAGAACTGCTACTCCAGGGTGATACACTTGGGCCAATAAAACCCTTCTCTAATAATTCTTGCAGCTAATCTTTAAGTTCCTTAAGTTCTACAAGTGACATTCGGTATGGTGCTTTAGAGATAGGCGCCGTTCACGGAATGAGATCTATATAAAACTTAATTTCTCTATCTGGAGGTAATTCGGCTAGATCATCTGTAAAAACATCAGGGAACTACTTCACCACTGCAATGTCTTACAACTTTGGCTCATTCGGTTGTGGCATCACCAAACTTGCCAGAGAACCCATCTTTAACATCGTTGTAGCCTTCATTGGGGAAATCATTTTTGGTGTAGAGATTTTACACACAACACTTACTCGAAATTCTACTTCACCTGGAGGTCTAAAGACTACCTCTTTCTTAAAACACTACATGTAAGCATGATATCGTGCCAAGAATTCCATATCCAGTATCACATCAAACCCTTCCATGTCAAATACTAACAAATCAGTAGGAAGATGTCGGCCTTGTATCTCAATTACACAATTCTTAAGCACAGACTTATAATTTACATAATCTCCTAGTAGTGTAGAAATATACATCATACACTTTAGGGGTTTTGATATTTTTTCACTCAAACAAGCAGAAGTACAGGATATAATAGAGTGTGTAGCACCAGAATCAAATAGTACTAATGCATGATGCGAAAATAAGAAAATGATACTTGCCACCAGATCATTGGACACATCAACATCGTCCATTGTAAAAGCAAAGACTCGAGTTAGAGCCAGCTTCTTTTGTCTAGGGTAGCCACTTGAGCAAGAGGAGAACCTAACGTGGGACGTTCTCTTGCCTTGTGACTCGCTGTCCCACACTTGAAGCAAGTATTGGTTTCCATTAAACATTTTCCAGAGTAAAGTTTGCCATCGTTCCGGCAAGCGGGACGAGGTGCTGCCATGTTACACTGGGGAGGTCTATTTTTCTGAATCGGTCAGGTGCATTATTATACATCGGCCTCTTGCCTCGGCTTTGATCTAAAAACTAAAATTGCCTCTTCTTCTGGTTGAACAAGTCTGATTTGACACACAAGTATTCTTTGAGGACACTGCTCGATCTTCAAGATCAGAGAAATTTCTGATTTTCAGCACAAGTAGAGAATCCATGATTTTCGGATTTAGTCCTTGCTCGAATTTTTCATCCTTTAGTGAATTAGTGGGAGTTAGGTACTAAGCAAACCTCGAAAGTTCTATAAATTTATAGGTATACTGTCTTACAATCATAGACCCCTGCTTCAGATATGCAAACTCTAAAGCCTTAGCTTCTCTAATAGACAGAGGAAAGAACTAGTCGTTGAAGGCTTCTTTGATTTTTTTCCACATAATTGGAGTTGCCTCAACTAACTCTTGCCGAATAAGTCCATGAGTGGACTCCCACCATCCATTTGCCATGTTTGATAAGTTGTAAGAAGTAAATTTCACCTTTTGATGTTCTGTGCATGGAACTACACTGAAAATATTCTCTAGTCGCTTAATCCAGTTGTGAACATCTGTTTCATTCCCCTTACCATCAAATAGTTGAGGATGCTGTCTACAGAATTGATCAAAGGCATTTGGCTGTTGAGTTTGCCTCTGTGCCTCAGTTTGGCCACTTGTAAATGGCTCTATTAAGCTTGCAATTGCATTTATGAGTTCCTCCATGTCTCTTGGGGTCTCCTGCTGGTTCTCTATATTTTGGCTAGAGGGTCGGCCCCGACATTTGTGTTGCTTATTATTGTTCGGTAGTGCCATACTGGAACATGTGTGACAGTGACATTAGCAATAGATTCATATAAATTAAAATGCATAACTTACTATCATCCTAACATAAATCATGATACATAATAAAAAAATATCATTTTAAACCTACGGCTTGACATACTCTAGAGAAAGAGACTTCAACCTAGTTTAACTCCAAAAGTCTACAGAACTTCTAATACCAAACTTGGAACACCCCTCTCAAGAGATGGAATGAGCTGCAACGTTTCGTCCTACTTTCTTTTTATACTTAAATAATATAAGATATTTGTCAGAATATAAGATTGTCCCATTGGTTACATATTAAAAACCATAACTATTTACATAATATGAACATCTACCCTGTTTACAAAATGCTTGCTTTCTCAAAATACATAGTCCAAACAGTTTCACAAAACCGACCAAAAACTGAAACATCATTAACAAGACCCAACCCAAGGCTTCTAAGCATTCGTCTCTCCTTCCTGAGTAGTGTCTTGCTCTGCATCTTCATCTATGTCATTACTTGGATGTTTAAAACATTAAACATAAAAGTGAGTCTAAAACATGGTAAGTAGTTACACCATACAATTAAAATATCATACATCAGTTACTCATTTTTTTTAAAAGTCATACAAGTTTAAAACATTTCAATTAAACATTGTGAATCAATTTTAAATTTTTTTTAGATGATACACACTATTACTCCTTGCGTGTTAAGGTTAGCGATTTTTTGGACTTGATTTTGCCCGTGGCGCCACTAGGTGCACTACCAATAGAATCGATATGGCGTTGCAATCTGCCCCTCTTTGGTACCATTATCATTCCGTCGTTGGCCATTACGTATTTTCATACATAAAACCTTCATTTCCTTTATCTTTCCTTTTTCCTTTCATAATATTTTCATTATCTTTCTTAGTCCAATGCAAAATGCCTTTTTCTTTCATTCGAAAATGCATTTCATGCTATAACTTTATATTCATAAAATCACTTGTTTTTAAGAAAATATGTACATGATAAATTTCATGATCTCAACCTTGAATGTGAATATTTTACATCATACTTATACACATTTATAATTAATACAATGCTTAACATGGGCCTTGGTGTTGATCTGGTCTATACAAATAATTCTATCATACCTTGGGCTCTTAGAGGTTTGATCCATTTGGATTTATCTGGACTTCCTTCCTTAAGATGTCGATAGTCCTTTTATTGTTTTTGGCTTTCATGTTCATGTTTATGCTCTTTAGGCTTATCTAGAGTCTTTTTCTAGTTTGGGCATTTTGAGTTTTTTCCTCATGGGCCTTGTTTGTTTCCACGATTTTTCTCCGCCATAAGTGAGGGCTTTATTAATAAATTCGGGAGAGGGTCACTATTGGACAAGTGACTGACCGCTCTTAAATAAATAAAACAATGCTTAACATGGGCCACCAAGAAAGCTTATACATTATATACATTTAATTTTTCATTAAAAAGAAGCATTTGAAGAAAAAGAGAGCATTTAATAGAAGAAAAATATTGTGTAAGAAGTATGGTCGTAGCTACTTACCTCCAAGCCCAACCATTGTTTCCTCTTGCACTTCAATAAATCCTATTCAATGAAATGGAATGAACATATCAATACCCATTTCATATTAAGCTTTCCTAACTATACTCTTAGCTAGATGCTTACTTTAAATCCAAGAAGCAAGTAAAGCATTTTCCTTAACTTCCTCTTCACTTAGAGAAAGTCAACTACAAGGCACAATCTCTATCCGTTCAACTTCCTTACATATCAAACAAGCTCAACAAGAAACCAAGTTAATCAAATTTATTGTCTCCTTCTCACCATCCATTTCTTGAAGGTATAACAATTGCATGTTATACTTCCATACTTCGCACTAAGTCAAACCATTTCAAACTTCTCATTTCAAGCAATATAAAGAAATTCATAGATATTTTTAATAACATGCTTGCTGTTCAATAAAGAGTATTGAGTTTTCTACATGAAAGATAGGTGAAAATCATGGATTAAGAATCTATAGACGATCGAAATTTGCTAGGAATTGAAGTGAACAAGAAAGTATCAAAATCTGGAAATTTCACCAAAATGGATATTTGACAGCTTATGGTAACAATGTTGGAACCAAAAAATGTGAAGAACTAAGGCTTACTTGATGGCTGATTTGGCCCTTGTTTTTCAGTACTTTATTGCTCAAATAAGTAACTTTAGTTGAGTGAAAGATGAAATGCAAAATAGAGATGAAAATTGACTGGTTTGAACTAAAACATAATGCATTGCAAAACATTTTTGCACTAACTTGTATAGCCAGCCACTTGGTTATATTCTTGCTTTAAAACTCCCTTCAATTAACCATGATCCCAACTACATAAACAAAGGATACTAGTGTTGAAGAAAAATTGAAAAGAAACCTCATTTTTGTGTAAACATGGCATAAAACAGCAAAGATAGTTCTTGATAAACCAGAAAATTCTAAGACAACTTACTAGTTTGAATGAAATCTTTGGTTGTTTACTTAGGTTATTAATTTGAGGAAAAGGTTAAAAATACATACTAATCTCTACTTGTTTAACATATAAGATTGGAGGCTTAAACATAATTAAAAAGTGATTCAAATAGAGGAAGAAGTAGAGTTAAAACTATAGAATGTTTTGTAGAAATTGTATAACTTGGAACAAAACAGGGCAGAAAATCATCTCACCTCTTCAAGCTGTAGGTTGCACGATTTATGCTTGTTTCTAACTTCCCTCCACTTTTTTATACACCCAACTAAACAAGTATTAGAAGCAATATGTGAGAAAATTCGAAGCTTGGAAATCACTAAACAAATTTGGACAGCAGCTGGATTTTCAAAAATCAACTTGAGTTGTTGCTGTTTTCTGCTAAGCATAGACCTAACAGACAAAGGATTTGGAACTAGACTTTTACCTGGATTAGTCTTCTTCCCAAGGGTGTGAACTAGAGCATCAAAGCAAAAAGATAAGAGTTGTGAGCTAAAAGAAATGGAGGGAAAAGGTTCTTGGCTGGAACTTTGCAGAAATTTCATATAATAAGACTCTTGGTTGCTATTTATTGTTTGTAGAACAAAAATCTCTAGGGAAAATGAATAAAAAATAGGAACTTAGATGATTATAGTCTTCTTCTAGAGGAGATCTAAGCTAGGGTTCCACTCCAAATGGCTGAAATTCTCTTTTTGAAGTATATATGGGTTTATCGGGTGATGGAGCTGAACTTATCTATTGTACTCATAAAAATGAGTGGTTGAGATGTAAAGTAAGTAGATATTTTTCTAATTCTCATACCCTATCTATGGTTGAGAATAAAAGGAGCAAAATTATTAAGATCAAAATAATAATACTAGAGGGAGAATCGGTAATGAAGGCTCCTAAATTAAAATACATGGAGATAGAATTTGATTTAAATAAATTATTGGTATAGGATTTTCCCTAATAGCTTAGGCTATTGTACCCTGTAAAGCGTTGGGCTAGAAATTGTAGTCTGGTTGTGAAATTGTGTAGTGGCCGAGGGCCCTTGAGAAGTGTTGAGACTGAAATTTGTAGTTGGTTTTAATGTTGGGAATGGATGTGCTGTTGAAATATTGTGTTTGTCATAATAAATATTGTTGTCGTTATGTCATTCACTTATTAATTATTGCATTTTTTGTTGCATTATAATTGAGAGTTGTAGTTGATAATTATGTCATTAAACTCTGATTTTGTGTGTATAAGCTGAAATTTTTAAAATTATTGATTTTTATGTCAAAGGATTTTGTGGGGTGTGGTTATGACGACTCCAAGATGAGATGAGACATTATCTTGGAAGAGCTCCTCTGGTCACTCGGGAGCGCATAAAACTAAGTGACGTTCCTTGGGTTGTCTTTCGGAGACAACGGGCTCGAGCGAGACAGTAACGCTCTCAGGTCGACTCTGTTGCCTCTTTGTTGGCGGTGGCTAGAGGATGCCTAATCATGCATGCGCCAGGCATGGAGCTGGACATTGCTAGTTACAAATTCACACGCACGGTTATTACCCATGCTGTTACGAAGGGAGCCAAAGTGTGTAAATGATCCATAGGAGAGATCATAGTGCATACATTAATAAAATGGCTATATGGATTGTATGTCAAGTGTGTGAGTATCATGACCCCAAGCCAAGACCATTAACTTGAAGGAGCTCTTTTGGTCACTCGGGAGTGCAAAAAACTGCGTGACGTCTCCTCTGTTGTCGCCGGGCGACAACGGGCTTAGGCAAGAAGATATCGCTCTCGGGTCGACTCCCTTGCCTCTCTGTTGACGGAGGCTAGAGGATGCCTAGGCAAGTATCAGGGTGTGGAGCTAGACATTGCTTCTTACGAAGTTACACGCACGGTTGTTACCCGTGGTGTGACGAAGGGAGCCAGAGTGTGTGGATGGTCCATAAGGGAGACCATGGTGCATACCTTAATCAAATGAATATTTTCAAATTAAAAATGTGATTTTTGGGTGTGTTATGTCTTGTGTGAGAAATGGGTATATACTTGAGTTTGATAAACTACAAGCGTATAATTCTCTGAAATTTCCTAATTGCATAATTTCATATTTTTCCACTTGCATGCATTTTGAGTGTTAGACTTGGTTTCGCTTATCGAGATTTTGCAAAATCTCATTATGGTGTCTCTATTTGCAGTTTTGCTTCGCAGTATCGTAGACTTTGATGCAAAGGATAGGTACGAGTATGGAGGTCTGGCCCCACCTAAAGAGTGAAGATTGGGGTATTTTCCCATTTTGTTATTAAGTGTTATTGCTTGATTAAATTTGGATTACTATAATATTTTTATATATGAGGTTGGAAGACTTGTGGCTTATGGACATTAGCTTAATGATGTAATTTTAATTTTTTGGTACTATTAGAATTAATTGATGTCCTATTTATTTTTCCGTAGTGAATTAATCACACACTTTTGTATTGCATGTATGCACACACTTTTCTATCACAATATGCTATGGGTGTATGTGTCAAGACCTGAAGGAGAGTGGCCCACGACGAAGCTACCAACCATGCCATGACAGGCCTTGATCGCTCCACGGGCCGTGCCATGACACTGCTACTAACATGCCTTGATAGTCCCACGAGCCATGCCTTGACACTGTCGCCGACAAGCCTTGATAGCCCCACGACCCATGCCTTGACATTGCCACAAGCATGCAACGAGGTTAGCCATGGCCTGGCCATTACAACGCAATGGTTGTGCCTTAACGTGCACCATAGCAGCACACGCAGCAGCCCAGCGCACAGTAGCAGCCAACGCCCAGGCCCATGCATGGGCATGGGCCAAGACAGCCCCATGCGCGTAGCAACAGGCCATGCCGAGGCAGGCCTCTGCCTTCCCACAACAGCACCACGCCCAGGCCCACGCTTGGGCCATGACACCTCTTGCGCACGGTAGCAGCATAGCACCCAGGCCACTTGGCTTGGGCCAGGTGCACACCAGCAGCAGGCCATGACCATGCTCATGGCCCATGCCATGGGCCAGCCAAGGCCAACCACGGGCCAAACCATGCCACGAGCCCATCATGGAGCCCACCCAAGACATATTTGAAAGGGGACATTTTTCTCCTATGTTATTGCTTTAAATAAGTCTTTTTGACATTTCATTTGTATCTTTTGGCTAAATTCCTTTGTGGTCGGTTTGAGTTGTTCTTAACATTTTTTGGTACTTTTGTACTTAGGCTTCTTGGATAAAATTCACGAATCCCAATAAGAGAGACATCACCTTGCAATTCGTGAATATGTTGTGATTCCATTATTATCTTATGAGTATTTCTCCATTTTCCATCCAATTACCTATCATTGTTCATACATTTTCTTGCATGTTCATATAATTTATTGCACTTTCTCACATATCAAACATATCCTAACCTCATCCTTCATATTATTAATTCTTCACATTATTATCTTTCCTAAAAATAACCCTTCATCCATCATCAATTTCCATAGCCGAAAACCTTAGCCTTTATACAATTGCCATAGCTAAAAACCCTAGCCTCCATAAGCCATTCCTATAGCTTAGGAGCCTGCATAAGCAAGTCCTATAAATTAGGTTTCAAATCCTATCTTCCATTCTTGAATCCCTAAATTCAAGGAACGAACCTTATCCTCATCCAACCCACCAAATCCCTTTCATATTTCCCTAACCGAAAATCCTAAGCCAACCTAATCACCTCCTACATTTTAGGATATCATCTTCCATCTTCCAACCCTAGCTTCACTTCATATCCAAACCCTAATCACCACCCAAGTGGCACCACCATCAAGGAACAATATCAAGCCGTGCCACATTGCATCATACTCACAAGTTCATATCTTAGATCACCCTAATACATCATCATCACTACATTCATCTTTTCACTACTAAACACCAAACCTCCATTATTCTAGGGACGCTTCATTGCTATAATCATTTCAAGACCAAGCAAGAAGACAATGTGCAATCGGTCATCACAAGGAGAGGCGAGCTAGAGGACCTTAGTGTTTGGGGACTTGACTGAGGTCCCTAATAGTATGACCTGAGTGGTCAACATACTGGAGTCACGACTTCCTCCAAACCACAAGTGGGAGTTGGGGGAGCCACAATTAGTACAGATCGAACGGTTACCATCCATGTTTGAACGCTTATATTATTTGGAGCAACTTCTACTTTATCAAAACCAATCGATCGAACACACAAATAAATTGTTCGAATGGTAAGTCAGTTTCCTGCTAAATTTATTAACTTATCCCACCAATTTTCCGTTCGATTGTAGCTAATATCTGTTCGAGTAAGAGTTTTTATTTATTTATTTATTTTTATTTTTTATAGTGATTGAACGGTTTAGTACATGTTCGAGTGATAATTGTATTGGAGACAAATTTTTTTCTCCCTACATATCACGCTCAAACTTAATATTGATGGTTCAAATGGTAAACGATTGTCATTAGTATTTAGGGACCAAATTTAAATTTCAACCTTAAAACTCATTTTTTGGAACGATTTTTATTTTGTCTCAAAAAGTTTTTTTTAGTTGTTGTAGTGTCATGGCTTACAAATGTGGATTCACAATTCGCAAGTAGGACTGTATCAGAACCAATGTTCTAAGTTGTTACTCTTTTGGTTTATCCAAGTTCATAGAGAATGGTGGGGATCAATCTTCTGGCCCTGTATCACTTTTTTTAATTTTTTATGTTTTTTTTTAAAGTCTATCCATCTTTACGCATGTATCGTGCAAGTAATTATTTATTAGTGTAAATATGCCGCGTGTCTTTAGAGAAAAAGAAGAAGAAGGTAGTAGGGTTGTATTATGGTTGAGAGATAGATTCTACTATTTGGTTAGGATGATAAGTGATTGTATTATGAGTAATGCTACATACAGTGGTTGAGTACTGTACAAGCACCATGCAGTTATTTTAAAAATGAGTAGAATTCATTTTTAAAAAATTAATTTCTTTTTATGTGAGTCTCATATTTATTTATTTTTTTTAAATGATTACACGACGCTTGTGTATTCATGGTTATAATTATCATTTCTCTTATAGACGCGGTGAAGTAAGAAAACTATATTTGATTCCTCCCTCCTACCATCCTTTTTTTATCTAGAGAAAGAATAGAATGAGTGGTTGTGCTCGATAGGAAATTGATAATTTCCTGAGTCAGTCCAATTAAAAAGGGGAGGGTCTACTGTCAGTAATGCATTTTGGGAATTTAAAAACCATGCATCCCCATTTCAGCAAAAAATACAACCACGTGAAAGGCATCCAACTTTCCTTCCTTACGAGTGAAAATCCAATCCCGTTTTGGACAATCACGCATGATTAGTCGACGTTGATGAAAGAAATAGTCTTTAGACCTCTA
This sequence comes from Juglans regia, assembly GCF_001411555.2. Taxonomy (NCBI): domain Eukaryota; kingdom Viridiplantae; phylum Streptophyta; class Magnoliopsida; order Fagales; family Juglandaceae; genus Juglans; species Juglans regia. The sequence continues at coordinate 12,493,015 of NC_049901.1, read as the reverse complement.
CCTTTCTAGAAAGTGTCATTGAATTTTCAAACTTGACATTTTATATCTTATAAAAGTTAAATGCTAAAAAGGCTCATATCGATCATTTGAATACTTGTTCAACTTTCACACCATGATCTTATAATGGGAGGACTTTGACTAACCGTGCATTACGGGGCATTGGAAAATGGAAAATACTACTTTGCCCCTAGATTTCATTGTTGGTTTATCTTATTTTAATTTATTTTAAAATGTCTTAAAAATTTACTATAATGAACTTGAATAATGTTTAAAAACTAAAGGCAGAATGCCTAGTGGTCTTGTCCAACTGTATGTGCTGGGCGGCACAATAGCATGGTCTTTAAAAAATTATATTTATAAGTCGGTATAGAAAACACAATCTCAACGTTATTGACATGACATGACATGATTTGATTAACAATATAATTTAACATTAAACTTTTCTAATGAATCAAATCACATCAGTCAGTAATGTCATTCAATGACTTGTGAGTAGCATTCTTGATGTTTATGAGCCTAGAAAAAAAGTACCGAAAACAAAATGAGGACATATATATCTAAGGTGTACCAACCACAACCAATTAACTTAAACAAAATTAATAATTGTATAGGGATATTTTTTAATTGTTTGACCAAATTAAATAAGTAAATTCTAAAGAGAAATAGACAAATAATGTAGAATTTACAATATTTAATATTATCCATATAGGATTTTTCAGTAGTGTGTCCCCCTATGAGAATTTTAAAAACTTAAGATTCGAGTGAATTTTCATGACTTATAAGAGATGTTTAACTCGAGTATTTGACATTAGGTCTATTTATTTGCATTGAAATTTGAATGCAGATCATCGTTTTGCTGGGTCTTCGTACGAATATATTTAACATATTCTGGGGACGGTCCTGCGTGCATGAACCCACAAGTTACAACGACGTCCTCAAGATTGTTACGACTTGTCTCGGTAGGCTCGTAATAGTCGCCCTTAGAAAGAGGAAACAACTATTTGTAAACTTTAATCTTGGATTTTATTTTTAGAAATGTTTGGATAATTGAATATCTCGTAATATCTGTAAATAGTAATGAAGTTGTTTGTAAGTAATAGTGAAATAGTTTGAATTAAAATATTTATTAGATTTTAAAAAATGAGAGGAAAAAAACTAAATAAAAATATTATAAAGTTAAAAAAATTTAAAAAAGTTATTTTATTTTTTGTGTTTTGTTTGAGAGTTTGAAAAAATAATATTAGATTTTGTATTTGGATAATTATTAAATAATAATTAAATGAAAAAGTTAAAAAGTTGAAATTAAGAAAGAGTTTTTTTTTTATTTGAACATGTTTGGAAATGAAATATTTATGAATACTTAAAAGATAGAATTGTTCTTGAAGACTTGGGGGGATAAGTTTGGACAATGAGATGAGAATTTTTTATTTTAGATAAAAGTTTAAAATATTATTTTTTAAAATTATTATTGTTTTAAGATTTTAAAAAATTGAATTGAGATTTGAAAAAAGTTGAATTGTTTATTATATTTTGTGTAAAAATTTTAAAAAATTGTAATAATAAGATGAAATAAAATATTGAGTTGCCAAACCATTGTTTTGAGTCTAGCGACTTGGATCAATTAGTCGAGCAGGATGACGAGATTGATAGGAAACAATTGGAGAGAATGACTATTAAGACTCAATTATGCTATATACAGTTATTTTTGCGTATTTTTTGCGTACTCTATTAATGTGACAACTCAACATTTATTTTATATTTAAAAAAAGTAAAGTAAATAATTACAGCAATGTAGTGCACAAAGAATATGGAAAAGTGATTGCACAAGATGTGTTTGGTTTCGTTATTTTTTTTAATATAAAATAAATGTTAAATTCTGCCGCATTAGTAAAGTGTGTTAACGTAACATAATTGTTTAACCCTTTTGGTGCATTCAGGTTTGGAGAAGTCTATGGGGTGCTATGGACTTATTGAAGGGTGGTTTGGTTTGGGGAGTTGGGGATGGGAAAAATATCAAAGTTTGGGAAGATAAATGGATTCTTAAGGCAGAAACTTTTAGAGTGCAATCTCCTGTGAATATCTTAAATACTGAGGCAAGAGTGGAAGATCTGATTATTGAAAAGAAAGGGTGGAATGAAGAGTTAGTGAGGCAAGTTTTTAATGTTGATGAAGCAAATTTAATTTGCAGGTTACCTGTTAGTATTGATGGGCTCCCAGATAAGCAAATATGGGGCCTATTCAAAGGATGGCTTATTTAGTGTGAAATTTGCCTATTATGCTGAAATGAGCAAAAGAAGAAGGGATAAATGGGAGGCATCAGAAGAGGTAGAGAAGGCTTGGAGGAAATTATGGAAGCTGAATATTCCAGGGGTTGCAAAAGTTTTTGTTTGGAAAGCCATTACCAATTGCCTTCCAACAAAAGGAAATCTGATGAGAAGAAAGGTTCTTAGAGAAGCCTTATGCCCAGTGTGTAAGCTAGTTGAGGAATCAGTTTGTCATGCCTTGTGGAGTTGCAGTGGGGCTAGTGATGTGTGGGCCTGTGAGAGGAGTCCAATGCAGAAGTGGTCTAGTTCTGAAATGGATATGTTCGATCTATGGACATAATGGAATTCAAAGCTTTCTCAAGACCAATTGGAGGTGATAGCAGTGGTTCTGAGAAGGGTGTGGCTAAGATGGAATGATGTGGTTTTTGAGAGCAAGTTTGAGGGTCCAAGTGAAGTTTTTAATTTAGCAGCAGAGATGTTGAGTGACTTTCAACAAGCTCAGAGCAAGCATGGAAGTGGCTAGAGGTCTGGGACTCAAGGCAGTAGGATTACCCGTTGGAAACCACTTGTTGGGGAAACAATCAAGGTCAACTGGGATGCATCCCTGAAGATCGATGAGAACAGAGGAGGGATTGGGGTGATTATCAGGGATAACTGTGGAGAAGTATTAGCTACTTTGTGCTGTCCAAAGTTAAATGTTGCAGATCCTATTATGGTAGAAATCTTTGCCCTTCGGAGGGCTATGAAGCTGTGTAATGAATTAAACTTTGTAAGGGTGCAGTTGGAAGGGGATGCATTAACTGTGATTCAAGCTGTCAACAAGGTTGAAGTCTCGTGGGTGTGGCATGACCAAATGATAGAAGAATTGAAGGTGGTTTTGAATAACAGAAGACATTGGAGGCTTGGGTACGTGAATAGGCTTTGTAATAGTATTGCACATAGTCTTGCTAAAAGTGCTTTACGTGTAAATGAAGAGATAGTGTGGATGGAAGACTATCCTCAAGAGATTAAGAAACTTGTGGAAATTGATAAACTTTATAATTCTGTTGATTCATAAATATAATACATAGATTGTTCTTTTCAAAAAATAAAAAAAAAAAAAGGTTTAGAAGAACTGCTTTTTAGAATTTTTTGTTTTAATAAAATATTAATTTATTTATTTAGCAAAGCAATAATGTCTCATTTTGAATTCGTCAAAAAACTCGCTAGCCCCGCGTGCATTAACCCACAACGTCGTCCTCAAGATTGCTATTACTTGTCTCGGTTGACTCGTAAGTCGACGTTGAAAGTGGAAACAATTATTTGGAACTTTGATGTCGGATTTTATTTTTAAACTTCAAATACTTTAGTCCTCAACTTCATACGAAAGGAAACAAAACAGAGAACAGAGAGGTTGCAAAGAGCTCATTCTGCTCGTTATGGATTCTATCACTCTGTTTCTCGTTCTCTCTGCATTTTTTACTGCTTCAGCTCAACAAATACAGTCCAATGTAATCCGAGGCTCTTCTCTAACACCCGGCATCAACTCGACGTGGTTGTCACGTTCTGGTCTCTTTGCCTTTGGATTTTATAAGCAAGGCAATGGCTACGCTGTTGGTATTTTTCTTGCTGGAATTCCTCAAAAAACTGTTGTCTGGACTGCAAACCGTGACTATCCTCCAGTCTCCAGCAATGCTACCTTGCATTTTTCCTGGGACGGCACGCTTTTCCTGCAATCGACACCAGAGCAAAGAATCAGTATAGCTGATTCTGTTGGTTCTACTTCCGCTGCCATGCATAATTCTGGGAATTTTGTGCTCTATAATTCTGATCAAGAAATACTATGGCAGAGTTTTGAACATCCGACTGATTCCCTTTTACCCGGTCAACGTCTCTTAGCAGGTACAGAGCTGTTTTCTGGTATATCAGCAACTGATCACTCAACGGGTGTCTTTCGTCTTAAGATGCAACGTGATGGAAACCTTGTTCAATACCCGGCGGTAACTCCAGACATCGCTGGATATGCTTACTTTGCATCTGGGACAAATGGAATGGGAGATAACGTAACGCTAAACTTTAGTCCTGATGGCCATCTCTACTTGCTCAACGCTACTGGTGCTGACATGAGGAATCTAACCGATGGAGGATATCCTACAAAGGAAACTATTTATCTTATGAGAATTGATGCAGATGGGATATTCCGACTGTACTCATATAAGCTGAAACAGAATGGAAACTGGTCAGTTGTATGGTCATCTTCGAATGATTTGTGTGATCCCAAGGGTCTCTGTGGACTAAACGGTTATTGTGTTTCGAATGATACAGAAGCTAAATGTGTATGCCTTCCTGGGTTTGAAATGGTACACCCGGGGAATTGGACTCCAGGCTGTGACAGAAGTTTCAGTGGTCCTGGTTGCAACAACAAGAATGAATATAATACTTACACCATGGAGGAGCTGGCTAATACCCAATGGGAAGATGTTTCGTATTCTATTATGTCGTTTCTAGTTAAAGAAGATTGCAAACAAGCCTGCCTAGAGGATTGTAACTGTGAAGCTGCACTATTCAAAGACGGGAACTGCAACAAACAAAGGCTCCCATTGAGATACGGAAGAAGAAAATTTAGTGATTCAACCATAGCTTTCATCAAGGTAGGTAAATCGACACCTGTTACAAGTAAAGATATGCCGAAAGAAAAAAGGGAAGGCCTCCGACTAGACATTCTAATTATTAGTGCTGTCTTTCTTACTTTTGGAGGTATGATGTTGGTAATTTCTGGAATTGTGTTCTACAAAAATCATTTCTGGTATAGAAAGCTCCCGTTTAATGGAGATGTTGAGCTGAGCGACGATGTTGCTCTGCGACGATTTACTTATCTAGACCTTGAGAAAGCGACCGATGGCTTTAAAGAAGAGGTTGGAAGAGGATCATTTGGCACAGTTTACAAAGGGGCAATATTGAGAGGCCAGAAGATTGTGGCAGTGAAGAAGCTAGAGAAAGTGTTGGCTGAAGGGGAAAGAGAGTTCCAGACTGAGGTGAAAGTGATCGGGAGAACGCATCACAGAAATCTGGTCCGTCTACTCGGGTATTGTCATGATGGGATTCATAGGCTTTTGGTGTACGAGTTCATGAGCAATGGGTCACTCGCAGATATACTCTTCACACCAGAAAAACAACCTTGTTGGGAAGAAAGAATGGGAATTGCTCGCGACATAGCAAGAGGAATCCTTTATCTCCACGAAGAGTGCGAGCGACAAATCATTCATTGTGACATAAAACCACAGAACATTCTCATGGATGATTTTGGGTGTGCAAAAATCTCTGACTTTGGATTGGCAAAGCTACTGAAACCAGATCAAACCAGGACCTTTACCGGCATTAGAGGGACGAGGGGATATGTTGCACCGGAGTGGCATAGGAAACTGCCCATAACAGTCAAGGCAGATGTTTACAGCTATGGAATTGTGTTGTTGGAAATCATCTGTCGACGAAAGAGTGTGGATTGGAGTCTACCAGAGGAAAAAGCTGTTCTTGAAGACTGGGCCTACCACTGTTTCGAGGCTGGCGACTTGGGCCAATTAGTTGGGATGGATGATGAGGTTGACAAGAAACAGTTGGAGAGAATGGTTAAATTAGGACTTTGGTGCATTCAGGATGAACCATCACTCCGGCCCTCGATGAAGAAGGTTCTACTTATGCTGGAAGGAACTGTGGATATTCCAATCCCTCCCAGCCCTACTTCTTTTTTCAGTGTGATCTAGGCTAGGCATGCTGGCTGTCAACTGCTTGATCAGCCTAGTAGTTTCTACATCCAAGTGTAATTTTTCCTACAAGTTTTACTTTAAGGTACCTGTTTGTGCATTCTCTGGTTGTAGTTGGTATTTAACTCTTACTTTCCATTATAGTAAAAGTGTTATTGTCAATGTCATGAATGGGATGATGCCTTCACAAGTTTATCAATTGATACAATAACCACACTACTACTGACGTTGTGTTGAAGTCCATGCCCATGCCCTGAGCAGTCAACAACTGTTGCTCAGCGCTCAACAATAGAATACAAATAAATGCATTCATACTAGTAGGCGATATATGTTTGCCTATAAATCGAGGCTCCTAGCTAGAGCCTTAGACACACCCAAGGAGAAAAGAAAAGAGAAAGAACCGAGAGAGTTCTGAGAGAAAAGAAGAGAGTTGAGTAGAGTGGAGTGTGATCCTCCTTCTCTGTAATATTTTCTTGTGTTCGACTATTTATTAGTGAAACTCTTTTCTGTGAACATAGGCAGTTACCGAACCACGTTAAATTCTTGGTGTCACTGAGTACGTGGGTGTGCTCTTTTATTTCCGCTTTTATTCATTCCACTGTGTTGGTTTCTCCAACAAATGGTATCAGAGCGATTGTTGGGAGGAGTTTTTTTTTTATAGAAAACTCGGTTTTAGTGCGTTGCTTAGTTTGCGAATTTGAGCATACCGCTGTGTTCGTCTCATCGAGACAAGAAAAGCAGTGAAAACCAGAGGCCAAAAGGACGCTACATGCGCCCCCATGCGCCGCCCAAAGATCTGAGAGTGAAGTCCACTCTCAACACTCACCCAGGGGAGGATGGAGCGCGTGACACCCACGCCCACCACGTACCACACGCACTCTAGAGAAGTCTTTGCTCATGAAGTACATGCGCTACAGACCCCTGCGCGTGATCTCCACGCGCCTACACGTTTTTCACGTCGCATGCATTGCACGCGTAACAGAATTCCTGTTTTGGTTCTTTTGCTCATTCCTTGTGCTATCTGAGTCCGATTTTGATGAAACAAAACTTGTTTCCAACAAAATCAGGCATTCCGGACACAACGGTGCTGTCCTTTTTGCGATATTCCACTTTGAAGATCATGTACTTTCATTTTGTATTTAGAATCAGTCTAAATCCATGGAGGATTCAGCATCAGGCGCCATGATAAATCTGACTGCCTCAAACTATAGTCTTTGGAGACCTCGGATGGAAGATCTTTTGAACTGTAAAGATCTGTCTGACCCATTGGAAAATGAAGGGAAGAAGCAGATGAATTAACGGATCAAGTGTGGAAAAAGATGCACAAGAAGACTATCCGTTAGATTAGGCAATGGATCGACCATAGTGTCTTTTACCACGTGGCCCAAGAGACAGATGCATATAACCTCTGGAAAAAAATTAGAGGATATGTATCAAGCTAAGACTACTCGAAACAAGGCCCTCTTGATGAGATGGCTTGTTAACTTGAAGTTGAAGAGCGACACCTCTGTTGCCGAGCACATTAGTGAGTTTCAAAACCTAGTTAACCAGCTCGGGTCTGTCAAGTTGAATCTTGGCAATGAAGAACAAGCCCTGCTACTTCTCAGTTCATTACCAGACAGTTGGGAGGCGCTGATGGTCTCCTTAAGTAACTTTACCCCAGATGGCAAACTTACCATTACGATGGTTAAGGATGCCTTGTTCAATGAGAAGGCTAGACGAAAGGAGATGAGCATGAATCAATCTCATGTCCTTGTCAACTAGAGTAGAGAAAGGCCTCAAGGTAATGATAGAGGGAGAAGTGGAGGTAGAAACATAGGGAAGTCTCAACCACATGAAAGGTCCAGCAGTAGCAGGAACCAGCAGACGGGTAAGATGAAGTGTTACCATTGTGGCAAAGAAGGCTACATGAGGAAACACTGTCGCGAGTTTTAAAGGGAGCAATGTCAAAACAGTAAGCTGAAGAAAGAAGATGGTGAAACTCCTATCACCCTTTCGGGAGATGTGGCAATACTCTCCACCAGTGAAGAGACGTGTCTGCACGTTGCAAGCCACGATGTTGAGTGGGTTGTAGACACAATAACATCATACCACGCCACTTCCCATAGTGAATTTTTCACTACGTACAAAGTAGGAGACTTTGGTACGGTAAGGATGGGGAATGCCGATTCCTCAAAGATCGTGGGAGTTGGCGAAGTGTAGATAAAAACCAACATTGGTTGCACCATGGTGTTGAAGGATGTTCGACACATTCCTGACCTTCATCTCAACCTGATTTCGGGAACAACCCTTGATCGACAGGTCTATGACAGCTACTTCAACAATGTCACTTGGAAGCTGTCACAAGGTGCCATGGTTGTCGCCCGATGACATATTATTTTTACATTGTACAAGACCAATGTGAAGATCGGTTTTGATAGCCTCAATACAGTTGAAGACGAGGCATCATCGAATCTGTGGCACAAAAGACTCGGACACATCGGCGAGAAAGTGTTGAATACGCTTGTAAAGAAGACACTCATCAAAGTTGCCAAAGTAACAGCGTTAAGCCCTTGTGAGTACTATTTGTTTGGCAAATAACACAGAGTCTCGTTTAATTCCTATACTAAGAGAAGATCAGAGTTGCTGAGTCTGGTACACTCTGATGTATGTGGTCCCATGGAAGAATAGTCATTGGGAGGTAACAGATATTTCGTGACATTCATTGATGATGCTTCACGAAAGATCTGGGTATACGCTTTGAAATCAAAGGATTAGGTCTTTGAGCACTTCAAGAGTTTCCACACCCTAGTGAAAAGAGAGACATGAAAGAAGTTGAAGTGCCTGCGAACGGACAATGGAGGAGAATATATCTCCAAAAGATTCACTGCATACTGTGTTGATCGCGGTATTTGACATGAGAAAACTATCCCATATACCCCTCAGCACAATGGTGTAGCCGAAAGAATGAATCGGACCATCATTGAAAGAACAAGATGCATGCTCAGTATGACTAAGTTACCAAAGCCATTCTGGGGTGAAGTTGTTCGTGCTGTCTGTTACCTGATTAATAGATCACCTTCTGCACCACTGAAATTTGAAGTTCCTGAGAAGGTTTGGTCTGGAAAAGATGTCTCTTACTCTCACCTTAGAGTGTTTGGGTGCAAAGCCTTTACACACGTATCCAAGAAGTTGAGACAGAAGCTCGATGTCAAGTTAACTCCATGTATCTTTGTTGGATATGGAGATGAAGAATTCGGATACAACGTTGTGTTCCATGAAGAATTGTCAGAAGTAGGGACGTTGTGTTCCATGAAAACTAGCACATAGGAATTGAAGCTTCCTCTATGTCAGCAGAGCTTAGTTTCTATACTCCAGATCCTGCACCATTACAGTTCGCAATAGATAATGAGGATATGTAGGATCGAGGTCCAGAAGTAGAAGAAGAAACTCAGGGTGTCGAGTAGGGGGAGCAAGAACACTCTTCACCAGAAGCTGGTGTACCACCACAAGGGTTAGATGGTGATGAACCTCCTTTGGTTGATGAAGCTCAACCAAGAAGATCGGCAAGAGGCTGCCTACTGATTCCGTCGAGGAGATATCCGGACTTAGACTATATTCTGCTTACTAATGAGGGGGAGCCGGAGAGCTTCTAGGAAGTTCAAACTCATGCTAGTAGAAGCCTATGGGTGCATGCAATACAAGAAGAGATGAGTTCTTTGTAGAAAAATTAGACCTATCAGTTGGTGAAACTTCCTGAAGGAAAGAAAGCCCTAAAGAGCAAATAGGTGTTCAAGCTGAAGAAAGATGGCCAAGGAAAGTTGATAAAGCACAAGGCCAGATTGGTTGTCAAAGGATTCCAGCAGAAGAAGGGAATCGACTTTGATGAGATATTTTCTCCAGTGGTGAAAATGATGTCAATCCAAGTCATACTCGGATTAGTAGTCATCTTGAATTTGGAATTCGAACTTATAGATGTGAAGACAGTCTTTCTCCATGGATATTTGGAGGAGGAAATCTATATGGAGCAGCCAGAAGGGTTCGAAGTTTCAGAGAAAGATCACTTAGTTTGCAAGCTAAAGAAGAGTCTCTAAGACCTCAAGCAAGTGCCGAGGCAATGGTACAAGAAGTTTGACTCATTCATGATGAGTCATGGTTACAAGAGACTTGTTGCAGATCAGTGTGTCTATGCTCGAAGATTCCAGGATGACAAGTTTGTCATACTCATTCTTTACGTTGATGATATGTTAATCATTGGTGAGGATAGGTCCATGATTAACAAGCTAAAGAAGGAACTATCCAAGTCCTTTGACATGAAGGACTTAGGCCCAGCACAACAAATTTTAGATATGAAGATTGTTCGTGAAAGGAAAGCCAAAAGGGTGTGGCTATCAAAACAAAAATATGTTGAATGAAATGTTTCAACATGGGAGATGCTAAGCCAGTCAATACTCCACTTGCTAACCACTTAAAGTTGAGAAATAACTCGTGTCCTTTTTCAAAGAAAGAGATTGAAGAGATGGAAGTAGTCTCTTACTCTTCAGTAGTAGGAAGCCTGATGTATGCAATGGTTTGTACTAGATCAGATATTACTCATGTTGTAGGCATGGTAAGCAGATTCCTTTCAAATCCAGGAAAGGATCATTGGGAAACAGTCAAGTGAATTCTCAGGTACCTAGAAGGTACATTGAAGATATGCTTGTGTTTTGGGGGAGCTAAACCAGTTTTGGAAGGCTATATATGTAACACCTGGACCCAAAATTGGTATGGTTGGACTTTAGATTTATTTATTTATTTATTTATTGGAGCTTGATATATATATTTTTTTTAAGTTTTTATTTTACGAATTTGAGTGGTGGTTTTCTTTTAATTTGGAGATCTTGATTGTTTATTTTATTCTTTTATTCTCCCCGCATGTTTAATTAGTTAATTTTTTTTTTTTTTGTTTGTTTTCTTCTCATTTTCCGTCTTTTTTTTTTCTTTACTCCCGTAGTGTTCCTCTCGCCCACTCCATGCACACTCACGGCACGTCCGCGCGCATGTCTCTCTCTCGGCTCTCTAGGGTTTTCTTTTCTTGTTTCTCCACTTATATATTTATATTTGTACGTATTCGAAGGATGCGTCCGCCGCTGCCCTCCTACGCGAAACCTTAGCCCAATTTATATTTTTTTTTCTTCTCCTCTTGGCAAACAGCGCTCGCCCTCTAGCTCGTTCACCACCCTGCCACGCCCAACCTTTGATTCACGCACACAGCCTTGCTTACCATCAGGCTATAACCACTGCCCGAGCCCCACGAGAACCGCACAACCACCACCGAAGGGTAGTCTCACTGCCAAACTCTGCCACATCACGATCCAGTCGCTGCCGCCAGCATCTTTCCTGTAGCAGCACCCCACGATTCAGACTCAACGCTGCCGTCGCTTCCCGCCCTAAACCATCGTTCAAGCCATTGAAGGAACCTCTGTTTTTGTCTCCGAAAACAGAGTATCTTTGTTTTCCTTTTCTGTTTGTTGCTGTTCGACGCAAACCAGCCGAGCGCCGCCGTACATCGTGTATCGTTGGGCTCTGTACTCCATCCAAGTTCGTCACTCTCCACTCGGTAAGCTGCCCCCCGAACTCAACTTGCCTCTCCGTCTCTCTTCGTTTCTCTCTCTCTGTCTCTCTCTCGCTAATCTCTCTTCCTCCCTCTCTCTTTCAGTGCGCTGCCGTCGGGACAGCCTCCGCCCACCGCAACTCAGGTCCTCCACGATCTCCTTCCCTCACGAGAGCTCCTGTCGCACGTCGTCCCTCACTCGTGAGTTTCGGTCGGAATTTATGGTTATAAGTACTGCAGTTACGTAAAATTAGTGGGTAGGGGAAGATTTTTATGAGAGTACCATTTTGCCCTTAAGCCAATAGGATTTGAATGTATTTTGCTTTTAAAATGGGTTTTATTTTTCGGCTGGGTTGGGTTGAAGTTTACGAAGGGTTTTTGATACAGATAAGTCTTTTATTATGTTAGTAAAAAAAAAAAAAATGTTTCCTAAATGCTTTAAGTTGTTATTTCTTTCAAAGGAATAATTGGTAATGTTGTATTTTTACAATTACTTAGTTTATTATATGATCGCTTTGTAATTTAAAATATTTTGGTGTAATTATATTAGCTGGTATTAGATTTTATAATTACACGTCAATAGTAAATAAGTTAGACTTTTAAAGGTTTTTAGCCGAAGTTATTGAATGGACATTGCCAATTTTAGGAAGGGATGTTATATTTTGGGCTTTTGAGGGTTTTATGGAATTAAATAGGTTATTTTATAAGTTTAGGCTTAAATACCGAAATACGTGATTGATTGAAAATTTACGGGAATTACTTGATTATTTGATAGGTGACGATTGTTAATTATCGACATTTTGAGGAAATTTCTGAAAAGCTAAGAAGTCCAGGTAAGCGGGGTTCCTATGCTAGAATTTGCATTAAATAAAATGAACTGAGGTCCTTTTTGAAAAATGTGCATGTTCTACTATGAAAAGAAATTTGAAAACAATCTCAGATATTTGTTCTGCATTACTCATGAGATTCTATTTAAGAAGAACTTATTTTCTGTCATGACTGGTGTAAACATGAGCTTATTTTTTATATTTTGTTTCTGAACTTTGAAAATGAGAGCAAATATGAAATTTGTGCATAAATTATGTTGTGATATGATTTTGTTCTGTTCCAAAAATTTTTGTTCAGTACACTATTTGGAAAAGACGTGATTTCTGAAAACCTTTGGCATGACTCTCTGATTCTGAATTTGATTATGTTTCTGTTCTGTTCAGTTACGGTCCTGCCACGGGTGATAATAGTAGCATACGGCCCAACCACAGGTTATAATAGTGGATACGGCCCAACCACGGATTATAATAATGGATACTAGGGCTGTGCAAATAATCCGTCAGTCCGATGGGCCCGTTTAAAGTGACCCGACCAGACCCGCATTTTGTCAGTTATTATATAATCGGGTCTCCAACCCAACTAGTTAACGGGTTTGTATTTTTCTTTCAACCCGTCCGTAAACTGTTCTCATCTTCAGTTCTCCAACTCGCCCAAATTAAAACGCAGATATTCATGCAGCCCAAAGTCTAAAACGCAGATATTCGTCCGTAAACTTACGAGTGATGGTCTCTGAGCCTTGTAGAACTTTCCATGGATTGAGTGCGATGTGGGTTCACTGAGAGGCAGAGAACCGAAAGACATGCAACTTTCTTGAGAACCTTCAACATCTTGCGAATGGGGTTTCTTGAATCTTTCCGTGCTTTTGCCAACACATCATGCGTATCTCAAGATCTGAGGTCTGCGGACTGTGCCGGCGAAGCAGGAGCCCACGAATCCGGCGTCGTGTGAGCCGATCTCTACGGGGGTGCCCTGTGGGAAGAAGGAAGACGGGTGTCAAATTTTCTGCATTTCTTGAATCTTTCCTTGCCTTTGTCGCCAATCGCTTCTTACGGAAGGTAATTGGTTACATTACTTTCCATTGGAGGATGGGTTCGAAAATCAAAAACCCCATCTCACACACACACACACACACAAAGAATTGTTTCGCCGATTCCACCAAGAAATCTAATTTGTACCTCATGCGTATCTCATTGCCGTCGAGGTCATTGGTCTTTCAATTATATAGGCTAGGGATTCGGGAAGAAGCTTTTGGTTTCGATATGTATACAAATTCACACGGTTATTCGAGGCTTTTTTTGGCTAGTGGAGATTGTTTGGTGTTGCGTTTGCTGGAATTCGCTTCATTCGTGGCTTTTCTTCATCTGAGAAAGGTACAGAACCATGAAAAGGGCAGATTTATCGGGTCATACGGGTTCGACCCGGTTTTATGTTGACCGGGTCGGTTCGGATCGGGTTGAGTTCTCAACCAGATCATTTCGGGTCGGGTCGGGTCGGGCGTAAACCCGACTGTTTCAGTTCGGGTTGCAGCCCTAATGGATACGGCCCAACCATGGGTTATAATAGTGGATACGGCCCTGCCACGGGTTATAGTAGTGGTCTCTGTTTTGAGTGCACACCTTGGTGACAGAGTGTTTTATGTTCTGCTTGGCTATCCGCAGATGCACAACCCTACCACGGGGATTATACATGGCCTCTGTTCTGATATGATGTTCTGATGATGATGATGATCTTTTATGTTATGCCAAAGAATATTTTGAATGAAATTATTTCTAAATCTTCGCTCTGATATTTTGATAACATGTTCTGCTTCCGCACTCTGAAAATAAAAATGTTTTGTTCTGCATTCTGATTTCTGTAAATGCTCATGTTTATACACTGGTATATGTTCTTTGCTTACTGAGTTGTTGATAACTCACCCCCCCTTATCTCCATAATATTTCAGATGACATTGATGGTTCAGCTGAAGATCAGTATTAGAGTTTATGGAGAAGATTAGCAGTGAATGGTTGTTGGGTATTTCGTGGTATTAATGTTGATGTTGGAAGTTATTTATATTTCTTAAGTTTGCTTCAATGGATTTAGACGGTTTATGAAGACTTATGTTAATGTTTCATTATTTCTAGTTTGTTATTTGAGACATGAAGAAGAGTTGATTTTATTTGAGTTGCTGGATTGAAAATTGGATAGATGAGTTTATATGGTTTATTTAATTGAAGTATTTATGTTTGATTTGAGGTTTGGGAAAATATATATATCCTTAAATTTGGAAGTACTCTAGCCTTGTTAGAGTTGATTATCAGGTTTTATGAGTTAACTCTCCGGACCCTCAGGGACGGGGCATTACAATATAAGATATGGCTAGAGATCTGGATAGTAAGAAATCCACTTCGGGATTTCTCTTCACCTTTGCAGAAGGAGCTGTCTTTTGGCAGTTCAAATTGTAGAAGTGTGTTGTTTTATCTACAAAAGATGCAAAGTACATTGCCACAACGGAAGCTGAGAAAGAGGTGTTGTGGATGAAGCGTTTTCTCCAAGAACTAGGGGTTAGTCAAAAAGACTACAAGGAACATTGTGATAGTCAAAGTACTCTAGACTTGAGCAAGAATTCAATGTACCATTCCCGCACCAAGCATATTGACATCCGCTATTATTGGATACGCGAAGTGACGAAACAACAGCTGTTGAAGCTTGTGAAGATCCATACGAAAGAGAATCCAATGAACATGCTGACGACGGTGGTTACAAGTGAGAAACTTGAGCTATGCAGAGGCATAACTGGAATGGATAACATCTAGGTAGATGGGCATGGAGGGAGAGAATTGTTGAAGTCCATGCCCATGCCCTGAGCAGTCAACAATTGTTGCTCAGCGCTCAACGCTCAGCAGTCCACAACTAAATTCAAATAAATGCATTCATACTAGTAGGCGATATATGTTCGCCTATAAATTGAGGCTCCCAGCGAAAGCCTCAGATACATCCAAGGAGAAAAGAAAAGAGAAAGA
Source organism: Juglans regia (assembly GCF_001411555.2). Lineage (NCBI taxonomy): Eukaryota > Viridiplantae > Streptophyta > Magnoliopsida > Fagales > Juglandaceae > Juglans > Juglans regia. The sequence continues at coordinate 12,477,609 of NC_049901.1, read as the reverse complement.
GCTAAGAGAGCTCTGAGAGAAAAGAAGAGAGTTGAGTTGAGTGGAGTGTGATCCTCCTCCTCTGTAATATTTTCTTGTGTTTCACTATTTATTATTGAAGCTCTTTTCTGTGGACGTAGGCAGTTGCCGAACCATGTTAAATTCTTGGTGTCACTGAGTACGTGAGTGTGCTATTTTATTTCTGCTTTTATTCATTTCGTCGTGTTGATTTTCCCAACACATTGAGCATCAGCTTACATTGAATAATATTTATATTTAATTATTTTTATTCTTCTATATAGAAATAATAAATTCCATAATAAATATTACGTTAATACCTGGATTACAAAAACATGACTCTTGTGTGCGATCGAATTATATATATATATATATGAATATATCAACACCCCTCATACCACAAATTAATAGGAATAATTCATATATATATATATAGAAGTGCTATACGGCATCCACTGTAGTGGTGCACACAATGCACACACTACGTGGATGCCTTTCATCCAATTGTTTTTTTTTTCTTCCTTCGGCTTGTCTCTCTCACCAGCGTCTCTCTCTCTCATCGCCTCCGCTCTCTCTCTCATCTCTGCTCTCTCTCTCGTCTCGCTCTCGCTCTCATCTCTGCTCTCGCTCTCGTCTCGCTCTCTCTCTCTCTCATCTCTCGTCTCGCTCTCTCTCTCATCTCTCGCTCGTTCTCTCTCTCATCTGCACTCTCTCTCTCATCTGTGCGCTCTCTCTCTCATCTTTGCTCTCTCTCTCGTTTTTCCTCTCAAATATGTGGTGTATATTTTGACACCTAATGTGTACAAAATTAACTTCTATAAACAGTAGTTTTTATATATCATTTTTCATATATATATATATATATATAAAATGAAGGCGATGACGAAGACTGCGAAGGGAGACATCGACGACTTTTTGGGGTCCTTGGTCCTTGAGTCTTGACAACGACATCGACTACAACTATATATATATATATATATATATATATATATCTAATCTTATATATAATAAGCGCCAATAAGCAGGTGTCGTCCGTCGCTTCTTCCAATTTTATCCCTGCATTTCAGCTCTTTTTACCATGACTGCCATCTTCCGTTCTTTTTTTCCCAATTTTGTCGTTCGTCCATTATTTTTGTCCCTGCATTTCAGCTCTTTTTACCATGACTGCCATCTTGCCTTCTTTTTTCCCCACTTTTGTCGTTCGTTTTATTACGATTTTGTCCCTGAATTTCAGCTCTTTTTACCATTACTGCCATCTTGCGTTCTTTTTTTCCCACTTTTGTCGTACGTCCATTTCCACCATCCTGCGTTCTTTTTTTTTTTTTTCCATTTCTATCTTATTTTCCCCAACAATCCTTCGATTCTGCAGTGACTACTTTTATTTTTATTTCTATTTTTGCCCTTTTACAGTTGTTACCTTAAATTTGTGAGCCTATTTGCCAATTTTGGCAGTGCACCGAATAGATTTTTTGCTGTAAAATCACTTTTTTTTTTTTTTTTTTTGCAAAGCATAGGAATTACTGTTCTGGAATGTATTCTATCCTTCTTTCCTTTTCCACCGCTTCGACCGTTTGCAGTTTAGTATTATCAGATTTTTAAAAATTGAATAATTTTTAATTTTTTCTTATTATTCTCTTCTGCCGCTTCCACCGGTTGGCATTTCATATAAAAGCAATTCTCCTCATCTTTTACTTTCTACCCCATTTCCTCTTCCGTTTTACTTGCTGTTAATTCTCTCACGTTTAAAATCGTTCATTATTTCTTCCAATTCTGCCCCTGATGTTTTGAATAAATTCCGGTATTATCTTCTCGTTGTTTTCAAATTTTATTTTCCATTTTTATTCATTTTCCCGCTCTCCAACTTCCACTACGTTCTGATTTTTTACTCGCTTCTGGCAATTTTTTTTCAGTTACTGAAGTTATGATTTTTTCCTTTGTGTCATTACATTTTGTCCTGGCAATATTTTTTTGTCACGATTGCCCTTACTTTTTTATTCGTTTTCCATTTGCACCCTTAGCTTGTTGTCTTATTCCATTTTTTCTGTCGATTTTACTCATGCATTTCGGTTCAATTTCCGTATGTTTGTCGTTCTGTATTCCTTTTCTTTTCCATTTTTGCCCTTAATTTTCTATTTGTCTTCCCCTTTCATCCTTGGCTTCTGCAGTCGCCTATTTCTACCCTTGCTTTGGTATTTGTTTTTCTTTCCTTTTCCACTTCTTACAGTCTTCTCGTAAGTTCTACTATTTTCTCTGAATAATTTTTTCATCTCGTTTTTTTCCTCCCAGCCGAAGCGGTCGCCGCTTGGATCGTTTGGCATTTGTTATTCTCAGATTTTTAGATACTTGTTCTGACCGTTTGGAGTTCGATATTATCAGATTTGTAGTAATCGGTTAATTTCTTTTTTTTTCTTATCCATCTCTTCTGCCGCTTCCACCGCTTGGCGCTTTATATAAGAGCATTTCTCCTCATCTTTGCTTTCTACTCCATTTGCTCTTATGTTCTTCTTGCTGTTAATTCTCTCACATTTAAAATAAGATCTTCTCATTCAAATCGAAAACACTCAGGGTCGATTGATTTCTTCCTCGCTTTGCAATTTCTAAAATGACTAGGTATGTAGTTCTTTTTCTTGTCGAAAGTTAATTTTTCCTTTGTTTTTAAGTTTAATGAAACTGATATGCGTCTGTTTGTTTTTTACTTCAAGCCGACTGTTGCAAATTGCAATAGTTTTAATTCTCAAGAACAGTACCAGAGAGTGGACATGTACTGAAAATTAAGGTTAGTTGAATGACACCAATGTGTCATTAAATTAGGGTGTATTTTACTCACAGAACTTCAAGACTTTGTACAAGTCCTAATGTTGGCGGGATACTTCCAGAAAGTTGATTTCCATTAAATAATCTGTCTTTCAAGAAAGCATTTAGAAGTAGAAGAATTGAAAGCATGCATGAAAATAAACTAATAGTTGGTATCAACTTACATGTGTCTCAATTTCATATTAGAGCTGAATAGTTTGCCTGGAATGGGACCTGAAAGCTTGTTCTTTTTGAAGTGGCTGCAAGTTTGAATAACTCGAATGATTATAAGCTCGACAAAGCCCTCAATCTTGAAATGCATTGAGATAATTGACTAAGTTATTATAAAGATACTCGATGATATAGAGGATTCCACTACTATTTAGAAACTTATGATGATAGCACATCAACTTCAATAGTCGCTTTTGGATTTGCAATCATGGATATTCTGTAGATAGTATATGTAATATTTTTTATGATCAATAAAAAAATCTTAAAAAATAGATAAAATTATTGCATTTCATAACTATATATATATTAATCTATTTTTTATTATTATATATTTTTACAGAAAATTCTTATTTTTAAAAATATTTTTTATATTTATACAATTGGACACACGTGCATTGCACGTGTTTGCCCTTTACTAGTATATATATATATATACACTAGCAGTTGGGCAATGTGCGATGCACATTTACCCGGTTGAAAAATAACTTATTTTGTAAAATATAAATATGTTTTGAGTTAAAAAAAATGTAATCATAAGTAAAATAAATAGTATATAGAGAATTTTTTATGAACTCAATTTCTGCACCTAACAAGTGAAAAGAGATGTGAAAAATTTTTGTGATAGTGATAGTATTTCATTGCATAAATTGAAGCAATCCAACTGAAGAAAAAAAAAAAAAAAAAATGTAAATCAGCCTCATCCTTCAAAAAACAACACACGTAAACATCATATCCTTAGATATGATTTGGATCGATGTATTAATAGTAGTGACATGGTTTGTGAATAGTAATATATAAAATTATTTGGATTCAGATGTTTTATTTGATTTTAGAAAATGAGAGAAAAAATTAAAATAAAAATATTATAAAAGTTAAAATATTATTGGAATATAATTTTTTAATGTAGTTTTTGTTTTAAAATTTAAAAAATTTATATTTAAGAAAATTGTAATGATTAGATTAACAAATTAAAAAATATTTTATATTTAAATAATATTTTAAAAAATATATAAAAGTTTATGAAAACCTAAGAATCTATTAATCTCTTCCTCGAACTCAATAATTTTGTTTGGGAAGAGATAGATTGTCAATTCCCTCATGACCCAATGATGTTGTAAATTTTTTATTTTTTTAAAAATGTTTATGATGATTAAAAAAATACATGAAAAAAAGAAAAGAAAAATAAAAAAATGAAATACACATTCATGACATATTTTCAGGTTACTTTTTTATTAGTTGTAGCAGTTCTCTTTAGTTAATTAAGAATATTATCATATTTAAATTATGTTAAAACTCTAATTATTTATATAGTTATACTTTTTTAAAAATATTTAACAAAATTTTATTATTTATTTAATGATGAAATATTAGTATTTTATAAATGGTTTGGTTATTTTGAAATTAGTGGTACTTGTGTAAAATCCTGTATGGCGTAAAATTTTCTAATTGATAAAAAAAAGCACATTTGCCACATCTGTCAAATTGAAGAAAAAAATAAAGTATAATTTTAAATATTAAAATAGTCTAATATATAAGAATAAAATTATTATTTATTTATGTTCATCATTTATTATGAAATTTAAATTATATTAAAAATTCAAATTAATTAGATAGTTTTTTTCTCTTAAAAATGTACAGTAAAATTTTATCATTTATTTAATGATAAAAAATTAGTATTTTATAAATTAAAGTTGATTTTTAGTGTATGATATAATTAGGCAGGGATATGCGAAAAAAACATGCGAAGAAAAAAAAAACAGCTTCTTTATTGATCATTTAAAACTCAAAAATTAATATTTTTTCCACTTTTTGTTTCTTTCTCTCTCTCATTTCCTACGCACGATTGGGGTATTACGTCGCACATTAGCATTCACACAGACAAAAAAAAAAAAAAAAAACTGTTCATTATTGTTCATCATACTGTCGATGAACAGTAATAAGATATGAATGAAAAAAAAAAACGGCTGATTTAGATTTATTGTTCATTATTGTTCACGTTCAAACATTATAGCGGCTTTTAAGTATAGGCAGAAGATATTATATAATGAAGGCGATGACGAAGACTTCGAAGGGAGACATTGACGACTTTTTGGGGTCCTTGGCCCTTGAGTCTTGACAACGAGATCGACTACAACTTTATTACATAACAATAGAGAAACAAAGCAAAAGGAAAAGACTTGTTTATCTCCGGGTGGAACGATAGGTGGATATAACGAAGAGTATTTTAGTACTTACAATATTAAAAATTAGGGACACCAATATGCAATACCATTCGTGGACTTGGTACATACACGATATGAAATTAGTAAATTTAGATTTGGTGTTAATGAATTCGACTCAAAACAGATTAATTCGTTAAGATATGTTTTATAAACGGATCAACTAGCTTAATCTGAAATTAATCTATTTTGATCCTTTTAGATCTTATTTTAAAATTACGGTTTTATTATTATTGAGTCATAATATTAGTACTTCTCATTATACTTATCTTTTTATTATTGAGATTATAATTTTGAACCTATGCTTATATTTGTTATTGTATGTTTTGTAATATTGGTTTTATTATATGTTTTGTAATATTGGTTTTATTATATGTTAAAATTTAAAAAATGTTGATATTTTTTGTTTGTAGGTAATCTTATTTTTTAAAAAAATATTGTGACTACTAATACATATAGATTTTAACTTTTAAATGAAATTATGTTAATCAGGTCAAATAGATTATGCATGTTAGTTCAACCAATTTACCTGAATCAAGTTTAAATAAGTCATGTCGTGTTGACCTATTTTTTATTAATTATTGAAAGAGTCAAAACGGGTGACACGGCACAACTCGTTATCTAATTTGGTCGAGTTAAGATTTGAAAGTTTGATACATTTAGCTTAACAGGTCGGGTTTGAGTTGACCCATATAGTCAAATATTTATAATTTGACATGGCATAAACATGACCTAAAAAAATGAATTGCCACCCCTACCCATACCAAAAACATGACAATCCTGAATCCTTCCACCAGTGCTCTTATTTCTATAAATTCCATGTCTGATTCTTGGTGTCTTCCATCCCCAAAACACTCTCATAGTATAGGTGTAAGGGGGTTTTCCCCCACTAAGCCCAAGACGCCTGTGAATGGAAAGGAAGTAAGATCAAAAGCCCATACCGGAGTAGAAAGTCCTTAACCCAGTCCACTGGAAAGCTCCTTTGTACACGACCTGCAGGAGAGATGGTGTTGTAGGGGATGAGACTTGTTGATCTGGGGACCGCTTGAGTAGTGTCCAGTCCTCAAGTGCCTGCCTGCACAACAAGCGTAATATGCGGGGAACCCTTGATCTACTGACAGGAAATACATCAACGGACTATCAAGAAGGCAGTCTAAGAGAATGAGGTCGAAGAACCACACCACATTAATGGCTCCACTATCCAGGCTATACGCCACATTAATGACACCGTCATAGAACCACACCGCATTAAAAGACTCTGAAACAGGGAACAGTACGAAGGACCAGGACTTCATAGGGACATGCACGATCTGTCCCCCCAGACTTGTAGTATAAATAACAGATCCCAGGTACGAGAATATCTCTTTCTGATCCCTAAACTCTCTTATTTATTTGCTACCCTCTAAGAATATTTACTAACTTTGGCATCAGAGGTTACCCGGCCCCTAGGCCGCCCTCTTCAAGTTGTCTTTCTCTCCATCTTTTGCGAGCCCCTTTTTGAAGACTTGAGTTGTCGGAGTTTGGCCCAAAGGTATGCGAAACACGACGTTAACAGTGGCGCCATCTGTGAGATTTTAATAGATTTTGCGTGTCTTTTTTATGCCTGTGACAACCTGTTTCGAGCAACTCAGAAGAGACATGGGAGATGTTATGGAAGTAAGGTTGAAGATTATGGAGGAATGGATAGCAAGGTTGACTGGCGAATTACAAACACTTTGCAAAGAAAATGATGAGCTTAGAAAACTCCAAATAGTTTGCACTCACAAAATCTATTTAGAGGACGATGCTAAACCATCTAGGAAGATGCAACGAAGGTTAAACCCTACAATGAAAGAGGTAGTTAGGAGTGAAGTGCTAAAATTGTTAGATGTGGGTATGATATACCCCATTGCCGATAGTAAATGGGAAAGTCTTACACAAGTTGTGCCTAAGGAATCTGGAATAATTGTAATCAAGAATGAGAATAATGAGTTGATCCCAACTCGTGTTGTCACGGGTTGGCGCATGTATATTGACTATAGGAGGTTGAATGTTGTCACTAAAAAAGACCAATTCCTTTTGCCTTTCTTGGATCAAATTCTAGAAAGGATAGCTGGTCATGAATATTATTATTTTCTGGATAGGTACTTAGTGTATTATCAAATTGAAATTCCACCTGAAGATCAAGAGAAAATCATTTTCACTTGCCCTTTTGGTACCTTTGCATTCAAGAGGATGCCCTTTGGTTTATGTAACACCTGCTACTTTTCAAAGATGTATGTTGAGTATTTTCAGTGATATGATAGAGCATTATTTAGATGGGAATCATGAAAAGTTCGGCGATTTTTTAGATGGGAATCATGAAAACGTTAGGGTTTCTTTTCTACCCTATATAAGTATATCATTAGCATGAAATCGAGTGGAGGGAGGCCAGGGAAAACCATAGTTTATTTTTTTATTTTATTTTACTTATGGATTGTAAACACCTTGCTAAGGTGTAGGGTAAAGCCCAATCATCTTTTGGTATGTTCTTAACAATTTGTTTATAGTTTTTATGTTTAAGTTTTGATGTTTTCGGACTGATTTAACCATTCTAGAAAAGAGATTTATTCTGTATAATTCTTTGATTTATTGTAAACTCCTTTAGAATTCTCTACGCATAAATTCTCTAGATCTGTTTTGCCTAAAATCAATCCAATTCATGAAACTATCTTTGAAAAGTAATATGTACTTTAATTACTAAATCATCTGATTAAGATCATCCTTTGTATGAAGTTTAGTTGAGTTATAAAATAGATTGTTAAAAATATCATCAGATGTGTTGTGTGTGAATCCCACAGCCTTCGTGTTTTAAGATATTGATATTTTTCTCCATAGTTTTTATTTTTTTTGTCAGCAACTCAATCAACCCTTAATAATCTTTCCTGTTAAGTTTTCTTGTTCTATTTTATTTTCTTGCTTTGGATTGCAATTCTACACCCTTCCATGTGGATTCGATCTCAGACTCACCGAGAGTTATTACTTCGCGACAATCCTACACTTGGGAGCATTATTAAAGTCATAGCAAAAGCTCTATGCCTAATTCTCTCCCTAGTTGCCATCATATAAGCACATTTGCACTTGTTGCTACCCATCTAATTAAAGCCACCTTCTCTGATCCCCTCCTACAACAATGGAAGATCTTGTAAGATGAATTCCATGTCCCTTCACTACTTGTTCCAACTCGTGAATCTAGTTGTCTAATTTATCATATTTTCATAATCTGTAGTTTGTAGGGATCAAACATGTAGAACTAGATGGCAGAGCTGTTCACAGATAGAAAAGAATGGGGGAAGAAACTGTAGAGAATTGAAGTTGTTGCTAAAAAGGTTTGATCCATGCCAAAATAACCCAATCTGCATAAGGTTTGATCGAAACCTTGCTTAGGACCAACTTGAAGTTCAATGTAATAATCAAAGTGGAATTTTCCCTGTAGGCTCCTTCTGCCTCAACATAGACTTTTGCCTGGATGAATCTGCTTGTGGCTGACATGGGATTTTTCCTCCACTACTTCTCGATTTGGAATTTTTCAACTTCAATGCATCAAGAATTTCAATGTGCTTTTGGACTCTCCTCACCTTTAAGATGGCAATTCTAGTTCATTTCTTAGAATTGGCTCATGGGAGGTGATACCCAAAATCTAAAAGCTGAATAAATAACAGAACAAATAGTTTCTAATTAATGCATGTTGGCTGTAAAAATGTGCAAGATTTTTTTTTTCAGCTTAATACTCCACCTATGTTCTACCAAGAGATTGATCCAATGCCAAGAAAACATATAATTTGAAAAATTACTTCATACTTCACTGATGGTCAAGCTCTAGTTCACAAATTTGTATATTTTCCTTCTAATTCTCCTTTTGGTGGTGCAAACATATTTCATTTGTAGTTGTAATTGATAAGTCATTTCTTTCTATTAAGATTTCTCATAACTATCAATTTCAGATCTTCCATATGCCACATAAGAGCACAGTCTTAAGGAAGTTTTTGGGAAATATGGTGAATTTGTTGATGGTCTGTACTTACATTTATAACATTTCATGTTAAGTTTTATGGCATTCTAGCCTTGATCTCTGGAAATAGGATTTCAAATTGTCTTATGGATGAGCCTATTATGTTGTCTTGAGACTTCCAGGAATCAAGGTGTTATTGTATGTTGCTTTGATGCTTGTTGTTGTTCTTCTGTTTGCTGCCTAGATGTTTGTTGCTGTTGTTACGACTAGCGATGTTGTCGTGCTATTTCTTGAAGCTGGATGCTTGCTTCTGCTGCTGCATGTTGTGATAGCTTGGATGGTTTGTGTTCTTGCCTTAATGATTTCTGATATCTTAGATGGTTTGTGTTCTTCCATATTTGTTGCCTATCCACAAGTATTAATGATTTGGGGGATGATATATGTTAAGAGGTGGCTTGAATCAAGTTGAAATAGCGCTTCTTCAGTATGTCCGCTCGAGCGGTGGTTCTTCAGCTCGAGCGGAATGCAAGTTAGAGACTTTCGCTTGACACCGCTCGACATTCAGCTCGAGCGGTATACAAGTTTGAGACTTTCACTCGACACCCACTCGACAGTCAGCTCGAGCCGGGGTGCCAAAACCCTACGTTCACTTGCGCCGCTCGACTGTTCGCTCGAGTCAATGTTCTCAGCAATGAGTCTGCACGGTTTTCTATAAATAGGAAACGGCAGATGTTTTGATTTTTCACTTCAGTCATTTTGGGTTTTACAGAAAGGCGGTGATTTATTTGAGAGAGTTGAAAGCATACGAGAGTTAACTTTTTTAAGAAGAATTTTTGTATTAAATCTCTTGTACTCCATCTTTGTTTATAGTGAAAGCTCTGATACCGACCCCGCCAGTGGACGTAGGCTCACATTGAGTTGAACCACTTAAATCTTGGTGTTCTGTGTGTGATTGTCATTATTTTTCTTTTGTTTATTTCCACTGGAATACATCAAATTAGTGTTTGATATCCGGTTATTCCCAACAAACTGGTATCAGAGCGTGACTCTGTGCGAGATCTAGAGGGATGACTATGACTAAGTTTGAAGTAGAGAAATTTGACGGTCAGAACAGTTTCAGTTTATGGCACATCAAGATGAAGGCATTACTGTGACAACAGAGTTTGTCTAAAGTAGTAGAAGAGAAGGTGTCTAATGATTCTCCGGCTCCTTCAAAAGAAGAAGACGAAAGGTACATAGTACTATTCTTTTGTCATTATCAGATGAAGTTTTAAGAGAGGTTGCTGATGAGGAGACTGCAACTGGTCTTTGTTTGCACTTGAGAGTCTGTGTATGAAGAAATCTCTCACCAACCATTTATATTTGAAATAACGGCTATACACTCTCAAAATGAGGGAAGGTACTCCTATCTTTGAACACTTAGATGGATTTAATAAAATTATTATGGATATGAGGAATATTGACATTAAGCTTGAAGATGAGGATCAAGCATTAATTGTTTTGTGTTCATTACCCATGTCATTTGAAAATTTTGTGAATTCCATGTTATATGATAGAGATACAATTTTCTTGGCAGATGTGAAATCTACTTTGAATTCTAAGGAATTGAGGAATAAATTGAGTGTGAAGGGCACTAATGAACAAGCCAGTGATTTGTTTGTTAAGGGTTCCTCAAGTAGGGGTAGATCTAGTGACATGGGTTTAGAGAAGTACATGGGTAAATCCAGGGGTAGTTCACAGTCGAAGTTTAACAAGAAAAATGTTAAATGTCATTACTGTCATAAGTTTGGTTATTACAAAAATGAGTGTCCTAAATTGAAAAATAGAGAGGAAGGCACTAGTTCCTCTAATGCCGTTAGCTTTGCTAATGAAAAGTCTAACGACTCAGATATTGTTTTAGCAATTAATGACTCCAATATTCGCTTCAGTGACAAGTGTGTTATGGACTCATCTTGTACATTTCACATGTGTCCCAAGAGGGATTGGTTCACTAATTATGAACTAGTCAACGGTGGTTCCGTTCTAATAAGGAATGATATGGCTTGTAAAATTGCTGGGATTGGTTCAGTTAGGATAAAGATGTTTGATGGGATTGTCAGGACATTGTCTAACGTTTGACACATCTCAGATTTGAGGAAGAATCTTATTTCTTTGGGCACTCTTGATTCTTTGGATTTTAAGTACATTGGTGAAGGTGGAGCTATTAGAGTGAGTAAGGGCTCCATGGTTGTGATGAGAGGAGATAAGACAAATGATCTTTATTTCCTTCAGGGCATTACAATGACAGGTGCAGTTGTAGTGTTTGTTTCAGATGATCCAGACTCAGATGTCACCCGTTTGTGGCATACGTGTTTGGGTCATATGAGAGAAAATGAGATATCTATTCTGAGTAAGCAAGGTTTGTTATGTGACCAGAAGATATAAAAACTTGATTTTTGTAAACATTGTATGTTTGGAAAACAGTGTAGGGTTCAGTTTTCTACAGGGGTTCATAGAACTAAAAGTACTGTGGACTATATTCATTCTGGTCTTTGGGGTCCATCTTCTGTTCCATCAAAAGGTGGAGCTCAGTATTTGCTTACATTTATTGATGATTTCTCACGGAAAGTTTGGGTTTATTTTCTGAAGGAGAAAAACGATGTATTTGTTAACTTTAAACAGTGGAAGGCTTTGATTGAAAATCAGACAGGCAAGAAAATAAAGCGACTTCGAACTGAAAATGGTATGGAATTTTGCGGAGGTGAGTTTGATGAATTCTGTAAAAATGAAGGTTTTGCCAGGCACTTCACAGTTAGACAGACTCCACAGCAAAATGGGGTAGTTGAATGAATGAATAGGACTCTCTTGGAGAGAGCCTGCAATATGCTTTCTAATGTAGGCTTGTCTAATGATTTTTGGGCTAAAGTAATCAACACAGCTTGCTTCCTGGTCAATCATTCTCCAGCCACATCTATTGGTTTGAAAACTCCAAATAAGGTATGGTCTGATACTCCTGCTGATTATTCAAATTTGAAAATTTTTTGTTGTCCCGCATATTTTCATATTAATGATGGAAAACTTGAGCCAAGGGCAAAGAAAGGTATATTCATTGGATATGCTAGTGGGGTAAAGGGATTTAGGTTGTGGTGTACTGATCTTAAATCACCTAAGTTTGTAATCAGTAGGGATGTTGTATTTGATGAAAAATCTATGCTTAATCCGAGAAAGGAGTTTACTGTGTCTACAGGTAAAGAACATGATATTGGCAAGAATGTGGAGTTTCAGGTGGAAGCGCCACAAGGGTTGCCAGGTGGCACCCAATCATGCTATTGCAGATGAGCATGATTCTGATTATGATAGCGGCGCATAGGGTAAGCAAGACTATAATATAGCTACTGGTAGACAGAGGAGGCAGATTAGACCACCTCAGAGATATGCTCATGCAGATATGGTGATGTATGCTCTTACTACGACATAGGATATTGTTGGTCAGGAGTCTTCTAGTTATTCAGAAGCTGTCAAGAGTGAAGAATCTGCATAGTGGTGCGCATCTTTTATTGAAGAGATTGAGTCTCTTCACAAAAACCAAACATGAGATATGGTTATGTTGCCAAAGAAGATGAAGACTGTTGGCTGCAAATGGGTCTTCAAAAGAAAAGAGGGAATCCAAGGTGATACAGAGGCAAGATACAAGGCACGCTTAGTTGCTAATAGCTGCTAAGGGCTTTAGTCAAAGAGAAGGCATCGACTTTAATGAAGTTTTCTCTCCATTTGTGAAACACAGTTCGATCAGAGTGTTACTTACTATAGTAGCATTGTATGACTTAGAGCTACAACAACTTGATGTTAAAACAACGTTCCAACATGGTGAGCTTGACGAGACCATTTACATGCATTAGCCAGAGGGGTTCATTGTTGAATGTAAATAAGATCATGTGTGCAGATTGAAGAAATCATTGTATGGTTTGAAGCAGTCTCCAAGACAATGGTATAAAAGTTTTGATTCCTTTATGATTGATCATGGTTATTTGAGGAGTAACTATGATAGCCGTGTTTATCATAAGGAGTTATCTGATGGATCTTTCATTTATTTGCTATTATATGTTTATGATATGCTTATTGCTGCTAAAGGCATATCTGACATTGGTTTGTTTAAAACCCAACTCAGAAATGAGTTTGAGATGAAAGACTTAGGTGTTGCAAAGAAGATTTTGGGGATGGAGATCCACAGAGATAGGAAAGCTGGAAAGTTGTACTTGTCCTAAGGAAAGTACATTGAGAAAGTTCTTCAGAGATTTGGAATGTCTAATTCGAAACCAGTAAGTACACCACTTGCTACACACTTTAAACTTTCCGCTTCCCTATCTCCTCAGACAGATGAGGAGGAACGATTCATGACTAGTGTTCCTTATTCCAGTGCAGTTGGCAGTATAATATATACAATGGTTTGCACTCTTCCAGACATTTCACAGGCAGTGAACGTTGTTAGCAGGTATATGGCTAATCCAGGTAAGACTCATTGACAGACTATAAAATGGATACTCAAGTATTTGAGAGGGACTTTGGACTTTGGCTTAATATTTGATAGAGATGTTGATTTCAGTTCTAGAGTTACTTGTTATGTTGATTCTGATTATGCTGGGGACTTAGATAAAAAAAGATCATTGACAATTTATGTTTTCACTTTGTGCGGGTCTGTTATCAGTTGGAAAGCAACATTGCAATCCAGTGTTGCTTTATCAACTATAAAGGCAGAGTACATCACAGCAGCAGAGGCTGTTAAGGAGACCATTTGGTTGAAAGGCTTGATCAATGACTTGGGACTATAGCAAGATGGGATTTTAGTATTTTGTGACAGTCAGAGTGCAATACATTTGACCAAAAATTAAATGTATCATGAAAGAACGAAGCACATTGATGTCCGGTATCATTTTCTCAGAGAGATTGTTACAGAGGGTGTTATAGAGATTCTGAAGATTGCTACTACTGAGAATCCAGCAGATATGATGACAAAGCTAGTTGCAGTGTACAAGTTCAAACTCTGTTTGGACTTGATTGGTGTTTGGGATTTGTGATTCCCTTAGGGGATTTGGTGGAGGGGGTCGGTTCTGTGGTCAGAGGTTTTTTGTGTTCGGCTTGGTAGAGTTCAACCTAAGGTGGAGATTTGTTAAGAGATGGTTTGAATCTAGTTGAAATAGTGCCTCTGCAGTATGTCCGCTCGAGCGGTGGTTCTTCAGCTCGAGCGGAATGCAAGTAAGAGACTTTCGCTCGACATTCAGCTCGAGCGGTATACAAGTTTGAGACTTTCGCTCGACATCCGCTCGACAGTCAGCTCGAGCCAGGGTGCCAAAACCTTACGTTCGCTCGAGCGCCGCTCGACTATTCGCTTGAGCTAATGTTCTCAGTAATGAGTCCGCACAGTTTTCTATAAATAGGAAACGACGGATGTTTTGATTTTTCACTTTAGTAATTTTGAGTTTTACAGAAAGGCAATGGTTTATTTGAGAAAGTTGAAAGCGTACAAGACTTAACTTCTTTGAGAAGAAGTTTTGTATTAAATCTCTTGTACTCCATCTTTGTTTATAATAAAAGATCTGATACCGACCCTGCTAGTGGACGTAGGCTCACATTGAGCTAAACCACCTAAATATTGGTGTTCTGTGTGTGATTGTCATTATTATTTTTTATTTCCACTGCAATACATCAAATTAGCCTTTGATATCCGGTTATTCCCAACAATATCTATGAAGTTGATCAGCCAAGGAACCTTTTTCACTGGTATTATTTTTGTCATGTCCTGTTTTAGATTCTTTGTATTATTTCTGATTTAGTTTTCCAGTGTCCTCTATGCTTACTGAAAAAGCAGTGGTTCTACCAATCACTACACCTAGAGGGGGGGTGAATAGGTGTATTCCAATTTTTGTGGTCTTTTCAAAAACAGAAACAAATAAACAGTTAATCAATGAACAAGAATAATTAACACAATGGTTTTGGTCACAAAGTGGAAACTCATTTGAAGAACTTCTTCAAATTCTAAAACCACTCCGGGTGTAAGGCACCACCTAAAATCCACTATAGAAAAAGTTCATTACAACCAATTTAGAGACACTCACAAAACCTTTGTAGTTCCTAAACTTGGCTTGCAACATCACGAGTGACCCACTCGATCTCTACACGCATGTAGTGTCGGAACTCCGACCTTCTATAGCTTTCCACGAGAACCTCTCGATCTCTGCATCAACAGCAGCTCTGGAAACCTTCCGGCCAACAAAACGTCCACTTCAATGGACTTTGAATGAGGTTTGATTTTGAGAGTGGTGTGGTGGATTAGTGTTTGTCCAAAAGAGATTCACAAGGTGAGGAATAGGTTTCTCTCTTTGGCTCTTGAAGCACTTAAGATTTTGCTCTGTTTTTCCACACTTCAGAACAGAAATGATCTGTTCTATTTATAGTCCCAGCAAGTCACGGCGCCCAAAACATGAATTTTAGGTTGTCTTTGAACATTGGCTCGAGCGAGGTGTCGAGCGAAGGTCGAGCGCACGTTATCTTCTGAAACCGCTCGAGCGAGGTGTCGAGCGAGGTGTCGAGCGAACGTCTCTGGATGGGTTCCGCTCGAGCGCCACGTCGAGCGCACATCGAGCGAACCACTCTGGATGAGTTCAGCTCGAGCGCCAAGTCGAGCGCACATCGAGCGAACCACTCTGGATGGGTTCAGCTCGAGCGTTACGTCAAGCTCACCTCGAGCGAACCACTCTATCTTGGTTCTGCTCGAGCGCAGAGTCGAGCGCCCATCGAGCGAACCTCTCTGGAAGGTTTCGCTCGAGCGCTATGTCGAGCGCCCATCGAGCGAACCTCTCTGGAAGGTTCCGCTCGAGCGCTATGTCGAGCGCACATCGAGCGAACCTCTCTGGATGGGTTCCGCTCGAGCGCCAGTCGAGCGCCAGTCGAGCCATGTTGAGCACACTTCAATATTTTTCATGTACCAATGCATCAACACTTGTTACAACTCAACTTTACATAGGTTTTCACAAGAATATGCCAATTAACACATTTTTCCCTCAACAATCTCCCCCTTTGGCATTTCTGTGACAAAACCTCTAACCTATACATAGGACTTAATCCTAACACACCCAAATCAGGATTCCCATTATTCAGGCAAAAAGTCTTGAGCACATTGAGATATTTCTGCAAACTTAACAAACGGTTAAACGTACCAATAACAATATGCAAGAAATAATCTCATAAGCATAAACACTTGTAGCACAGTTCTCAGAAAAGACTTTTCATTAAGAATTAAAACATGCATTGTTTTTCAATTTAGACAAACAATAGTAGCATGAGCAGCATGTGATACAAATAAAAATAGCTGCTCCCCCACAAAACAAAACAAAGCTGCCCCAACAGCTTTCTTGCTACTCCCCCTAAATCTCTATACTACTCCCCCTTAATCTATACTCCCCCTTTTTGTCACAAACTCCAAGGGTGTCAACTGTCCCCACCAGATTGACTGCCATCTTCTTCATCAAGCCGCTCCTCAATATCGTCGAAGCGTTTAGTCACAAGCTGCTGGAAGCTGTCAACTTTGGCATCAAGATGATCAAATTGGGCTTCAAACCGAGCTTCAAGCCGGGCAAGGTACTCAAGAACCTGCTGAAGGCTGGGATCGACTGATCCCGCTGCCGGGCCCTAAGGCTGTGAACTAGATGGCTGAGAAGTGGAAGGCTGAGATGTGGATGGCTGAGAGGAAGATGCAGGAGGATGCTCAACATCCAGTGGGTGAGGGGTAATGTGAGCACGACTCAACTGCATGGTCCTACGCCCAATGGGAGCCTTAAGAGGAACTCTAGGCTCATTAGGACGAAGCATAACAGTCTGAGAGAGGGCTAACCTAGTAATGAGGCAGGCGAGAGGCAAGCCAGTCCGTAATTTCGGGGAATTAAACGCCTCAAGCATGACCCGACACAGATGACTCCCCAGATCAATGGAGACATCATTTATCAATGCATACAAAAGAGTGGCGCGGTCAGGACCGACATCACTCTGATGACCAGTAGGATAAAGGTTTGTAAGGACTATCCTACTGAGAATGAGAAACTCGGGTGAAAAACGAGAGGTGAGAATGGGTGTCTTACCATCCCAACTCGAAAAATGGACCGATTAAACATTGAACAATGACAGTCGGACTTGGAGGAGAAGTCCGTGTATATGGATAAGTGGGGTTTGCCACTCGCGGGGCATGTAGCAAGTCCGCAACCATGCCCGGAGTCACCCGGAAAACAATGTTCCGGAGACTGACTTCAAAAGAGCCATCATCAGCGATGGCATCAATATTGGAGTAGAACTCCTTAACCAACTCCACAGAAGGAGTGGGATGACCAGTGGTCAAGGCGAGCCACTGGCGAGACTCAAAAATGCGAGGAATTACAGTCTCAGAAAGCTCACCAAGGAGAACTTCCCGCTCAACAATAAGAGAACGGGTGGAAAAATTTTGAGTGTAGAGTTCTCTTGCACGAGGATTGCGAAAATGTGCTTGAGCGGGGGCTGGAGGATTTTGGCGTGAACGAACCCTTCGAGACATGATAGAAGCTGGACAAAATCAATGACCGTTAGACAAGGCTAAAGGTAATGTGAAATGCCCAATGCTTGATGAATGCACATGCCTAATTGTGAACCAAGCCAAACTTATGCAATGTTGCTAAAACTATGTCAAAATGCACAATGCACAATGCACACGCCCACTAACACAATATAACAACCATTTTGCATTTTTGAGCACTTCAAACTCAATTAAGCCAAGATTGGGTTTTAAACCCAATGGAGGTCCCAAGTCTCAATGCCAAACACTATCCCAACACTAGAATAGACAAACATGACCATGGGGATAAAGTAGTATCAATGCATGATGAAAATAAGAATTCAAACTTCATTGATGCATTTTACCGAGCACTTGGAGTGCATCCAAGTACAAACCAAATGAAAAACCCCTTGGGGGTTCTAAGAACCTCCTAAATACAAAGAGAATAGGAATGGACAACCAAGAGGTCCATTCAAACACCAAACAAACCAACAAGAATGCTCCATTTCGGAATCCCCAAATCAAAAGCCCTAAATTCCGAAATGCATGTATATGGAAAATGCATGAAGAAATTCAAGATAAAAACCGAAAATGATTGAAGAGAATCAAAGATTAGAGACTTACCGTGATTAGAATGGGATTTCTTGAGAGAAATCAAGTGAAAACACACGGAGAGAAAGATAGAGGGTATCGCACGGGGTGGGTAGAGGAAACAGTGCAGAGGGGAAATAAGGGGCTGGGGAAAAAGAAAGGGGCGCGGGGCATTTTAAAACGATTTCGCTCGAGCGGCAGTTAAGTTCGCTCGAGCGGCTTCCCACAAAATTTTACTTTTCTGCCTTTTTTTTTTTAAAAAATCAGTGTGATCCAACTATTAATGAGGTTAATTTTTAAATCATTCACACACATCAAATGTAGAAAGGCATCATGTCCTTATAAAACACGCAGGTAATAAAAACAAAGTATCACAAGTAATCAAAACAGCCGTGTTAACAAATTCCTTGCTTAATCAAGAAATTTCAACCAAAAGGTGTGAGTGGGGTTGGGCTGTACAAGAAACCATAAGTGTTTGAGAAACTCTTCCATGATGCAGAAAGTCAAACCCAATGCTGCTAGCACCTAGATGCTTCTGTTTGATTATCTGTATCAATGTCAAGATACTTGTTTACCCTTTTCTTTTATCTTTTTTTTTTTTTTTATATGCAACAACATCCCTTTTTCTTTTCAATGACATACACTTTTGTCTCCTTTTCTTTTTCTTTGTGCAAGGGAACAATAATGAGGTTGTCTAGCCCGTGGTCAATTCTGTGTGTAGGTAGAGTTTCCTAACACTTTTGATTGCCTCCCCAAAAACTCACGGTGGTGAAACGTCGATTGACTAAGCGTGGAGTGAAGTGTGTGAAGCTAGTCACAGATTACAACTGATACTCATGTTTCAACCTTTGTAAGCCATAGATATATGATACAATTCTCAAAAGACACATGCACCTAGATTTTTAGGATTAACAGCACCAATAACTAAAAATCACAACCATGGAGTGCATGTAAAGGCAGTATTACCAAAAAAGGAATAAGACGATGAATAATCACAAAATAACAAAAACAAAAGAAAGAAAAAAAATGCATGTAAAGCATGCAATGCATGTTATGCATGTTTCAACCCTCAGGTCAATGCACAAATACCAATAGCCTTTCTAAGTAATTCAAACCGAAGCCCATCCAAAGGTTTAGTGAAAAGGTCGGCTAGTTGGTGTTCGGTGGGAATGTACTCAAGAGTCACAACACGTGTTTCTACCAGCTCTCGAATAAGATGATGTCTAATGTCAATGTGCTTGGTCCTAGAGTGTTGGACAGGATTTTTTGAAATGTTTATGGCACTAGTATTGTCACAATAAATGCTCATCATACCTTGAGTAATGCCATAGTCACACAACATTTGCTTCATCCACAACAATTGCGTGCAACAGCTGCCTGCAGCAATATATTCAGCCTCAGCCGTGGATAGCGATATGGAGTTTTGCTTCTTGCTCATCCAGGCAACAAGGTTTGTGCCGACATAGAAACACCCACCAGAAGTACTTTTCCTATCATCTGCATTACCTGCCCAGTCAGCATCGGAATAGCCTGCAAGCTCAGTATTAGAGTCTCTAGAATACCAGATCCCATAATTGACTGTCTCATTTACATAGCGAAGTATGCGTTTGACAGCTACTAAATGTGATTCCTTAGGATTGGCTTGAAATCTAGCACAGACCCCAACACTAAAAGCAATGTCTGGTCTACTTGCAGCGAGATACAGTAGACTCCCAATTATGCTCCTATACAAGGATTGCTCAACATTCTTGCCTGACCCATCAGTACTAAGCTTAACACTCGTGCTCATGGGGGTTCTGGCATGGCTTTTCCCATCTAATCCAAATTTTTTGATTAATTCCTTTGCATATTTGGATTGAGATATGAACAACCCATTATCTAACTGTTTCACTTGGAGTCCTAAGAAAAAGGTTAGTTCACCCACCATGCTCATTTCAAATTCATTTTTCATTTCTTCAGCAAACTCAAGAGCCAAGGCGTCAATCGATGATCCAAATACAATGTCATCCACATAGATTTGAGCAACTGTTATGTCTTCTCCAACTTTTCTGATAAACAGTGTTCTGTCAACATTTCCTCTCAGAAAATTGTGATCTTCAAGATATGAAGTAAGCCTCTCATACCAAGCTCTAGGAGCTTGTTTCAAACCATATAAGGCTTTCTTCAACCTATAGACATGATTAGGGTATTTTGGATCATTAAAACCTTTTGGTTGTTCGACGTACACTTCTTCTTGGAGGATCCCATTCAGAAATGCACTCTTGACATCCATTTGATACAGCTTAAAACACATGTGGCATGCAATGCTGAATAATATCCGGATAGATTCAAGTCTAGCAACTGGTGCAAAGGTCTCGTCAAAGTCTATTCCTTCCATTTGTGCATACCCTTGAGCAACCAATCTTGCTTTATTTCTCACTATTGTACCATTCTCATCCGACTTATTCTTAAATATCCACTTAGTACCCACGACATTGTGATTCTCTGGTCTTGGCACCAAGTACCACACATTATTCCTCACAAATTGGTTTATTTCTTCATGCATAGCATTCAACCAATTCTCATCATTTAAGGCTTCTTCGATTCTCTTTGGTTCAATTTGTGAGATGTAGCTTGAGTAAGCCAATTGATTTATCACTTTCCTCCTCAGCCTCATTCCTTCATCTATGTGTCCTATGATGTTATCCTGAGGATGATTTAACTTTACTCTTGAAGAGGGCTCCTTTTGGTAACTCACTTTTTCACTTGAAGAGGTCTCTAAGTTCTGATTCAGTGTACCAAAATCTTCTTGTCCAGTTTCACTCGGTGTGTGGGTTTGCTCTTCCTTGTTTAACTCCTCTCCAGGAGCATCATTCACCACCACATTTATGGATTCCATGACGGTTTGGGTGCGTAGATTGTAACTCCTATAAGCACGACTGTTTCTGGAATATCCAAGAAAAATTCCCTCATCACTCTTAGGGTCAAACTTAGCTAAGTTTTCCCTATCTCTCAAAATGTAGCATTTACTTCCAAACACCCGGAAGTATTTCACATTAGGTTTCTTTCCTTTCCACATCTCATATGGTGTTTTGGAAGTGTTTGGTCGTGGATAGACTCTATTCACAATATGACATGCTGTGTTCACAGCTTCTCCCCAGAAGTGAGTAGGTACACTTTTGCTGTGAATCATGACCCGTGCCATTTCTTGAATAACTCTGTTTTTTCTTTCGACCACTCCATTTTGTTGAGGAGTGATAGGGGCAGAAAATTCTTGACTGATACCTTCTTCATCACAGAAACTCTCAAGATTTGAGTTTTCAAACTCTCTTCCATGATCACTCCTAATTCTGACTATTGCTTTCCCTTGCTCATTCTGAAGTTTCTTGCACAAAGTTCTAATCACATTAGGAGCTTCACCTTTTTCTCTCAGAAATTCTACCCAGGAGTATCTGGTGAAATCATCTACCATTACCAGTATGTATCTCTTTCCCCCCAAGCTCTCAGTTCTAGAGGGTCCCATAAGATCAATGTGCAGCAACTCTAATGGTCGTTCGGTCAGGATAGCCGTTGTGTTCTTGTGAGCTGTTCTAACTTGTTTTCCCAACTGACATGACCCACAAACAGGAGTCTCTGCTTTACCCAGCTCAGGCAATCCTATCACCATCTCTTTCTTGGCAATCTTAGACAGATTTTTGTGATTCACATGTCCAAGTCTTTGATGCCAGAGGTCAGTAGTTTCACTCTTAGCACTATTGCAACTATACTGAGGTTTAGAGGCAAGGCCATAACAATTATCAGATGTCCTTGTTCCCTGCATCATGCAATTTCCATTATTATCTGAAACAATACACATATCTTTTGAAAAACGGACTTCTGCACCATTATCACACATTTGGCTTATACTTAGGAGATTTGCTTTTAATCCATCAACAAATAGGACTTCTCTCAAGACGGGTAGTCCAGGTATTTCAATTTCACCCCTTCCTATTATATCAGCTTTTCCCCCATCTCCAAATGTTACTGTTCCACACTTGTACTCTTCAACTGTTTTAAATAGACTTTTATCACCCGACATGTGGCGAGAACACCCGCTATCAAGATACCACATGTAGGTGTCTCTGGTCTTTAGAGTAATGTGTGCCACATGGCAAGTGTGCATTTTTCCAGTTCTGACCCACATTTTTCTAACTTTGGGAAAGATGTCCTTTTTGCTAGTTGAAAGTTGGTCTATCTTGACATTTAGCATCTCATTTTGTCTAGTTAGGGCCCTGACTTGACTCCATAGATTTAAATGTCCTCTTCTCGATTCACTATTTCCATCTCTCATAGGATTCCTCCTAAGCTCATAACAATTTGGTCGAATGTGACCAGCCTTACCACAATTATGGCACACGTAATTCTTTTTGTGTTCTCTTTGTCCCCTGAAAGATGAGACATACTTAGGAGCAGTTCTGGGATTTCTATCCATTTTTGGTGAGTACACACCTCTACTTTGAGAGCGTGTATGATGATCATACATGGTGCATCTCTTCAATCTAAAACAGTCTCCTATAACATGACCAGTCTTACCACAGTGATGACACACAGGGCTTGTATTTCGAACTCTTGATTTATCATGAGACTGAACACCCATTTTTACATGAGAGGATTTCTTACCCTTGTTAGATGGGTTAGCATTCCCTTTTGCAACAGACTCACGAACAAACGCAGTTTTCTTCTCATTCTTATAGGAGACTTTTGATGTAGTAGCTGTATCAGATTTCTCTGTATCATATCCTAGTCCACTCCTATCACCAGGAGGTTTTCCTGACCTCAGGATTTCATCCAGCTTTTCTTTCCCAGTGGACACGGATTTCAGTTTATCCTTCAACAGAATCATCTCACTTTCTTGATTTTTTAATTCCTCTTCTAGAGATACATTCCTCATTTTCAGCTGATCAGTTAGACCAATGGCTTCATTTAATTTGCCTTGAAGCCCTTCATTTTCTCGTTTGCTGAAGTCTATCTCCTCAATTTGCGCTTTGTTGCGTTTTCTCAATTTAACACATTCCTTATACAGCTTCTCGTAGACTTCTTGCAACTGATCTTCATACCCAGATTCATTTCCAGATATGCTCCCTTCATCAGACCCTGATTCACTACATTGACTTTTGCTGCTAACAGAGGCAGTGAATGCCATGTAGTTAAGATTTCCTTTTGGCGTAGAGTTATCTGATGATTCACTCGACTCTGACTCACTCTCACTTAGAGATGCAATCTTAGCTCTTTCTTTTGCCTTTTTGTAATTTGCACATTCCAGACGAATGTGTCCAAATCCATGGCATTCATGACACTGCACCCTTGATTGTACCTTGTCTTTATTAGCTTTAGTGTACTTCTCAGTGCTTCTCTCCTTGTTCCCTGAACTTGAGCCTCTATTATATCTCTCAAACTTTTTCTTCTCTGGCCTCTGGTTCTTATTGTTTCTAGCCACAAACATTTTCCTGAACTTCTTAGCATAAAAGGCTATTTCTCTGTCACTCATAGCTGACTCATCGGATGACTCATTTGACTCCTCTCTAATGGTATTGAGGGCTATGGACTTGTGTTTCTTATCCACAGGAAGAGTGTGTTCATATGTTTGTAGAGAGCCTACCAATTCTTCAATTCTCATACTGTCCAGATCTTTGCTTTCCTCAATGGCAGTAACTTTAGGACGAAACCTCTCAGGGAGTGATCTGAGAACTTTTCTCACAATTCTGTTCTCAGAAATTCTGTCCCCCAAATTAAAACGAGAATTGACGACATCATTTAATTTGGCATAAAAAGCATCAAATGTTTCATCATCCTTCATTCTCAGTTCTTCAAAACTTGTGGTCAGCATTTGAAGTTTAGAATTCTTCACAGCCTTGGTGCCCTCATGGGTGACCTCAAGAATGTCCCAAGCTTCTTTGCAATTCTCACACATGGAGATTCGCTTGAACTCCTCCTGGGACACGGCCATGAAAATCGCATTCAGGCCTTTGCTATTCCAACCACATTCATTAATTTCATCCCTAGAATAATTATCCACACTTTTGGGGGTTTGAACTCCTTCAATAATAGTGACTGGTTCTCTCCATCCCTTTGTTATAGAAACCCATACTCGTTCATCCACAGATTTTAGGAAAGCTCTCATTCGAACTTTCCAATAAGCATAGTTGTTTCCATCAAAATAAGGTGGCAATGTGAGAGATTGAGACTTCTCCATAATAACCACAACAGCAGGATCACACTCAGGAATTTAATCCCAGCGGAGTGAACCCGCTCTGATACCAATTGAAAAAGCAGTGGTTCTACCAATCACTACACCTAGAGGGGGGGTGAATAGGTGTATTTCAATTTTTGTGGTCTTTTCAAAAACAGAAACAAATAAACAGTTAATCAATGAACAAGAATAATTAACACAATGGTTTTGGTCACGAAGTGGAAACTCATTTGAAGAACTTCTTCAAATTCTAAAACCACTCCGGGTGTAAGGCACCACCTAAAATCCACTATAGAAAAAGTTCATTACAACCAATTTAGAGACACTCACAAAACCTTTGTAGTTCCTAAACTTGGCTTGCAACATCACGAGTGACCCACTCGATCTCTACACGCATGTAGTGTCGGAACTCCGACCTTCTATAGCTTTCCACGAGAACCTCTCGATCTCTGCATCAACAGCAGCTCTGGAAACCTTCCGGCCAACAAAACGTCCACTTCAATGGACTTTGAATGAGGTTTGATTTTGAGAGTGGTGTGGTGGATTAGTGTTTGTCCAAAAGAGATTCACAAGGTGAGGAATAGGTTTCTCTCTTTGGCTCTTGAAGCACTTAAGATTTTGCTCTGTTTTTCCACACTTCAGAACAGAAATGATCTGTTCTATTTATAGTCCCAGCAAGTCACGGCGCCCAAAACATGAATTTTAGGTTGTCTTTGAACATTGGCTCGAGCGAGGTGTCGAGCGAAGGTCGAGCGCACGTTATCTTCTGAAACCGCTCGAGCGAGGTGTCGAGCGAGGCGAACGTCTCTGGATGTCTCTGGATGGGTTCCGCTCGAGCGCCACGTCGAGCGCACATCGAGCGAACCACTCTGGATGAGCTCGAGCGCCAAGTCGAGCGCACATCGAGCGAACCACTCTGGATGGGTTCAGCTCGAGCGTTACGTCAAGCTCACCTCGAGCGAACCACTCTGTCTTGGTTCCGCTCGAGCGCAGAGTCGAGCGCCCATCGAGCGAACCTCTCTGGAAGGTTTCGCTCGAGCGCTATGTCGAGCGCCCATCGAGCGAACCTCTCTGGAAGGTTCCGCTCGAGCGCTATGTCGAGCGCCCATCGAGCGAACCTCTCTGGAAGGTTCCGCTCGAGCGCTATGTCGAGCGCCCATCGAGCGAACCTCTCAGGATGGGTTCCGCTCGAGCGCCAGTCGAGCGCCAGTCGAGCCATGTTGAGCACACTTCAATATTTTTCATGTACCAATGCATCAACACTTGTTACAACTCAACTTTACATAGGTTTTCACAAGAATATGCCAATTAACACATTTTTCCCTCAACACTTACTACCATCTTATATGTGTTGTTTTTGGTACTTGTAGTACCTGAGAGAACTTTTGTCTTAGCATGTAGTTAATGATGCCTTTGCATTCATTGCCCTGTAGTTAATATTCCATTGATTATGATATACAAAAGTAGTTAGTGAGCATTTTGACTTCTTGTCTGCAGGAATTGGCAATCGACTATTTGGCTACATGTCTCTCTTCTCTCACTTGAAGTTGCAATTTGGTGTGAGATTAACTCATTTCATTTAGGAAATATGTTGAATGTTGCAACTTCTTGTGGTATTCAAATCTTGACCCTAACAAAGAGTGGCTGAGGAATACTAGAATAAAAGAATACAATGAGTGGTTGTGCTCGACAGGAAATTTATCATTTCCTAGTCAATCAAATTAAAAAGGGGAAAGGCATTTTGGGAATTTGAAAACCATGCATCCCCCATTTCAGCAAAAAAATACTTCCGTGTGGAAAGACATCCAACCTTCCTTTCATAAAGGAAATCCAATCCCGTTTAATTTAGACAATCACGCAGGATTAGACGTTGATGAAAGAAAGTCTTTAGGCTTGTAACTTTCTAAAAAATGCCATTGAATTTTCAAACTTGACATTTTATATCTTATAAAAGTTAAATGCTAAAAAGGCCCATATAATTAGCTTAGCGAGCAAATTGATCGTTGCCTTACTAAATTCTCAGAGTCTTTGCTTTTCAATGGCTTTCAAGGATTGCTGACCTCCATTACATGGA
This sequence comes from Juglans regia, assembly GCF_001411555.2. Lineage (NCBI taxonomy): Eukaryota > Viridiplantae > Streptophyta > Magnoliopsida > Fagales > Juglandaceae > Juglans > Juglans regia. The sequence goes on along the minus strand of NC_049901.1, from coordinate 12,450,972 downwards.
AGGACTTAGTTTGACAAACCGTGCATTAGGGGGGAAGCAACTTATATGCATTTGAAAATAATATTTATAAGTAGGTATGGAAAACATATCCTCCACGTTATTGATATGACATAATTTAATTGATAAGATGATTTAATTTTAAACTTTTCTAACTAATCAAATCATGTAATGTCAGTAATGTAGAGGCCAGTGAGCCTCTCAGCTACTCAGGCTTGTGAGTAGCATTGCTGATGTTATGAGCCGTAGAATAAAAATATAGAAAAAAAATGAGGACATATATAAGGTGAACCAACCGAAACAAATTAGTTGAATTAAAATTTAATAATTGTATAGAGATTTTTTTAATTGTTTGACAGAATCAAATAGGCAAATTCTATAAACAAAAAAAAAAATAAGCACATAATGTAGATCTTATAATATTTAATATTGTCTATATAGGAATATTTAGAAACTTTTAGGGGTGTAAAATTTTCCATCCGGACCGGACCGAAAATTTGTTTGGTCAATTTTGATTCTCCATTTGTGGGACCGAATTAATGGATTTTGATCGGGTCTCGAGGTCTGTGATTTTTGGACAGGATCAGACCAAAATCGATCAAACAATATATATTTTTTTAAAATATTTTTTTATATATAATATATTATTTTATATAGTAATTGTATAAGTTATTTATGTAATTCTAATATACATCTCAAACAACTAAGTATATAACATGTTACGCTTTTTTTTAAAAAAAAAGTATATAACATGTTACTTTCAAGTTACTTTATATTTATACTAATTGTTTATAACTTTTGAAAGGATGAGTTTGAGCTTAATTTTGGCCGATGAGAGGATCGATTAACGGTTGAGGAACTGATGTCTAATGCATTCCGAATGTACAAAGGTCGATGTCATGTACATTATAAGAAGTTCAGTACTACAATAGAGGCGCGCTAAAATCCATTCCAAGTAATGCTACCAAACGAATGGGAGAAGATTTGTGATATGTTTGAAGATCCTGCTTATCAGGTAATTTCGTTGCTATCTTTTTTTAATAGTATATGATAGATGTATTAAACATATAGACATAATATTTTTTTTAACAACGGATTACTGTGACCAAAGCAAATATATCAAATTTAACGATACACCATTATGCGGGTTCTTGATTGTTTCATCATTTCTCTAACAAAATGGTAAGTTATTCTAGTTTCCTTTAAATATTAACATATAATACACTTTTTTTATTTAAGTTCTAATATAGATTTTCTTTTTGCAGAAAAAAAAAAATCATGCTGACTATAATCTAACCCAATTGTATGCTAAAGCACATAAAAATCGTGATGGTGTTTGGACTAGTCCCGAAGCAGAAGCAAATTATGTAAGTTTAAATTTCTTTAATTCCATTGTCTAATAATATTTTTGTTACTTATATTAACTTTAATGTTTTTATTTTTGTAGAACAAGATGATATATCTTAAGGAAATTGTTGTAGATCCATTTGATGCATCATCTGTCAACGATGCACAGATCTTTTCTTAAGTTCTTGGATCACGTTTTGGATATTTGAGGGGCTTAGGATGTTGCGTGAAGCCATCCTCAACATCATCGTCCTCGAGCAAGATCGAATGACGACAAAACTAAGGGATTGGAGGATCTTGCAACGGATCTTGAGGCGAGATTAGAAGAGAACATGCAGAGGAGACTGGGGACGGAAGTACAAAAAGTTGTGTTTGAACAGTTGTAGTCAATTATGTCCCAAAACTCTATACCACCACCACATTCTTAAATTTTATTTTCTCTTTCATTGTCTTTCTATTATTATGTTCCAAAATATTTGAACAACCAATGCTTGAATTACAAATTGTGTAATCTTAGTATGGTATTTTTAATTAATTAAATTCTGTTCTGTATGATTAATACCATTTGAATGGTAAATTATCAGTTCGAATGGTAAATTAATAAAATCCATTCGAATAAAACTAACCCATTCGAACGACAAACGAGAAATACAGTCCTTACGGCCATTCGAACAATAAAATATTTCTTCGAACAACATTAATTTTCAAAACCCCTTTCTAATAGACATAATATCACAAAATAAAATGTCTATTCGAACAAACATAATTTATGTTTGAACAAAAGTCATTCGAACAAAATTTATTGGTTCGAACACTCCATTCGTTCGAATAGGATCAAATGTGGTTATTAGTTCGAATCAAAATTTTAATTTGTTTTAATGGACGGGTCGGTTCAAATTGGAAAATATTCCATTCAAACAATTTTTTGAGACGAAATTCTTTCGTCTAAAAAAAAGTCCTGTTCAAACAGTTTCGACTGGTTATGCCAGATTTCGTCCCTAAAAGTGATTTTTTGAGACGAAATTGAATTTTGTCTGAAAAGTTTTTTGAATTTTGTCTCCAAAAACCTTTCGGGATGGTCTTTTAGAGACAAAATAAAGATGAAAACTTTTCATCTCCTAAACCATTTTGGGACGAAATTGGAGTTTTTTGAGATAAAATTTTTTGTCTAAAAATACCAAATCTCTTGTAGTGCATGATACTTCCAGGAATCAAGGTTTAGTACTTATACTTCCATTGAATATAATATACTTTTTTAAAAATATTTAACAAAATTTTATCATTTATTTAATGATGAAAGATTAATATTTTAAAAATTAAATTTGATAATTTATTTATGATATGATATTTATATGTTAATTATCTATTTTAAATTAATTTAAATCAGTATTTAAATTTTTACCATTTGATCAAATTTGGAGAGTTATGATGAAGGGTTAGATTTAAATCCTAAAAAGTTTCCTTTTCGTCTCACTTTCTCTTTCTCCCTCTCTCACCTTTTTTTTTTTTTACCTAGTGATTAAGGAAGTGTTTTTTAATGATGTTGTGAATTTTTTAATTTTTTAAAAAATGTTTATGATGATTAAAAAAATACATGAAAAAAAGAAAAGAAAAATAAAAAAGTGAAATAAATATTCAGGACACATTTTTAGAATATTATCATATTTAAATTATGTTAAAACTCTAATTATTTATATAGTTTTACTTTTTTAAAAATATTTAACAAAATTTCATTATTTATTTAATGATGAAAGATTAGTATTTTATAAATTAAATTTGATAATTTATTTTTGATATGATATTTATATGTTAATTATCTATTTTAAATTAATTTAAATCAGTATTTAAATTTTCATCATTGATCAAATTTGGAGAGTTATGATGAAGGGTTAGATTTAAATCCCAAAAAGTTTATTTTTCCCCCACTTTCTCTTTCTCCCCCTCTCTCCTTCCGCTTAGCCATGGCTTCTCTCTCTCACCCGATCTCCTCCCTCAAGCAGCCGTGCTCATCCTTTCGCCACATGCAAGCAACCTGAAATGGGTCTCAACGCTTACGCCACTGTGCCACCGCACCACCACCATCGAGCTCCTCTTCCTCCGACGATCCGCCCCATTGATCCAAGCCACCGTCGAAGCCCCCATGGCAGCCCTCGTCTCCCAGCAACTCCCTCTCCCGCATGGGTCTCACACAGTTTCTCCATCATACCGTCGTCATACATTGTCCCCACACCACCGCACCACCACCATCGAGCTCCTCTTCCTCCGGCAACCACCCCTATGGACCCAAGCCATCGTCGAAGCCCCCATGGCAGCCCTCGTCTCCTCGCAACTCCCTCTTTCGAAATGGGTCTCTCCGTTTATTGATCATTACATATAATTCAATTAAGATATTATATGCGGTGATTTTGTGATCTGTTGTGGTATTTTGTAATAATTTTTGTGATATTTTGTGGTGTTTTTGTGAAGAGGATTATTGTAAGGATGTAGAGATGGACGAAGAAGGGAAGCGTAAAATAAGAATACTATTTATCATTGTTCATCTTACTATTCATCAGACGATACACACTTTTAAATATAAGGAGATATATACACTAATATATAAAAGGTTAATTGGCATCCTAGTATAGTAAGGTTGGCAAGGACAGAAGCGTCAGATCTGCCAGACGACAGTAATTAATTATTTCATATTTTATTATTTTTTTTGTGCTATTTATTTGATTCAGTGATTGCGCTAATCTCTAGAATGAGCTTGGTTACTTTGAAATTAGTGGTACTTGTGTAAAATCCTATATGGCGTAAGATTTTTCAATTGATAAAAAAAAAGCACGTTTGCCACATCTGTCAAATTGAAGAAAAAAATGAAGTGTAATTTCGAATATTAAAATAGTCTAATGTATAAGAATAAAATTATTATTTATTTATGTTCATCATTTATTATGAAATTTAAATTATATTAAAAATTCAAATTAATTAGATAATTTTTTTCTCTTAAAAATGTACAGTAAAATTTTATCATTTATTTAATGATGAAAAATTAGCATTTTATAAATTAAAGTTGATTTTTAATGTATGATATAATATTATTTTCTTAAAAATGTTCAATAAAACTTTATCTTTTATTTAATGATGAAAAATTAGTATTTTATAAATTGAAGTTAATTTTAAGTATATGATAGAATATTTATATTTTAATTATCTATTTTATGTTAGTTTAAATCAATATTTAAACTTCTAGCGTTAGATTAAATTTGAAGATTAAAGATGAATGGTTAGAATTTAAAACCTAAAAACTAATATTTTTTTCCCACTTTTCCTTTCTCTCTCTCATTCCCCACGCATGATTATGGTATTACGTCGCACATTGACATTCACAAAATAAACAGAAAAATCAAACAAACATGAGAGGAAAAAAAAAAAAAACTTTTAATTACTGTTCATCATTACTGTTGGTGAACAGTAATAAACAATAATAGAACATGCAAAAATTAAAAAAAAAAATTATTTACAATTTATTACTGTTGATGAACAGAACAGCAATGAAAAGATAGTCTCTGGTTATAGGAAGATATATGAACATGCTGCAGTTTCCTCGGAGATGCCTCACTCCATCCAATAATATCTCTCTCCATTAAAAAGAAGACTTGGAAAGAAGACCTAAAAAGAAGACTTGGAAAGAAGACTAGGTAACAATGACAAACACTAATTTACAAGACTATAAATCCATGTCTGGTTCTCGGTGTGATCTTCCATTCCCAAAACTCTCTCATATTATAGGTATTACAAGTTTTACTGTATTTGCTGTCGCTACCTTCGATCAAAACCGACGTGAATCTATACAGATTTCAAAAGAGAAGGTACGGGTCATCAACTTTCTTTTTTTCTTTTTTTCTTTTTTCTTCGACATCAACTTTCACTATTGTAAGCTTTCATTCTTTATATTCTTTGCTTATTTTTTTCTTCGACATCAACGTGCTCCAGATTTTCTTTCATACCGTTAGGTAGCCCCCAAGTGTTTTGGTCGAAAATCGAGTAATTTTCTTCTTTTATTATTTTTATTTTTAATATTCTTAATGACTTATGTATCTTCATATTCATTTTTATATTTACATAATATCTCTTCAAATTAGCCTGTATTAGATTATGTATCTTTAAAATTTTACATAGTTATGAACAGTGTAATATGAACCCGTGATTTACAAATTTAAAGAAATACTATTCACTCTCTAAGTATTATTTTACTATTTTTTCTCTCTCATACCCTTTGATCTCTCTCAACAACAACACAAACAAAGAAATTAACCAAAGAGAACCGAACCAGATTGGTAATTACTTATTTGAAGCATATCAACAAAAAATAATTTGATAATTGTTTATTTGAAGCATATCTAGAAAAAAATAATTTTAGGAAAAAATAAAAAATAATAATTTATTATTATTTGGATAAAAGTTGTATACTTCAATAGTTTTTTTTTTTATATGTAAAATTAAATCTTTAAAATATATAATTTTTTATATGCATATAGAGAAATAATTGCTAGTACGAAAAATGCTTAGCGTTATAAATCTCAACTAAAACATAAAACGACATGACCACATCTACGAATAGAACTTATAATGTCGTCGCATCTCAGCCAAGTACAGTGAACCAGCTTCAAAGAAAAAATAAAGAAAATACTTATATAGACTTTTATTTATATATAATTAATGGGTGTGTTCGCTTGCATTCTGTGTACTTAGTGATTATTGATTTTTTTTTTCTTTTTTGGATTGATTGATTTATAAAGGTAATTGATAAATATATTCTTATACCTTGATTTTATATATTAATATTTATTGATAAAATTAGTCATTTTGATATATGAAATTTGTAATAATTAGATATATGGAATTGGTATTTTTTAGCACAATGCTAATTGTAAAATTAAAAAAAATAATAATAAAAGAAAAAAAATAACATTTTATTATTATTTAGCTAAAAAATGCATAATTCAATATAGAAGTTTTTCTGTGATGCAAAATCAATGAAAATAGAGGCGTATTGCATTCTTTGATTGATGAACATTTTTCTCATTCTCCAATTTGAAAACACAGCGAGGGGAAGAAAAACGTAGAGGGAATAATTCTGAGGTGATGGCAACCATCTTGCTTCTTCTTTTCTTCTTAGCAATTTTCATTGCAGAAGCTCAACAAGATGGGCAACCCGTAATCAGGCCGGGTTCTTTGTTAACACCTACAGGCACCGGTGGTACCAACTCTTCATGGCTATCACATTCCGGTCTATATGCCTTTGGATTCTACAAGCAGGGCAACGGCTATGCTGTCGGGATTTTTATTGCCGGGATTCCACAGAAGACTGTGGTCTGGACAGCCAATCGAGACGATCCTCCACTTCCCGTTGATGTTAAATTGAACTTCACAAGCGACGGACGGCTAATTCTGCAATCGGCACAAGGCAGCGAGACCACGATCGCTAGTAGTCCCGAAGCTGCTGCAGCAGCTGCATCGATGCTGGATTCGGGCAACTTTGTTCTCTATGACTCTGATAACTCGACAATTTGGCAGAGTTTCGACCATCCAACCGACACCTTCTTACCAGGTCAGAAGCTCAAGACCGACGAAGTGCTGTTTTCCAGTCGTTCGGACACCGACCACTCAACAGGCATTTTTCGTCTCATAATGCAACAAGATGGCTGGCTGGCAATGTACCCGGTTGGAACCCCACTCACACTTGATTATGGTTATGGGGGAGTTGGTGTTCCTGGACAAGGACCTAGTGTTTCACTCAATTTTGATACTGATGGTCACCTCTACTTGCTCAATGGAAGCAGAATATATATAGTGAATATTACACAGGGAAGTCCAACAAAAGGTATAATTTATCGTTTGACAATTGACCCTAAAGGCATCTCACGACATTACTCGTACAATCTGGATCAGAATGGTGATTGGAAAGTCACATGGTCAAATCCGACCGATGTGTGTCTCCCTAGGGGTGTCTGTGGCTTCAATGGATTTTGTGTTCTAAACGATCAAGATGCTGATTGCAAATGTCTTCCCGGATTCATAGCTGTTAAAGAAGACAATTGGGCTTCAGGATGTGAAAGGAATTTTGATTCTATAAGTTGCAAAAGCAATGAAGCAGTTTCCGGATATACCATGGAAGTAGAGCCTAATACCGTATGGGAAAATGCTAACTATTCTATCCAAATATCTCTAACCCAAGAAGAATGTGGACAAGCATGTTTGAGGGACTGTAACTGTGAAGCTGCGTTGTACAAAGACGGAGAGTGTTGGAAACAAAGGCTTCCTTTGAGATTTGGAAGAAGAAAACAGGGTGACTCGAGCGTAGCCCTCATCAAGGTAGGTACGTCTTCACTCTCTACGGATCCAATTGTGCCGAAAGAAAGTAAAAAGAAGAATCGAGTGGACATCCTGATTATTGGCGTTTCTTTGCTTGTATTTGCATGCATTGTCTCGGCAGTTTCTGGAATTGTAGTTTACAAATATCCTGTTTGGGCCAGCAAAAAAATATCTAACAATGAACAACTTGGCTTGGGTGAGGATGTTGCTCCAAAATCATATACTTATGCAGAGCTTGAGAAAGTGACTGATGGTTTCAAGGAAGAGCTTGGCAGAGGAGCCTTTGGGATTGTTTATAGAGGGGCAATATGGAATGGCGAGAAGATGGTGGCCGTCAAACGACTGGACAGATTGTTGGCAGAGCGGGAAAGAGAGTTTCAGACAGAGGTGAAAGGTATTGGGAGAACACATCACAAAAATCTAGTCCGGTTACTCGGGTATTGCCATGATGGACCGAATAGGCTTTTGGTCTACGATTACATGAGAAATGGTTCACTTGCAGATATACTCTTCAAGCCATCAAAACAACGACCTTCTTGGGATAGAAGAATTGAAATTTCTCACAATATTGCAAAAGGAATTCTCTATCTCCATGAGGAGTGTGAGCCACAGATCATTCACTGCGACATAAAACCACATAACATTCTCATCGATGAGAACGGGTGTGCGAAACTCGCTGATTTCGGATTAGCGAAGTTGCTGAAACCAGACCAAAGCAAAACATATACCGACATAAGAGGCACAAAGGGATATGTCGCACCAGAGTGGCATCGGAATCTGCCCGTGACAGTCAAAGTAGATGTGTATAGCTTTGGAATTGTACTTTTGGAGATTATTTGTTGTCGAAGGAATGCCAACTTTGATCTTCCCGGCAAAGAAGCACTTCTTGAAGAATGGGCATACCATTGCTTTGAGTGTGGTGAGCTAGACAAACTTTTGAGTGATGAAGTGGTCGACAAGAAACAACTGGAGGGAATGGTTAAGGTTGCACTCTGGTGCATTCTGGATGAGCCATCACTTCGTCCTTCAATGAGTAAGGTTCTTCTTATGTTGGAAGGGATTGTCGATATGCCAATCCCTACCCGTCCGACATCTTTTCTCACTTCCGTCTAAATAGGTTTTGCAATTTATCTGTCTCAAAAGACGCAACCCAAGCAAGCAATGGTTTGAAATAACAAGTGCCCAGCACGTCTTGTTGCTCATATAATTAGCAATAGTCTTTAGGCTTGTGCCTTTCTAAAAAATGTCAATTGAATTTTCAAACTTGACATTTTATATCTTATTAAAGTTAAATGCTGAAAAGGCCCATATAATTAGCTTAGCGAGCAAATTGATCGTTGTGGTTTAAACTGAACTTTATACTTACTAAACTTTCACACCATGGTCTTTGCTTTTCAATGGCTTTCAAGGATTTCTGACCTCCATTACATGGAAGGACTTAGTTTGACAAACCGTGCGTTTGGGTGGAAGCAACTTATATGCATTGGAAAATTATATTTATAAGTCGGTATGAAAAACACATCCTCCATGTTAACATGACATAATTTGATTGGTAATATCATGTCAGTAATGTAGAGGCTGGTGTGCCTCTCGGCTTGTGAGTAGCGTTGCTGATGTTTTTGAGCCAAGAATAAAAATATAGAAAAAAAAAATGAGGACATATGTAAGGTGAACCAACCGAAACAAATTAGTTGAATTATAATTTAATAATTACATAGAGATGTTTTTTAATTGTTTGACAGAATTAAATAGGCAAATTCTAAAAACAAAAATAAATAAATAAATAAGCACATCATGTAGATCTTATAATATTTAATATTGTCTATATAGGAATATTTAGAAACTTTTAGGAGTGTAAAGTTTTCCATCCAGACCGGACCAAAAATTTGTTTGGTCAGTTTCAATCCTCCATTTGTGGGATTGAATGGATTTTGGTCCAATTCCAGGGTCGGTGATTTTTGGATAGGATCAGACCGGAATCGATCGAACAATATATATATATATATATATATATATATATATTTAAAATATTATATATATAATATATTATTTTATATAGTGATTATATAAGTTATTTATGTAATTTTAATATATTATCATTGACCACATAAAATGTTAAATACTATATACTATCAATTAATGATATATCGTAAATTATATGATAATTTATGTCATTATATGAGGATACATCATGCATTCATACATATTCTACTATTTACATTTAATTAAAGTAATTGGAATTTTTTTTTAAGATACCTAAGTTGCAAACAAACATTAATAATATATACTATCAATTAATAATATATCATAAATCATATAACAATTTATGTCATTATATGTAAATACATCATCCATTCATACATAATCTACTATTTACACTTAATTAAAGTAATTAGGTAATTTTCTGTATATAAATAATTTTAGGCTAAAAATGGGATAAAATGTCAGGACTTGGGCAATCTGACTAGAAATGTCAATTGGGCTGAAAAATATGAAACTTATCCATCTAGTGTTGGGTCAGACTGACCAGACCGATACTTAACGGTCTGGTCCGGTCCATAAGGAAATTTGGTCCAGTTCAAGATGGAAAAAGGGTAAACCGAAGTGGTACAGTCTGGTCCTTAAAATACCTTATGGACTGACCAAACTGGATCGAATTCATCCCTAGAAACTTTAAGATTCGAGTTTATTGTCATGATTTGTATATAAAAGATGTTTAAACAATATGTTAGTGTAGTTTCTTCTAATGACTCAAGTATTTAACATTGCATCTTTTTATTCGCATTGAAATTTGAATGACATATCAACGTTTTGATGGGTCTTCCTATGAATTTATGACCATGCACTCCCAACCCTCGGGACGGGCAACGGTGTACCAAATATATTGATTCTTAAATATTCAAAAGCTGTAGTAATTTCATGTTTTTATATTTTGGTAGATCAGTAGCTTTCAATTCCTTAGAGAATATATATCATGTCCCATAAAATCCACAGGAAAATTAAGGATTTAAATTTAAGAAAAATAAACTTGCACTCCACGACTGTATCTAGGATTACTCTAATATTTTATCCTGATAATGAACATGCAATTTCCTTGAAGATTCCTCAGTCCACAAAGACGAAGACTTGGAAATAAGATTACATGGTAATAATGACAAATTAGTTTTTAGGTCCTTGGTCCTTAACAGGTCCATCTATAAAGCAATTCGGTCCAGTGGTAGGAAAAGGGTGAACCGAAGTGGTTCGGTCCAGTCCCAAAAACACCTTATGGACCAACGGTACCAGACCAAATTCACTCCTAGAAACTTAAGATTCGAGTGTATTGTCATGATTTGTATATAAGAGATATTTAAACAATATGTTAGTGTATTTTCTTCTAATGACTCAAGTATTTAACATTGGGTCTATTTATTTGCATTGAAATTTGAATGATAGATCCACGTTTTGCTGGATCTTCCTACGAATTTATGACCATTTAGTCCCAAACCCCGGGACAGGCAACGTTGTACCAAATATATTGATTCTTGAATAATCAAAAGCTGTATTAATTTCATGTTTTTATTTTTTGGTTGGGCAGTAGCCTTCGAGTCCTTAAAGAATATATATTACGTCCCTTAAAATTCATAGGAAAATTAAGAATTTAAATTGAAAAAAAATAAACTTGCACTCCACAACTATATCTAGGATTACTCTAATCTTTTATCCTAATAATGAACATGCAGTTTCCTCAGAGATGCCTCAGTCCACAAAGACGAAGACTTGGAAAGAAGACTATATGGTAACAATACCAATAAGTTTTTGTGGTCCATGGTCCTTGACAAGTCCGGTTCATAAGGAAATTAGGATGACATTATTGTTTATACTCTTTTCTACATGTATATATATACTAGATAAGAGCTTACGTGCAAGGCACGTATTGCCTATTGAAAGTGATACTGCATTTCTAATATAGTAGATATGAATTTTAAGATGTATATCAATTAAAACAACACGTATGATAAATGTAAATATAATCATAAATCTATGCAAAACATTTTACAAATTATTATAAATATATTTAAAAAAATGAAAAAAACAAAAATGTAAAATTTTTTAACACAACAAATCTTATATTTAAAATTAACTAATTGTATTGAAATCATAATAGGACATGCATTGCTCCACTCATTATAAGACCAATTAGACATGTACATAATAATAATAATAATAATAATAATAATAATAATAATAATAATAATAATAATAAATGAAAATAAAATAAGATAATAATATTTTTAATTTTTTCAGAAAACTACATAGATGTAAGCATTATTGGAATGATAAAATGTTAAAAGAGAGTATTAATTTGAAATTTAAAAAAGTATAAATTTTTTTTTCAAATTAAAATATTATTAATTTAAAAAGTGATTTTTATGATTTATTATTATGAGAAATAATATGAAGACAATTATTATTTTTTTGAAATGATATCCTATAGTAATAAAATATTATTCTTTCATAATTATTGACAAAATCTTTCCAGATGATGTATTTTTATTTTATTTTATATTTATAAAAATGGCTGGATTTAATAGATCAAACGTGATCGGGAAGATAAGATACGATCAAATTCTTTAGTGTCTTGTACAAACTGTCTTGATTTTTATGTTTTTCTTTTATGAAAATGGAGAAAAATTATAAGATAAAACAATTTATTTTAGATATTTTTTTATTAATTTTTAAAAAGATATTCAAATTGAAATTGGAAAAAGTTAAAAAAAAATAAAAAATAAAAAAACAGCTGAAAATCATTCGGGTCCAAACATGGATGAATCTTGCACCATTCAACAAGTGGATGGATATGATGTCATAGACCACAAAGGCCCATTTAATGATGTCTTGAGCACTTTCATTAGATTAGCTAAACTTAAAAGATATTTTTTTATAAATATAAGAGAAATTTAATTTTTAACTATTTCATTCACATAAATCTTCACATTGGAATAACTATTTTTTTATTATATAATAATAAAATAATATAAGATGAATTTGATTTTAATTATTCACATTAAATCTCCACATTAGATTGTACATTTATTTATTATATAGTAATGAATAACTAATAATTTCAAAAATATTTAATTTTTTTTAATTATTAATTTATTTTATTTTATCATATTTTACTATTCTACCTATTATATATTAATTAATAATCGTATTCTTATTAAATTAATATATCACTAACTCAAATTAATATATCAATTTCAAAAATATTTTAAATTTTTTAATTATGAAATTATTTTATTTTATCAAATTTTACTATTCATAATATTATATATTAGTTAGTAATCACATTCTAATTAAATTATGGATTAAAAATAGAAACTAGAAAGACATTGATGGAAACCTCGGAAGAGATAAACAAATTATAAAATGAATTTGATGAATAAACAGTGTCTTTCAAATTTAGAAATAACTTTAGAAGTTACTGTAGCTATATTCCAAATATAGCTATTCCAATGTGATACATTTTATAGTTTAATAGTTAAATTCTCATTGAATTTAGCTTTTAGCTAATCCAACGAAAGTGTTGTTGGGACGGAATGATGGATTGTTAGGATTAACCGCATGGTGGAAGACTGAAGTTATATTTAAGTAGTGAGGTAATTTTAGATACGGTGTAAATAGTAGTAAAAAAATAATGATAAAATATTAAATATTAATAAAAATAGATAAAAATAAAATAATAATTAATAATAAAGTATTCCACGATCCAAACTAACATGCATCGCGGAGCTAATTTAGCAGCAGAGTGGAAAACCTTTTATCCATGGAGATGCCTCAATCCATCCAATAATCTCTCTCTCCATTGAAAAGAGAAGACTTGGAAAGAAGACGAAGACGAAGACTTGGATGAGCTAGTCTTTGGATTGCATAGCTCAGCTCATATTAAGTTGTTCGAATTTAAAAATTTTATTTAATATTTGTTTGAGTTTGGCTTGACTTAACTCAGTTTCAATTTTTTATTTTTTAATAAAATTTAATAATTAAAAAATAGACAAATTACAAAACAAAATTCTAAATTTAATAAAATTTTTACAACTAAGTAAACCTGACCTATTGAATTATAGAATTGTAAGATTTTGTAAATAATTAATATATAGCTAGTTAATATTTATCCATAATAATTATATATTATATGTCTCTAAAAATTACTAACACGATACATATAACATCATAGTATATATTAACATTTTATATATAGTTTCTACATATTAGTATATAAAATATAAAATCTTATCGACTAATTATTATACAAATTATAAAGCATAGCTATAAAAGGTATTCAATATATTAGCATAAATAACTAAGTTATGTATTATATATTTAATTATAAATAGTGCTATGCTTATATTATTAATTATCGATGTATGAATAAGCTCTAATTGAGTCGAACTACTAAGTCCAACCGGCATAAAAAAGTCCTAACAGACTCGAGCCGGATATTTGTCATTTACTAATCGAGTGAGTGTTTATTTTTAACGACAATTTTTTTTTTCTTCACAAGTTAAGTTCGATTCGAATTTACTCAAACATGTGTCAAGTTGGTTATCAAATAGGCTAATTTATTTACAACCTTACTTGTGTAGACTAATTTCATACTATTCCCAGTCGCACATTTACTGTGGACGATTGATAAAGATGAAATCTAAAATGGTAGAAAAATTATTTCTATCATAATCTCAAAATAAATAAATATCATTTCAAAATAAATAAATATCATTTCAAATTAACTATAGGTGCGTGTATCAGCACCCTTACAATTTTGTTAGGTTTAGTCGCGTTGCAAAAGATTGAAGTTGCATTTAAGTAGTAAGGTTATTTAAGATATTTTATAAATAATAATAAAAAAATAAAAAATATTAATAAAAATAATAATAAAATCGTAAATAATAGTAGAGTATTTTACTACTCAAACTAACTTGACTGAGCTAATTTATCAACAAAGTGGATAACTTTTTATCCTTTTATTTATATATAATATATATATATATATATATATATATATATATGAACATGCTGCAGTTTCTATGGAGATGCCTCAAACCATACAATTATCTCTCAATGGAAAAGGGAAGACTTGGAAGGAAGACGAAGACTTGAAGACTTGGAAAGAAGACGAAGGTAATAATGACAGATATTTTGGGGTCCTGATAACGAAATTGAAGAAAGAACGTGGAAATAACGCGTTGTGCACAAGATATTTTAATGTAAAACTCCTATTTTGTTATCTATTTCGTTATAATTTGAAGAAAATAATAAAAAAAATGGCATCCAACCGATTATCTAATTTATTTATCTAATTTATCTGTAATTTTCAGTTGACTACAATATTACCGTTACATCTAGTGGTAACTATTTACAATTATAAATCATTTTTTTCTCAGCTAATTGTCTTCTACCCAATGTTTCCCAAACTCTGCACCTCCAACGTTAATTTAATATCAAATATATATATTTTGGAATTGCTACAAATTATATAAAAATATCAAATATATAGTCCCATCTAGGAAGAAATGACCTTCTAATTTGTATTAATTTTATTATATAATCTCTTTTTTTTATTTTTTATTAATTTTTAGTTTGGTTTAACTTATAAATTTAGATTAATTTAAAATAGAACATAATTATATAATATTGTATATAGAGAGATATTATAAATATCAAAAGATATGAACATATCATTGATAGTTTAGAGAAAATATTTAAAATGAATAAAAATAATTAAAAAAATATAATATTTAAACGATACGAAGAAAAAATAGATAAATTGATACATAATATATTGTAAAATTCATTATGTAAAATTAAAAATTTGAATTTGATGATATATTTTAAAGGAAAACACTATTTTCACATAAGATTTCTACCGAAATCTTCTACCGAATTTTTTTTAATTTTTTTATTTAATGATTAAGTAAGTGTATTTAAATAAATATGTGATTTTTTTTTAATTTTTAAAAAATATCTAAATAGTTTATAAAATGGTGAAAGAAAAATTAAAATATATATATATATATATATATATATATATATATTTTGAGTGTTCGGTAGAGAATTTCGAGGACCAAGTAACGTCCTATTTTAAATGATAGGCTGAAGATTTATTGGGAGTGCTCAAAATGCCAAAAACAGGACAATCTTTCCACCGGCGGCTAATGCTTTGTCTCGATCTTAATTTACAAGAATTTTCCCAGCCGGCCCCACAATCATGCACCATTTCCTCTTGTTTCTATAAATTCCATGTGATGTCATATGTGATGTCATAGACCACAAAGGCCCATTTAATGATGCCTTGTAAAGCGGGATGTAATGATTCAAGGTGAGCTAGTGTTTGGATTGCAGAGCTCGCACATCAAGTTGCTCGAATTTAAAAATTTTATTTAATATTTGTTTGAGTTTGGCTCTATTTAGTTTTTTTTAATAAAACTTAATAATTAAAAAAATAGAAAAGTTACAATTTTTTTTTTTAAATTTAATAGAATTTTTACAGCTAAGTAAACCCCAATCTGTTGGAATTATAAAATTTTAATATTTTGTAAATAATTAATATATAATTAGTTGATATTTATATATAATAATTATATATTATATGTTTATATAAATTACTAACACGATAATATAGTAGTATATATCAACATTTTATATAAGGTTTCTACATATTAGTATATGAAATATAAAATCTTATTGACTAATTATTATATAAATTATAAAACATAACTATAAAGTATATTCAATATATAGGCCTAAATAACTAGTTTACATATTATATATTTAATTATAAAATGTGCTATGTTTATATTATTAATTATCGATGTATGAATAAGTTTTAATTGAGTCAAACTACTATGTCCAGTCGACATAAATGAGTCTTAGCCAAGTCGAGTCAGATATGTGTCATTTACTAATTGAGTGTATGTCTGCTTTTAATGGATTTTGTTTTTCTCACAAGTCAAATTCGATTCAAATTTACTGAAACAAATGTCAAGCATTCTATTAAACAGATTGATTTATTTACAACCTTACTTATGTAGACTATTTTCTTACTATTCCCAGTCGCACATTAACCGTCAGCGATCAAGAAAGCTGGAATCTAAATCTCAAAATAAATAAATACCATTACAAATTGTAACAGCACCTTTATAATTTTGTTAGGTTTAGTTGCGTGGTGGAAGATTGAGGTTGCATCTAAATAGTGAGGTAATTTTAGATATTTTATAAATAATAATAAAAAAATAATAATAGAGTATTGAATAATAATAAATATTAATAAATATTAATAAAAAGTAGATAAAAATAATATTAAAATAATAAATCATAATAGAGTATTCCACACTCTCAACTAATCTGACTGATCTAATTTATCGGTCTTTTATCCTAATATTAACATGTGTAATTTTCTCGGAGATGCCTCAATCTATCCAATAATCTCTCTCCATGGAAAAAAACGAAACTTGGAAAGAATACGAAGACTTGAAAAGTAGAATATGTATTTAATTATATAAAAGCCAAGTTCAGACATGCTGAGTTGGCATTCATCCTGCGTTAATAGGCTCAAATGACCAAGTGGTGCAATGGTACAAATACAAATGTGAAGCAGTGCTTCTTTGACCTTTCGGACCAGTAAAGATCAACACATAAAACAGTGAGAATCATAAACACAAAAACCCAAATCAGTAAATAATTTCCTATGGTTGTTCCAATATTTGTTTTCCTTGCTTTCATAAATCTTCACGAATTGACAACCATGTCTAATAAATAATTTATTGCTACATCTAGTAGTAGCTATTTACAGTTATAAATAACTTTTTAATTATTTTCTCTCATCTATTCGTCTTCCACCCAACATTTCCCACGCACTTTGCACCTCTGACGTTAATTTTAATATCAAATATGTATTTTTTTTAGAATTGCTACAAATTATATAAAAAAAATATCAAATATATATATATATATATATATACTCTCATCTGGAAAAAAATGACCCACTAATTTGGATTATTTTTAATATAATTTCTTCTTTTTTATTTTTTAAATTAATTTATATTTTGATTTCATTTATAAATTTAAATTAATTTAAAATAGAACATAATTATATGATATTGTATACGGAGAGATATTGTAAATATTAAAGAATATGAAAATATTATTGGTAGTTAAGGAAAATATTTAAAAGGAATAAAAAATATAATATTTAAATAATATGAAAAAAAATAATTAAATTAATGTATGATATATTGTACAAATTATTATGTAAAATAGAAAAATTAAATTTGATAATATGTTTTAAATAATAGAATGAATATCTATTGGGCGTGCTCAAAATGCAAAAAACAGGACAATCCTTCCACCGGCGGCCATGTTTTGTCTTGATCTTATGCAAGACTTTTCCCAGCCGGCCCCACAATCATGCACCATTTCACGCCTTGTGTGCTTATTCTTTTGTAGGCAGGCCTTGTGTGCTCTTATTTCTATAAATTTATGTCTGGTTCTCGGTGTGATCTTCCATCCCAAAACTCTCTCATATTATAGGCATTACAAGTTTTACAGTATTTCCTGTCGCTACCTTCGATCAAAACGGACGTGTATCAATACAGATTTCAAAAGAGAAGGTACGGGTCATCAGCTTTCTTTTTTTCTTTTTTCTTTTTTCTTCGACATCAACTTTCACTATTGTAAGCTTTCATTCTTTATATTCTTTGCTTTTTTTTTTTTTCCGTAGACATCAACGTGCTCCAGATTTTCTTTCATATCGTTAGGCAGCCCCAAAGTGTTTTGATCGAAAATCGAGTAGTTGTCCTTTTGTTTTGTTTTTTGTTTTTTGTTTTTCATGCATCTTTATATTCATTTTCATATTTACGTAATATCTCTTCAAATTAGCCTGTATTATATTATGTATCTTTAAAATTTTGCATAGCTATGAACAATATGATATGAACTCGTGTTTTTTTCAAGTTTGAATAAATAATATTCACTCTTCAAACATTATTTTACTATTTTTTCTCTCTCCTATTATTTGATCTTTCTCTCAACTACAGCGCAAACAAAGAAATTAATCAAAGAGGACCTAAGAGCACTCTGATTGAATTAGCTAAAAACTAAATCTAATGAGAATTTAGCTATTGAACCATAAAATGTATCATATTGAAATAATTATATTCCAAATATTTGGAATATAGTTACAATAACTTCTAAAGTAATTTTCAAATTTGAAAGACACTGTTTATTCATCAAATCTATTTTATATTATTTGTTTTTCTCTCTTGAGGTCTCCATCAATATCTCTCTAGTTTCTATTTTTAATCCATAATTTAATTAGAATATGATTACTAATTAATATATAATATTATAAATAGTAAAATATGATAAAATAAATAATTTCATAATTAAAAAAAATAAAATATTTTTGAAATTATTAATTACTCATGAATAAATAGATAATCCAATGTAGAGATTTAATGTGAATAGCCAAAGTCAAATTCATCTTTTATTATTTTATTGTCATATAATGAAAAAATAGTTATTTCAATGTAGAAACTTATGTGAATGTAATAGTTAAAAGTTAAATTCATCTTACATTCATAAAAAATATATTTTAACTTTAGCTAATCCAATGAAAGTGCTCTAACCAGATTGGTAATTGTTTATTTGAGGCATATCAACAAAAAATAATATGGTAATTGCTTATTTGAAGCATATCAAGAAAAACTAAGTTTAGGAAAAAAATAATAATAATATTTTATTATTATTTAGTTCAAAGATGCATAATTCAATAATTTTCTTGATATGCAAAATCAATTTTTAAAATATGTGATTTTTTATATGCATATAGAAAAATCATTGCTAATGTGAAAATATGCTTAGAAAGTTAATTGATAAAAATATTCTTATACGTGCTTTGATTTTATATATTAATATTTATTGAAAAAATTGGTCATTTTGATATATGAAATTTGTAATAAATAGATATATGGAATTTCTAATTTTTAGCACATAGTGTTAATTGTAAAATATAAAATAAATAAAAAAATAAAAATAAAAATATTTTATTATTATTTGGTTCAACGATGCATTATTCAATGTGTGAGTTTTTCTTGTTATACAAAATCAATTTAAAAAAAAATGTGATTTTAAATATGCAAATAGAGAAATCAAGGATAGTGCTCTAATCACATGCTAGTGCTCTATAGAGAAACTAATGCTAGTATTCTAATCACATGCTAGTACTCTAATATGCACATGTGATTTTTTTTTGGATTGATTGATTTAGAAAGGTAATTGATAAAAATATTCTTATACGCGCTTTGATTTTATATATTAATATTTATTGATAAAATTGTTCATTTTGATATACGAAATTGGTAATAATTAGATATGTAGAATTGATGTTTTTGAGCATTTGGAGCTGATTGTAAAATATAAAAAAAATTAAGAAAAAAAATACAAAAATAAAAATAATAACATTTTATTATTAATTGATTAAAAAATGCATAATTTAATGTGTGAGTTTTTCGTGATATGCAAAATCAATCTTTAATATATGTGATTTTGAAGATGCATATGGAGAAACCATTGCTCTAATCCGCATAATATTTGGGGTCGAATTCACTTTATTTATCCACGTAATTCTTCTAGAAATAAATCAAGAGAAACAGGAGACCAAAAAAGTTCATTAGCAATTACAACCAATTTCGACACGAAATTGTAGACATAAAAAACTCTTGTTTTAATTAGTGAAAATAGAGGCGTATTGTATTCTTTGATTGATGAACATTATTCTCATTCTTCCATTTGAAAACACAGCAAGGGGAAGAGAAACGTAGAGGGAATAATTCTGAGGTGATGGCAACCATCATGCTTCTTCTTCTCTTCTCAACAATTTTCACTGCAGAAGCTCAACAAGCTGGGCAACCCGTTATCAGGCCAGGTTCTTTGTTAACACCTACAGGAATCGGTGGTACCAACACTTCATGGCTATCACATTCCGGTCTATATGCCTTTGGATTCTACAAGCAGGGCAACGGCTATGCTGTCGGGATTTTTATTGCCGGCATTCCACAGAAGACTGTGGTCTGGACAGCCAACCGAGACGATCCCCCACTTCCCGCTGATGTTAAATTGAACTTCACAAGCGACGGACGGCTAATTCTGCAATCGGCACAAGGCAACGAGACCAGGATCGCCAGTAGTACCGAAGTTGCAGTAGCGGCATCGATGCTGGATTCGGGCAACTTTGTTCTCAATAACTCTGATAACTCACCAATTTGGCAGAGTTTCAACCAGCCAACCGACACCTTCTTACCAGGTCAGAAGCTCACGACCGACCAAGTGCTGTTTTCCAGTCGTTCGGCCACCGACCACTCAACTGGCATTTTTCGTCTCATAATGCAACAAGATGGCTGGCTGGCGATGTACCCGGTTGGAACCCCATTCACACTTCAGTATGGTTATGGGGGAGTTGGTGTTGATGGAGAAGGACCTGATGTTTCACTAAATTTTGATACTGATGGTCACCTCTACTTACTCAATGGCATCGGAATATATATAATGAATATTACATCGGGAAGTCCAACAAAAGGTATAATCTACCGTTTCACAATTGACCATGACGGCATCTCGCGACATTACTCGCACAATCTGGATCAGAATGGTGATTGGAAAGTCACATGGTCAAATCCGACCGATGTGTGTCTCCAAGGGGGTCTCTGTGGCATCAATGGATTTTGTGTTCTAAACGATCAAGATGCTAGTTGCAAATGTCTTCCTGGATTCAAACATGTTAACGAAGACAATTGGGCTTTAGGATGTCAAAAGAATTTCAGTTCTAAAAGCTGCGAAAGCAATGAAGCAGTTTCTGGATATACCATGGAAGCAGAGCCTAATACCATATGGGAAAATGCTAACTATTCTATGCAAATATCTCCAACCCAAGAAGAATGTGGACAAGCATGTTTGAGGGACTGTAACTGTGAAGCTGCATTGTACAAAGACAGAGAGTGTATGAAACAAAGGCTTCCTTTGAGATTTGGAAGAAGACAACAGAGTGACTCAACTGTAGCCCTCATCAAGGTAGGTAACACTTCACTCTCTACGGATCCAATTGTGCCGAAAGAAAGCCAAAACAAGAATCGAGTGGACATTGTCGAGTGGGCAGAATCAAAACAACGAGTAGTCACTTGTATCCAAAAAACAAGTAGCTAATGATTTCAACGAAGTGCTCGATGAAGGAAGGTTGGGCTTGTTTATAGAGGGGCAATATGGAGTGGCTCGAAGGTTCTAGTCGTCAAAAGACTTGTAATTGGTGCATCCAATATGCTTTGTTTCTAACTATTGTTACAACTAGATGCCCATTGCTTAATATATGTTTTGCTTTCTTAATGTATTTTATGTTGGTACAAAGGGGCTGCAAAAGATGAAAATAGTGAGAGAAAAGTTTGCTTCAATGTGCATTACAATAATGTTGCTTCTCTTAAAATAATATTCGCCCCAACTAGTAACGGTATGCACAAATTTGTCTCCAATATACAATGAAGCTTAAAACAAGTATGTTTATTTAACCGCGTCATGCACAAACAAAATTAGACCTGAATACCTTTGAATTTATTATTCGACCAAGAGATAGAAATTTGTTATCTCGAGAATGAACAAATCCTAATATGTAGTTTTGAAGAAATGAAAACTTTTGAACGAGAGGGAATTTTGAATTTTACTTCTGAGATCTATAAACCTACATGCCCATAGGTCTATTTATAGATGAGTAAAGGATGTCAATTAAAAGTTATGATTTTTCATTTTGCTAAAGTTATAAAATATGCATTGAGGATTTAATTTTTCTCATGGGTTGTAGCAACTTGCGCCTGGACTTGTTGGGCCGCAGTTCCTGTAGCACCTTGGGCAAGTTGTGCCTTGCGCCTTGGGCAAGTTGTGCCTTGCACCTTGGGCTGGGCTGTTGGGTCGCAAGCTTGTGTTGAGCCTATTCTGTCAACCGACACCTTCTTACTAGGTTAGAAGCTCATGACCGTCGAAGTGCTATTTTCCAGTCATTCGGACACTGACCACTCAACATGCATTTTTTGTCTCATAATGTAAGAAGATGGATGGCTGGTGATCTACTTGGTTGGAACCCCATTCACACATGAATATTGGTATTTTGGACGAGGTATATTTGCAGAAGGAATGATGTTTCACAAAGCCCCGGTTTGGATTGGAAAGGATGCCATCTCGCTTGTGAGGGTAATTAAATTATTCGTGAGGCTAGTAAATGAAGTCCCGAGCTAGCGGCTGCTTGTGAAGTTTGGACGAAGATCAAATTTGAATTCCCAACAATGGTTACTTTGAAATCCAGTAATTACTGCTCGTTCTCTTAATTGAATTGTAATTAAACTCGGCCCAAACTTTTACTAAAAGGATTGAGCCGAATACAAAACAAAGATACTATTGTATATATTTTATAGATATATATTCATCTAGATATGCAAAAACTCGCATCAATTTATCACATCTCATCATTATAACTTTTTTAAATTCTCACACAAAATATAATAAACATTTCAACTTTTTCAATTTTCAAAACAATAATAATATTAAAAAATAATATTCTAATAATATTTTAATAAAATTTAATTCAATTCATTTAAAATCATCTGAACTTATATCTGAATCCAAACAAGGTCTAAATTTTGAAACTAATGATCACCTCTACTTGCTCAATGGAACTGGAATATATATAGTAAATATTACATTGGGAAGTCCAACAAAATGTTTTTTTTTTATTATTCAAATCCACCTTTTTCTTTTTCAAAAATGAGGACGGCACCTCCCTTTATTGAATGAAGCCTCATTTATGGCAGAGGAAAACCCAGAATACTGAACCCACACTGAAAATAGAATCAAAATACTTCTTAAAAAACCATCAACTATAACACAAAGACTCCAAGAGAATTTCCACCATTACCCCAAGAGTTTATTTTAAAGAATGTGGAGACGCATGTTTGAGGGACTGTAACTATGAAGTTGCGTTGTACAAAGACGGAGAGTGTATGAAACAAAGGCTTCCTTTGAGATTTGGAAGAAGACAACAGGGTGACTCAAGCATAGCCCTCATCAAGGTAGGCAAGTCTTCACTCTCTACGGATCCAATTGTGCCGAAAGAAAGTAACAAGGAGATTCGAGTGGACATCCTCATTATTGGTGTTTTGTTGATTGCATTTGAATGCATTGTCTTGGCGGTTTCTGGATTTGTAGTTTACAAATATTGTGTTTGGGCCAACAAAAACATATCTAACAATGAACAAGTTGGCTTGGGTGAGGATGTTGCTCCAAAATCATATACTTATGCAGAGCTTGAGAAAGTGACTGATGGTTTCAAGGAAGAGCTCGGTAGAGGAGCCTTTGGGATTGTTTATCGGGGGGCAATATGGAATGGCGAGAAGATTGTGGCCGTCAAACGACTGGACAAATTGTTGGCCGAGCGGGAAAGAGAGTTTCAGACGGAGGTGAAAGTTATTGGGAGAACACATCACAAAAACCTAGTCCGTTTACTCGGGTATTGCCATGATGGACCAAATAGGCTTTTGGTGTATGATTACATGAGCAACGGTTCACTTGCAGATATACTCTTCAAGCCATCAAAACAACGACCTTCTTGCGATAGAAGAATTGAAATTGCTCGCAATATAGCAAAAGGAATTATCTATCTCCACGAAGAGTGTGAGCCACAGATCATTCACTGCGACATAAAACCACATAACATCCTCATGGATGAGAACGGTTGTGCAAAACTCGCTGATTTCAGATTAGCGAAGTTGCTGAAACCAGACCAAACCAAAACATATACTGACATAAGAGGCACAAAGGGATATGTCGCACCAGAGTGGCATCGGAACCTACCCGTGACAATCAAAGTAGATGTGTATAGCTTTGGAATTATGCTCTTGGAGATTATTTGTTGTCGAAGGAATACGGACTTTGATCTTCCCGAGGAAGAAGCACTCCTTGAAGAATGGGCATACCATTGCTTTGAGTGTGGCGAGCTGGGCAAACTTTTGAATGATGAGGTGGTCGACAAGAAACAACTAGAAATAATGGTTAAGGTAGCACTCTGGTGCATTCTAGATGAGCCGTCACTTCGTCCTTCAATGAAGAAGGTTCTACATTTGTTGGAAGGGACCGTTGATATTCCAATCCCTCCCAGTCCGACATCTTTTCTCACAGCCCTCTAAATTGGTTTGAAATAATAGTAAGTGCCCTGTACGTTTTGTTGCTTAGAAGTGGATAAAGAAGACAAAAGATCTCCTGTTATTGGTGCAATAATTTCTTTTTCTTTCTAGCTGTTGTTCCAAAAATATGTATTCCACTGCAACACTAGTGTTTTGGTTTCTTAATGTATTGTATTCATATATGGGATGCAATGGTTTACCGACTACATTGATTGCAAACATGGGCATTGACTGAGTCACCGACTCACCAGGCGTTTTTAAAGGCTAGTTTGGCAGGTAATTTGAAGTTGTTTTCTATTTTTTTTATACAAAACCAATGCACTGCTTGAACTTTGTTTAACCTGTATCAGACTTAACTCGAATACCAGATAGTGCGGCCTCTTGGTTGTGCATTAATTTTTGCAACAATAGTTTTTTGGGTGACATATATAATAGCACAAAAAGCAGGTCGAGCAGAACAAAGACAAACTGATTTGCAGTGAGTAGAAAACCAAAATTAGCAACAACTTGGTATGGCGTCAAAACCACTCATTTGCTCAATTTCAAATTTGTGAACCTCACATTTCAAACAGTTCAACAATTTCAAACTCTAATACTCTTCAACACCATTCATTCGACAAAGAAGACTTGTATTTGATTAACGATCGAAGACAGCTTGGAAGGAAGACCGTGCGGTAATAATGACTGACTTTTTGGGACTTCATGTTTCTCGGCTCAAATCAAGTTGTTTGAATTTGAAAATTTAATTTAATATTTGTTCGAGCTTGGCTCGACTTAGGCTTGAGTTTTTTATTTTTGAATAAAATTTAATATTTAAAAAAATTGAAAAATTACAAAATTAAATTCTAAATTTAATAGAACTTTTACAACTACAAGTAAACTCTAATCTATAGAGAACTTTCTAATTTTTGGGTTCCTGACAACGAAATTGGAGCAGATAAGTGGAAATAACGCGTTGTGCATTAATCCTTCCACCGGCAGCTATGACTTTTCCCACAATCAATAAGGCCTTGTGTGCTCTTATTTCTATAAATCCTTGTCAGGTTCTCGGTGTGATCTTCCATCCCCAAAACTACCTCATATTATAGGTATACAAGTTTTACTCTGTTTTTCCTGTCGCTACCAATACAGATTTCTAAAGAGAAGGTACGGGTCATCAACTTTCACTATTGTAAGTTTTCTTTCTTTATATTCTTTTCTTATTTTGAGAAAATAAACGACAAGACATAAGAAATGAAGACGTGCTCCAGCTTTTCTTTCATGCCGTTAGGTGGCCCCGAAGTGTTTCGGTCGATAATCGAGTTGTTGCCTTTTTTTATTATTTTTTTTGACCACATCTCAGCCATGTACAGTGAACCATCTTCAAAGAAAAAACAAAGGTAATTATTTGAAAATTTATCTATATATAATTAATGGGTGTGTTCGCTTGCATTTTGTGTACTCAGTGATTATTGATTTTTTTTTTTTTTTTGGATCGATTGATTTGAAAAGGTAATTGATAAAAATATTCTTATACGTGCTTTGATTTTATTATTTATATATTATAAAGAGCCCATAACGCCCGCATAATATTTGGGCTCGAATTCAATTTTTTTTATCCACGTAATTATTGTGATACCCCATAACACCAGGTTTTTGTAATATGATTTTTTTTTTTTGAAAAAAAAATTATTGTGAAAGTGTTGGAATCTACCAATTGTAAGAAGAAAACATGATTATTTTGGGGGTTTTAAACATGATTATGTTGAAAATAGAAGAAAACTTATTTACATGATGTCATCAAGAATGAAAGGGTTATAAAAGAAACACGTGGTTCTTAAGCAATGGAAAACAAGAAACAAAAGCAGGACAACTCCACGAAACATGTGGTTTTCCACAACATTCATCACCCCTCAGTCAATCCTTGCGTGCTGCATTCTTTGACTTTTCCAATTGAAAAGCAGATCCAGAGCAAGAAAAACGCAGTGAGAACAATTCCGTGACGATGGCAACCATCTGGCCTCTTCTTCTTCTCCTCTCAGTAATTTTCACTGCAGAAGCTCAACAAGCTGAGCAACCCGTTATCAGGCGAGGTTCTTTGTTAATCCCTACGGGTACCAACTCTTCATGGCTATCACGTTCCGGTCTATATGCCTTTGGGTTCTACGAGCAGGGCAACGGCTATGCTGTAGGAATATTTATTGCCGGGATTCGAAACAAGACTGTGGTCTGGACAGCCAACCGAGACAATCCTCCAGTTCCTGGTGATGTTAAATTGCACTTCACAAGCAATGGACGGCTGGTTCTGCAGACGGCACAAGGCATGGAGACGGGAATCGCCGGTAATACCCAAGGTGCAGCAGCGGCATCAATGTTGGATTCCGGCAACTTTGTTCTCTATAATTCAGATAACAGTACAATATGGCAGAGTTTCGACAAACCAACCGACACCTTCTTACCAGGTCAGAAACTCACAACCGATGAAGATATGTTTTCCAGTTATTCGGCCACCAACCAATCAACAGGCATATTTCGTCTCATAATGCAACAAGATGGATATCTGGCGATGTACCCGGTTGGAACCCCACCCAGACTTGAGTATGGTTATGGGGGAGTTGGTGTTTCTGGAGAAGGACCTAATGTTTCACTGAATTTTGATGCTGATGGTCGCCTCTACTTGCTCAATGGCACCGGCATATCAATAATGAACATTACAAAGGGAGATACAACAAAAGGCGTAATCTACCGTTTGACACTCGACCCTGACGGGATCTTGCGGCATTACTCGCACAACATGGATCAGAATGGTGTTTGGAATGTCACATGGTCAAATCCGAAAGACAAGTGTGACCCTAAGGGTCTCTGTGGCATCAATGCATTTTGCGATCAAGATGCTGGTTGCGAATGTCTACCCGGATTCAAACGTGTTAATAAAGACAGTTGGGCTTCAGGCTGTGAAAGAAATTTCGATTCTAAATGTTGCAAAAGCAACGAAGCAGTTACTGGATATACCATGGAAACAGAGCTTCGTACCGAATGGCAAAATGATAGCTATTCTATCCTAACATCTCCATTAACCCAAGAAGAATGTGGAGAAGCATGTTTGGGGGACTGTAACTGTGAAGCTGCGCTGTAC
Organism: Juglans regia; assembly: GCF_001411555.2. Lineage (NCBI taxonomy): Eukaryota > Viridiplantae > Streptophyta > Magnoliopsida > Fagales > Juglandaceae > Juglans > Juglans regia. The sequence goes on along the minus strand of NC_049901.1, from coordinate 12,422,895 downwards.
AAAGACGGAAAGTGTATGAAACAAAGGCTTCCTTTGAAATTTGTAAGAAGAAATCTGAGTGACTCAAGCGTAGCCCTCATCAAGGTAGGTACGTCTCCAATCTCTCCGGATCCAGGAGTGCCGAAAGAGAGCAAAAAGAAGAATCGAGTGGACATTCTGATTATTGGCGTTTCATTGCTTTCATTTGCATGCATTATCTTGGTAGTTTCTGGAATTGTAGTTTACAAATATCGTGTTTGGCTGTATAGAAACATATCTAACGCTCTTTGATATTCCAAAACATATCTGACAAACAAGGAACGATTTGCCTTGAGTGAGAATGTTGCTCCAAAATCATCTAGTTATGGAGAACTTGAGATTTGTTTGAGGTGTCGTCGAATACAAAATCAAAACAACGAGTAGTCATTTGTTATCCAGAAAACAAGTAGCCGATGATTTCCAGGAAGTGCCCGAAAAAGGGGGATTTGGACTTGTTTATAGAGGGGCAACCGGGCAATATGTAATGGCCCGAAGGTTCTGGCCGTCAAAAGACTTGTAATTGGTGCATCCAGTATGCTTTGTTTCTTTCTAACTATTGTTACAACTATCTGTATGCCCATTGCTTAATAGATGTTTTCCTTTCTTAATGTATTGTATGTTGGTACAAAGAGGGATATAAAAGAAGAGAATAGTGAATGAAAATAGTTTGTTCCAATATGCGTTACAGTGTCACTTTTCTTAAAGGAAAAAATTATTCTGCCCACTCATGTGTACCGCCCTAGTTGACCGTGGTCAATTTTTTTTATTTATTTAGTAATTAAGTAAGTAATTTTAAATGTATTGATATATTTCTTTTTTATTTTTTAAAAATATTTAAATATATTAAAAAATATAAAAAAAAAGAAAAAGAAAAAAAGAACTACTGGGTGGTACTCCCAATGGTAAGAGTGGGGCGGCATAATAGCCTCACTCTTTCTTAAGTTACTTGCGAATTGGCAACAAAGATATAACAAAGTCGAGTACAAGAATGTTTGTCTAATTGAATTATGTATAAATGAAATTAGACTAGAATACCATCGAATTTTACTATGCAATCATGAAATTGAAATCTATTCTCTTGACAATAAGGAGATTCTAATAATTAGTTTTGAAGAAATGGGAAACTTTTGAGGGAGGGAATTTGGAATTTTGCTTTTGAGATTTTGAATTTTGAATTTTGAATTTTGAGATTTTGAATAGATGACAAAAGGATGCCCAACGAAACGCTACGATCTTTCATTTTGCTAAAATTTGTTCCGACTCGTCCAACAATTACACGCCCTGGCCTCCTCCAATCAATACACGTGGTACCTGTTCAGCGCATTGTGAATTTTATTTTATTTTTCCTTGTGTGAAGCCTATTCTCTCAATAAAAGCAATTAAAATTGCTGTATTGGCATAGGGGTGATTCGAACGCCTTCCCTTTGAATCAACCCTTATGTTATGCATCTCGACCCGAAATATTATATCCCCAAGTATAAGCTTATAAACGTTCGATAAATTCTCTCCTTTAAATAATTCATAACTTTCAAAATAAATCTCAAATTATTATTAATAATAAATATAATATATAATTATATTGAAAAAATTTCCAACATATTTGTTAAGGACTACTTTTCATAGATGGAATGAGATGCGATGTCGCCGTGGTATACTGATCATGTAGATTTTCAAGCTAAGAACTACTTCATTTCATACAAACTTATCCATCTATCATGTACATTTTCAATGAAAGATTTTTTTTTTTTTTTTGTCATTATAATCTGTGACGTTATTCTAGACTTTCATGCATGTCCTCGCCGGCCGCGTGCAACAGCTTTGAGTCACTACTGGGAGTTTTTAAGGGCTAGTTTTGCAGATGATTTGAAGTTCATGTTTTCATGCTTTTATGCTGACTAAATCAAGCTGGCACTGCTTGATTAACGTGTATCTTGGTTTACTCGAATAACTGATAGTGCCTACTGGTTGTTGCAACATTGTTTATTTGGGTGAAATAATAGCACAAAAAGCAGGTATAGAAAAACTAAGGTAAACTGATTAATACCTTGCTTTTAAAAACCAAGAGCATCAACTTGAAGTACAGCGTCAAAACCACTCATTTACAGAACACAAATCCAAATAGAAATATATGTATTAGTAGCTATTGTAATTACAACTTAACTTGGTTGAGTGAAATTGATATATATAATAAGTTATAACCAGATCGATACCTGGTAAAATATGAAAAGCGATGCTGTTTTTTCTAAGCAGTTGTTGTAAACAATTTAAAATGGATAGCATTAATGTAAACGGGCAGCAGATAGATGATCTTCCAATTCAGCCTCTCGTACTCTTAAATGTAACTAGCCAAGGTCATCAATGAGAGGCTCATGGACAGAAATCATGCACTTTGTACTCTTAGATGATCTTCCAATTCACCCCTCAACTCTTTTGAGATTTTTTTCCAAAGCACCGAAAGCATGCACTTTGTATACTTACTAGCCCCAACTAAGCAAGCCGCACATGCAAATATATTGACCCACTTGCATTCAAAACTATTAGATCCATTAATTATACCTTTTCCTCTAAGGCATGACCATTGTGATCATCACGTAAAAGGGAAAGATATCGGCCTCAGGGCAATCTCCATCGTATGTAGCAAGGAGAATCGCCACGTGGGTGGGGCCGAAGATCAGAGTCCACGATGGAATCCACTTCTACGCCTCTAACTGATAATAATGCACTACTACGTACTGAGAATGTGAGATGCAAGAATATATCATGAAACAAAATAATAACCACACGAAAGTCGAACTTCTACTGTAGAAATGACTTTTGCTGGACGTATATATATATAGCATGCAGCTGGGCATGGAGGAATGTATAGAAGATACATGGGTTTTTCCCACGAATTCTTTTTCTAAGATACATGATTGTAGAAAATAGTAGACTGATGACATGAAAATTGTTCACGAAAAAAAAGAAAAGCCTTTTGCCACGAGATAACGTTGGCAAGTAAAACTTTGTGAGAAAATAATTTTTCTCCACGAAATAAACACATTTTATGGCGATTAAAAATCATAGCAAATAAACTTACTAAAAATATCGGTCTTTCGTGGGTTAATAGTTCTTGCCACAAGGTTACCAATTTTTTGCGGCGATATTACATCGCCGCAAATACTCTTAACAAGATTTAAATTGCTTTCGTGGGTAATGAGTTAGATCGACGACATTATTGTTTTTTTCGGCGAATTTTTGTCGCCACAAATAGACCAACCTTTTTAATTCTGCGTTTTTAGTATTTGCGGCGGTATGAAAAGTATTTGTAGCGATAAAAAGCTGGCACAAAAACTAATAAAATTAAATCCTTCGCTCCATTCTTCCCCCCACCCAAAAAAACACTCCCGCAACTCTTTCTCTCTCTCTCTCTCTCTCTCTCTCTCTCTCTCTCTCTCTCTCTCTCTGCGACTGTCGACCCTCGCCTCCTTGTTGCGCCACCGCGAACGGCATCCTTTGCCATCAAGCCATCGTGGGTCTTCCTCCTCAGCCCCTTACCCTCTCGCGGACTCTCACTCCCTCTCGAATCGCAGCAGATCCGTGTCCCTCCGCCGTCTCCAGCCATGGCCATCGCCTCCCTTAGCCACCCTACAGTTTTGCCAATCCCCAACTGTCGCTCCACTCTAGCTCCAGCATCTCTCTCCCTCGCACGATCTCTCTCACGGGTCTCCAATGCACACCCCCCCACGGTTGTCTTATTACAGTGGCCTTCCCCGTAGCCGTGAGCCATCATCTCCGCCTCCAACCAAGACGCAGCACCACCACAAGCAACCCATGGATGCAGGAGCACCTCCCGCACACCTCCTTCGCTGTCCATTGCAAATATGCATGGTAAAAATCCTACCTTTGTGTCTCAAGTGCATTATTTTAGTGTATATAGACGTGTATGGTGTGGTGTTGAGGGCTTAGATAGACCCAACAAATTCATACACCCACTGGTATTTTACTTGTATCATATATAGTTTCCGATTGCAAAAGGATGAAAAATGGTTCAGATTTTGCCACCTAAATAATTATTGTCTGCAATGAATTAAAGAAAATAGCTCTAATTAATTTCAAACCTCATTTAAGACTTCGTTAGATACCTGCATGAATAATTAATTTTGTTAGATGAAAACATTTAAATTGAACCAAGTCAACATACCAAGATCTACATAATTTGGTAACTTTAACTTCAATTACATATTTATTAATTTTTAGTTAAATACATATATAATGGGGTATATACGAGATCATGATGTTGCTATATTAGGAACAAAGCATAATATATATATATATATATATATATATATATACAGAGTGCATATTAAAAAAAAAATGCTTTAAATGTCAAGGCTATGACTATGAAGTTGAGTATTGCCTTGTTAAAGTGGCGATGACATACAGGTTTAAATCATGCTTGGTGTTGCCTTGTTAAAGCCGCAAATATGGCAATGCTTCTTTTGGGTCAATCATTCTTGGTGTTGGCATTGGATTTGGAAACCAGGTATCCTGTTTAGCCTATCTTTTTCAAGTGTTAAGATTGATCAGAAAATAAATGAATTTATGGTTTCTGTATCTGAGAACACACGACTTAGACTTCCTCATGTTTGTCATGAAGGCAGTTCCACTATATTTATCAGAGATGGCGCCGACACATCTTCGAGGTGGCCTGAACATGTTGTTTCAGTTGGCAACTACACTTGGGATTTTTACAGCAAACATGATCAATTATGGAACACTTGGGTCGAAGGCCTTTGCTTATAAGTGGAGCAACCCAAATGGTTACATGCCAGGTAAAAGATCTTTAACACTCTTAAGTTAGATTCAAGAGAAGTCAATTAAAGACTGGCACTAGATATTCCAAGTGCAACCATTTTTATGTTGCTTCCCAAAACATGGATTTGGCATTATTTCCCTTCAGTATAAAATATGCTTCAACCCAGCACAGCTATTTTAAGAGAACCATGAGCATTTTACTGTGCCCTTGACAGATTAGAATGAAAGCTATGACTTTACAACAATATATTTACTCAAGCGAGGATATTTTGAAATATGCTTCAAATCTGATAAAGGCTGAACTTGATAGTGATGAATTGTTTTGAAATGTTTTGGAGTTGTAGGGAGTTTGTAAAGTATGATGATGATGTTGGTTTAATAGACAAATTTGTGTATATTAAATGTATAGGGTATGGATGAAGCTTGTAAAAACAAATGAGTAGTTTGAATGGATTGTATGTTGATCTTATAAAGCTTGAATGGATTGTATGATTGTGGTTTTGTAGAGTCATGAATTGTAACGTATTAAGTTTTGTGGTTGTATGGTGTATGTGTATAAATTATATGGACAATTTCCTCTCTTAGGTTCTAATTAGAAGTTTTTATGTTAGCACAATTTTACATGTTTTTTTTTTTAATTATTATAAACGTGAATTTGGATCTCTAAGATTTGGATACATTTATTTTAGCCTATATTAGACTATTTGTTTTGAATATTTTTGGCTCAGTCTCATTTTTGTATTTTACAATTTTTTTTTTCTAAAATCTCTTAGCATATGCCATGAATGCAACTCGCGGCACATAATATTTTTTTTTTGTCAAAAGTGATTATTTCCCGCGATAACATTTGTCTGTAAATAAGTATTTCTAATGAAATACTGTGTGGAAAATATCTATTTCCTAGGAAAGTATTTTATGGGCAAAATTTTCGCAATTACAGAAACATGTGGCTTGTGAACAGAGGAAAACAAAACCAAAAACAGGACAATCCGCTATGCTTTGATTTTTTATAAGATTTTATATAATTTTTATCCAATTTTTTTCCTCTCATTTTTGAAAATTCCATAAAATATCTTAACTCAAATTGTTTCACTATTATTAACAGATTTCTCATCTCATCTCAACATCCAAACAAGCCATAACCTTAATAATATTTGGACGCCAATTCACTTTCTTTATCGATGTAATTCATCTAGAAATAAACAAAAAAAAAATCAGGTGACCTGAAATCCCATTATCAATGACAAACAATGTTGACATGCAAGTTTTGTAAAGAACGAAGTTCTTTAAAATGGGTTGGAACATATTATAAATAAAGTTCTTTAAAACTGGGTTGCATCCCATCCTATATTAATTGCGACCATGCAAAACAGCCCTTGTCTCTCAGCTCTAGTATTAGTACCCCAGCCATAGAAATATGAGAATTCAACCAAAAACATCTCATTGGGTTTTTTTTTTTTCTCCCGTACACCCAATTTTGCCCCAACATGTGTGGACGGAGGACACCTTTCCTTGTTCTCATTACGCCAAACTAAAAAAATTTTCCTTTCGCAACAAAAAATAATTTTGAGTTGTATTTTAAAGTTTTTGTTTGCGAAAATCGTAGGATTCATTGACAATATATCTACAAAGAAAAAATTTTCAGGGTGCCTTTTTATGTTTTTGTATGATTTTGATTTTTTTTTCTTTTTTTTTTTATTTAAATATTGTGAAAGTGTTGGAGTCAACCAAGTGTTAGAAGATATTTTTCGAGAAAGTGAGAGAAATTTATCGGATTCACAAGTAAATGTAGATTGGCTTTGAATATCCAACAAAAGGCAAAAGAGCAAAAGATTACAGCAAATTAAAGAAGAATGATACAAATCTCCAAAAACAAAGACCCACCTCTTTGGATCCAAGAATCCCACAAAGACACCATATGCTAAAAAAATAAAATAAAGTGCAAAGGGAAGAGAAAGAAAAAGCCTACTTAAGCAAATCAGAGTACTTAATTGAGAAGAGGAGAAAAAAAATGAAGCATTTGTAACATTTTTTTTGTTAATGTCTAATCATGATGGATTTTGAAATTGATGTGAAGAGAAAAGCGAAAGGGATGATTTGGATGTTGAGGAATCTCATTTCATCTTATGTCACTATCCAATCACACTCAAACACAAGGGTAATGATATAGTTACTACTTCCCACAACTGGTTTACTACCCAGCCTACATGGCTTTATTTTGTCTTTTCTTTCTCTGGGTCCACTGCTCTATCTTCTGAAAGCCTTCTATATGAGTTTTGACAGAGTGGGCAGTCAGAAGCTGTCAGTCCCTTTGAGATTTGAAACTCTCAAAAGCTCTTATGTTTTCATTTTGAATTTCAAAACCACAAATCTCAAACTAATGGAAACAGAACTTGGAAGTCTACTACGAAGTGGGGAAGCCACAATGGAGTAGGACACGAAGTGGGTTGGAGTTTTGTTTTATTCTAGGAAAAGTTATTATTTAATTAGAGTATGAAGAGTTATTATGGCTATCAGTTGTTTTATTGATTTAAACTAGTTCATGTCAGTTAGGATTGTTACTCTAATTAGAATAGGAGTATGATTGTTATTTTTTTTAGAATAGGAGTAGGTTTCTGTATATGGTCAGGAGTGCATGACTATAAATACTAGGGTCTGTAGTTTATTTTCAATCATAAAAAAGAATATAAAACTTGTGGTTTGTTCCAGCCCTAATTGGATCACTATTTATCACTTTTCATCGTAGTAAAATCCTGGTTCCATCAATGGTATCAGAGCATGACTACGACTAAGGAACGTCTTGAAAGCTTGAAATACAGTTTGCATGAGGTATGGGAAGGGGCCAAAGACACCAGTTCACGACTTCAAGCAATGGAAGAAAGTTTGAAGGCAATCAAGGAGTATTTGGAGGCATCACAGGAGAAACCTTTCCTTCGGCTAGACAAAGACTCTTCAAAGCAGGAATAAATGGGGTCACACTCACAGATTCCGCACCAAGGAGAAGGAAGACACCAACAATTGCATCCATGACAGTAAAATGGACTTTCCACGTTACTCTAGCGATGATCCAAAGATGTGGGTAAACTGACCGGTACAGTTCTTTGAATTTCAAGCCATTGCCGAGGATCATAAGGTGCGATTAGCCTCCTTTCACTTAGAAGGTGAGGAGAATGTATGGCGGCAATGGGTTCAATGAGTCTACAAGGAGGAAGAAAAGGTCATCACCTGGGATGACCCGTATAACTCATTTGACCCGATTAACATAATTTCATATAAAATTTAAAATCTATATTTATTAGTAGCCACATTATCTAAAAAAACAATAAGACTATCTACTAGACTACAATTAAAAATTATCAATATTTATTAAATTTTACCCTATAATAAAACCAATACTACTAGGGGTGTAAATTCAAACCGAAAAATCGGTTTGGACCGGACCGGTTTTACCGGTTTTGAACCGGTCCGGTCCGGGACCGGTTCTTAGAATGTGAAAGCCGGCCGATTTCAGTCCGGTTCCGGTTTAGGGTTTTTAGGACCGGACCGGACCGGTTGATAAAAAATATATATAAAAAATAATATTTATATTATTGTATATATAAGTTTTATAAAAAATATTATATATATATTAATATATATAAGTTTTATATATTATGTATAATTATAAATTTTTATGTGAAATTTTTATATATAATATATAATTATATATATTCATATATGAAATAATTTCTTATTATAATTTATAAATTATTACATAAAATGTTAATACTAAATCACTAAAAGTTTATAACTAATACTAATATATAACTTATAACTATACCAATAGTCTAATATTAATACTTTTATATAGTCTAATATATTATTAAAAGTATAAAATAGTTTTTTTAAATCAGTTTTTTTTTTTAATAAACAAATTTTTAATAACAAATTGTGAAACTTACATTTTAAAAAAATCAAAAAACTGGATTGGACCGGACCGGAAGTACCGGTTTAGGAGGGTAATCGGTGCGTAATTGGTTTTGGAAAATATAAAACCGGTACATACCGGTTCGACCCTAGATTTTGTCCAAAACCGGACCGATTACACCCCTAAATATTACAAACTCAACAACAACAAATATTAGCATTGGTCTAAAATTACAATCCTAACTATAAAAACATAAGCATATTGAGAAATATCCATATTACAACCCAACAATAATAAAATTTTAATTTTGAAATAAGATTTAAACGGGTTATTACAGATTGACCCGTTTATTGATCGTATCTTACACCTGTTTTGACCCGAATCTATTTATATCAAACACAAGCCTGTTAATTTTATGTCATGTTTGTGTTAAGTTTATGGGTCACATATTATCATCCCTACTTTTAAACTTAAAAAAAATATGTTGAAAAAGGGACCCAATGCCTCCCACAAACCACAACTACCCTTGAAAATCACCAAGCAACTTACATAGCGTACAAGTCTTGCCCTCAACTTTATTCTAGACCCCAACCCAAAAGACATTTGAAACATTTTTAAAGAGTAGCAGATATGACTATTCATCTAGGTTCCCCAGTTTCGGTTGCGGGTTTCAGACTGGATAAAACCCAGGCCGATAACTGCATTGGCAACCTGGGCATTCCCCAGTTCGAGTACTAGCTTACGTTTCAATGATCACCACCTTCAATAGAAACCGCCGCTAGCCTTTTGAGTATGTTTTCTTCTCTCTGTTGAATCTGTTTTGTTCTCTCTCTATTGATTTGGGTCTGTTTTGATGAGAATGTTTGAATAGAATAATCTTTGAAGAGTATTTTTATGGGTTAGATACGGATTTGTGAGGTTTACAATGAAAGTACTCTTTGGGTTGTAAGGACTTTGTAGTATCCATATGTAGGCCTACAACCCGAACTCAAAAAATCGAGTTTGTGCCCGACCCAACCCTAATAGCTCCAGTCAAGGTGGAAACCCGACCCGAACCAACCCTTCAAAATAAAATTGGATCGAACCCGTATGACCCAACTTATCTTAAAAAAAAAAAAAAAAGTTGGCTGAGATATTTTGAGACCATATGTGTAGTTTTTTGGTTGTTGATGGACATGCTCACGTAGTCATTGATCTGACTCTGACGCAGACTACCCCCCCTCCCCCGATCACAATGATGGGGGGGGGGGGGGAGGGTTGCTACTGCTGCCTTAATTAATGGTGTATGCTAGATAAACGGGTCTAATGAGACTGGCAGCAGACACTTCAATTTTCAAATTAATTAATGAATTTCATTTGCAACAATATAATATTATTAGAGTAATGATATACCTACAATAAATTATACAACATATTTTACAACAATGTTATAAAATGAGGGTATTTTTATAAAATTATATTACTTTTATAAGATGTTTTACAAAAATATTCCTTATTTAAAATATTGTTGTATAATATGTTGTACAAAATATTATGTGTAAATTATTTTCCATAAAATAAATCCTACAATGACGTGGCAAGCAAGCAATGACTGCTTAAGGTGGCGGCAGCAGTGCATGATGATGTTTGATTATGGATTAAAGTACAGTGACATTTGAGTGATGAAGTACTACTGCAGTCCAAAGATGAAGTTTGAGTGAGTATGTCCAAGGTCTATGAGTTAACCATACCAGTCGGTTTCGACCGATATAATACCTAGCAAACCCGTTGTTCCACTTAATCTGATGAACTCAACTTTTAACGGGTGGGCCAATAGTTGGTCTTGCGGACGGATTGGTCCAGCGCCTTTTATGCACAGGCCTATCCGTATGCTTCATTTGTTTGTTTTAAACCAAAGTTTTTCTGAATAAATATGTTTCTGGCCTCATGACTTATCTCTATGTGCGATTCTATATCTCGGCCAGTCTATATATCACTTTTGGCAAGCCATTCCTTTTATGTCGTACGATGACAAGCTTGAGAAGGTACCTAAAGAGGTACATCTTTCATGGTGTTCATGAAAGAACTATATCACATTGTTATAGACACCAGTTGGGCAGTATCCATATAGGGTACCAATCTCTCTTCAAACTCAACTACTATTTTACTTCAAGGCTCACATTCTGGTGGGAGCAACACCCTTAGAGCACTCTATGGATTAGCCAAAATTAAAAGATACTTTTAATTAATGTGAGATGAATTTAGCTTTGGCTATTCCAATTCCCATATTGGAATATCTATTTTTTTATTATATAATAATAAAATAATATGAGATGAATTTGACTTTAGCTATTCCATTTACATCAAATTCTCACATTGGATTATTCATTTATTCATTATATAGTAATAAAATAATATTACTTTAAAAAATATTTAATTTTTTAATTATTAATTTATTTAATTTTATCATATTTTATCATTCTACCTATTATATATGAATTAGTAATCATATTCTAATTAAATTAATATTGTTTCATATGAAGTAGATAAGAAAGAGGAAAGAGAAATAATTAATAAAATATGTATTTGGTCTATCTACAATAACCTTCAAATTTAGAAAATATTTTGAAAGTCACTATAGCTAAAGTCTAATTATTTAGAATCTAGCTAATCTATTGTGGTCAAATTTTGTTCTCTAATAACTAAATACTCAATAAATTTAACTTTTAACTAATCTATTGATGATAGTCTTATACGACAGTGATCAATATCAACAAGGCCAAAAAACTGTATGAAAACATTTCTGACATGACTACTACTGCATTACATAAAGGATATATCAATGACATTAATGGGGCCAATATGTGGTGCTACAACAATCATGTGATTCTTGCTAAGGGGCATTTGGTTTTGTATTTTAAGGAATTGATAATCGAAATTTTTTATTTTAACAAAAATAAGAAAAGAAAAGAATAAAAAGAAAGAAAGAAATTGATGTTTTGTATTCCAGCCCTCTTATGTAGTACTATTCTAAGTTACCTTTTTCTTTTTGTATTCCAGCCCTCATATTTGGGCCTTGAGGTTTCCTGCACTTAGCCCATCAGAGTTTAATTTTAACCAAAAACCAATATGCGTGCTTGTAATCAGAAAACGTAGTGCATATATAGTGAGATAGACATTTCTGCTGTATTTGATCTCTGCTGTATTTGATCATATGTTTTATTTGTTTGCTTCAAACATTTGAACTACACTCCGGAAAGTTACCTTATCTTGGAAATACTAAAACAAAACAAGATTTATTGGAACCAATTAGATGATCAGTATTTGATTATTTATGTTGTTGTGTTTGATGATTTATTTTTGTGAATTTGATTATTTGTGTTTGATTATTTATTCTACTGTCTTTGGTGGTTTTTATTACTCAATAACAGATGAAATAAGATTCTATGAGTTATAATAATGGTACAACCTAGGGGGTTGGTGGTGACTCCTATTCTATTCCAGTGGATGTGGATGAGCATGGGAGTCTTCCGACCCTTCATCCACATATACACAACACTCTAGCCGTTCCATCCCACCTTTACTCAAAAAATTCAAAACAAAAACCTAGCAATCAATCGGTGGTATGAGAACACTTTATTAGAGTGGAACCTATTGACCATGATAGCCCGAAAGCCGAATGTAATTATTGCACTAAACTATTCAGTTGCCACTACAATAATGACACTTCATCAATGATGCACCACCTACAGAATGCGTGTGAAACCTCTCCTCTTAGAATTAAAGGAGTCCAAAAAAGTCAATATTTGAGTGCTAAGAGGGATGTGGAGCGAAGAGTGTGTAGCCCCACAAGGACTAGTGAAGTATGATGCAGAAAAATTTAAGGTGTCAACCACTAAGTTTTTTATTAGGTATGGATTGCCTTTAAGGCTTGTGGAGCATGACGGGTTTATTGAGCTTGTGGCTTATTTGGAGTATAGACTTACATTGTCATCCCAAACCACTTTACGAAGAGATTGTGTTAAGCTGTATGATGAAGAGAAGATACAATTTAAAAAGTTGTTGGATGGTCAAAGAATATGTGTTACCACCAATACTTGAACATTAGTGCAAAATATGAACTACATGTCCATTACCGCACATTTTACTTAATTCAATTGGAGATCGCATAAGAAAATACATAAGTTTGCCAAATTCCTGAACATAGGGGTGAAACTATTGGGAGGGTGTTAGACGTGAGATTTCATGCATGGGTTATTGATAAGATTTTGACCATCACAGTTGATAATGTCTCATCTAATGATGTTGTTGTTGATTGCATGAGAATGATGATAAATGACAATGATTGTATCATATTGGGCGGTGAATTTCTTCACATGATGTGTGCTGCCCATATATTGAATTTGATTGTTGTGGATCTGTTAAAAGATATTTATGAATTTGTAATAAAGATTAGGGATGCCATTAGGTATGTGAAATATTCGCCATCAAGATTTTTCATGTTCAAGTCTTATGTGGCAAAGAAAAAGATTAGTGGGAAAATGATTTGCTTAGATGTACTAGATGGAACTCCCCATATTTGATGTTAAAGTACTGCTGAAAAAGATAAAGAAGCCTTTGAACAGTATGTGTTTGAGGATGAACAATTCGTGAACCCCACTAGTAATGATTGGAAAAATGCACGGATTTTTATAGAGTTGCTGAAATGTTTTTTATGATATTACATTGAACATTTCTGGTTTTTTGCATGTAATGGTTAATGTATATTTTCAACAATTCTGCACAGTTATAAATGTATTAAATGATATGTGCATGAATAATGATATTATCACAAGTACCATGGGCCTAAATATGAAAAGTATGAAAAATATAGGGGTAGCGCAAATAGATTCAACTTGATATCATGTTCGCTAAATACCTTGAGTAGCAGGGTGTTATGGAGTTTAGATTGAAGTTAGAGAGGTATTTGTCTAAGGTGTGTACAAAAAACTCGCTCGGTTTTGATAACTTAGATTGGTAGAGGGTTAATGAAGCCAATTACCATGTCCTTTCTGAGGTAGCAAGTGATGTGTTAGCCACCCCCACTTCTATTGTTGGCTCGCAATCAACGTTTAGTACTGGAGTATGTATCTTAGATCATTTTAGGAGTTCATTGTCTTCAGAGACTGTGGACGCCCTCATTTGCTCCCAAAATTGGTTAAGGACCAAACCAATCGACATATGGGAGTTGAAAGAATACGTACAATCGACTGGCATTTTTAGAATATGTATGGCTGAAGCTTTGAATGATTATGAGGCCTTAGTTTCCATCTATTTATCCTACTGGATCTTGAATAAATGTAAATGGCTTCAACCATCAGTTGGTGCATGTTGGCGAATATTTTTTCTTCAGTGCAAGTCTATGTTTCTGACCTAGACTGTGGATTTTGAGGTAAGTGCGTTAATTTTCTTGGAACCATTTTATCCTTGTGTTATAATATTGTAGTGACAATCTTGTGTTTCTTTTTCAATTTATTTTCTCTGCAGGATTTTAAAGCCACTGCTGGAGAATCCTAAAACTTCTCCCTGCAAAACTCTATGCCTAATTCTCTCCCTAGTTGCCATCATATAAGCACATTTTCATTTGTTGCTACCCATCTAATTAAAGCCGCCTTCTCTGATCCCCTCCTACAACAATGGAAGAACTTGTAAGATGAATTCCAAGTCCCTTCACCGCTTGTCCCAACTCGTGAATCTAGTTCTCTAATTTCTCATATTTTCATAATTCTGTAGTTTGTATGGATCAAACATGTAGAACTAGATGACAGAGCTATTCACAGACAGAAAAGAATGGAGGAAGATTCTGTAGAGATCTGAAGTTGTTGCTAAAAAGGTTTGATCCATGCCAAAATAACCCAATCTGCATAAGGTTTTATTCAAACCTTGCTTAGCACCAACTTGAAGTTCAATGTAATAATCAAAGTGGCATTTTCCCTGTAGGCTCCCTCTGCCTCAGCTGTACCTACTGTATTTGCATTTGCATAGACTTTTGCCTGGATGAATCTGCTTGTGGCTGACATGGGATTTTACCTCCACTACTTCTTGGTTTGGAATTTTGCAACTTCAATGCATCAAGAGTTTCTATGTGCTTTTGGACTCTTCTCACCGTTAAGTTGGCAATTCCGATTCATTTCTTAGAATTGGCTCATGGGAGGTGATACCCAAAATCTAAAAGCTGCAATAAATAACAGAACAAATAGTTTCTAATTAATGCATGTTGGCTGTAAAAATGTGCAAGATTTTTTTTTGCAGCTTGATACTCCACCTATGTTCTACCAAGAGACTTATCCAATGCTAAGAAAACATACAATTTGGAAAATTACTTCAAACTTCACTGATGGTCAAGCTCTAATTCACAAGTTTGCATATTTTCCTTCTAATTCACCATTTGGTGGTGCAATCATATTTCGTTTGTAGTTGTAATTGCGAAGTCATTTTTTCTATTAAGATTTCTCATCACTATCAATTTCAAGTCTTTCATATGCCACAGTTGAGCAAAGTCTTAAGGAAGCTTTTGGGAAATATGGTGAAATTGTTGACGGTCCGTACTTACATTTATAACATTTCACGTCAAGTTTTATGGCATTCTAGCCTTGATCTCTGGAAATAGGATTTCAAATTGTATTATGGATGAACCTATTATGTTGTCTTGATACTTCCAGGAATCAAGGTGTTACTGTATGCTGCTTTGAATATTTAGAAACTTTTAGGGGTGTAAGATTTTCCATCCGGATTGGACCGAAAATTTGTTTGGTCAATTTCGGTCCTCCATTTGTGGGACTGAATGGATTTTGGTCCAATCCCAGGGTCTATGATTTTTGGACAGGATCAAACCGGAATCGATCGAACAATATATATATTTTTAAAATATTATATATATAATATATTATTTTATATAGTGATTATATAAGTTATTTATGTAATTTTAATATATTATCATTGACCACATAAAATGTTAAATAATATATGCTATCAATTAATGATATATCATAAATCATATGATAATTTATGTCATTATATGAGGATACATCATACAATCATACATATTCTACTGTTTACATTTAATTAAAGTAATTAGAATTTTTTTTAAGATACCTAAGTTGCAAACAAACATTAATAATATATACTATCAATTAATAATATATCATAATTCATATAACAATTTATGTCATTATATGTAAATACATCATCCATTTATACATACTCTACTATTTACACTTAATTAAAATAGTAATTTTCTGTATATAAATAATTTTAGGCTAAAAATAGGATAAAATGTCAAAACTTAGGCCGAAATCTGACTAGAAATGTCAATTGGGCTGAAAAATATAAAACTTACCCATCTAGTGTTGGGTCGGACTGACCAGTCCAATACTTAACGGTCTGGTCGATAAGGAAATTCGGTCCGGCCAGAGGTGGAAAAATAGTGAACGGAAGTGGTATAGTCTGGTCCTCAAAATGCCTTATGGACTGACCAAACTGGACCGAATTCACCCCTAGAAACTTTAAGATTCGAGTTTATTGTCATGATTTGTATATAAAAGATGTTTAAACAATATGTCAGTGTATTTTCTTCTAATGACTCAAGTATTTAACATTCCATCTTTTTATTCGCATTGAAATTTGAATGACAAATCAACGTTTTGTTGGGTCTTCCTACAAATTTATGACCATGCACTCCCAAACCCCGAGATGGGCGATGGTGTACCAAATATATTGATTCTTGAATAATCAAAAGATGTTGTAATTTCATGTTTTTATTTTTTGGTAGGTCAGTAGCTTTCAATTCCTTAGAGAATACATATTATGTCCCTTAAAATTCATAGGTAAATTAAGGATTTAAATTTAAGAAAAAAAATTTACACTCCACGACTTTATCTAGGATTACTCTAATATTTTATCTTGATAATGAACATGCAATTTCCTCATAGATGCCTTAGTCCAAAAGGACAAAGAATTGGAAAGAAGACTATATGGTAATAATGACAAATTAGTTTTTGTGGTCCTTGGTCCTTGACAGGTCCGGTCCATAAGGAAATTTGGTCCAGTTCGGGGTGGAAAAAGGGTGGATCGAAGTGGTCCAGTCCTATCCTTAAAATACATTATGGACCTACTGGACTGAATCGAACTCACCCCTAGAAATTTTAAAAATCAAGTGTATTGTCATGATTTGTATATAAAAGATATTTAAACAATATGTTACTGTATTTTCTTATGATGACTCAAGTATTTAACATTGGGTCTATTTGCATTGAGATTTGAATGATAGATCAAGGCTTTGCTTAGTCTTCCTACTAATTTATGACCATGCACTCCCAACCCCCAACACAAGCAACGATGTACCAAATATATTGATTTTTGAATAATCAAAAGTTGTAGTAATTTCATGTTTTTATTTTTTGGTAGGTCAGTATCATTCAATTCCTTAGAGAATATATATCATGTCCCTTAAAATCCTTAGGAAAATTAAGGATTTAAATTTAAGAAAAATAAACTTGCACTCCACGACTATATCTAGGATTACTCTAATATTTTATCCTGATAATGAACATGCAATTTCCTTGAAGATTCCTCAGTCCACAAAGACGAAGACTTGGAAATAAGACTATATGGTAATAATGACAAATTAGTTTTTAGGTCCTTGGTCCTTAACAGGTCCGTCTATAAGGAAATTCGGTCCAGTGGTGGGAAAAGGGTAAACCGAAGTGGTCTGGTCCAGTCCCAAAAACACCTTATGGACCAATGGTACCGGACCAAATTCACCCCTAGAAACTTAAGATTCGAGTGTATTGTCATGATTTGTATATAAGAGATATTTAAACAATATGTTAGAGTATTTTATTCTAATGACTCAAGTATTTAACATTGGGTCTATTTATTTGCACTGAAATTTGAATGACAGATCCACGTTTTGCTGGATCTTCCTACGAATTTATGACCATTTAGTCCCAAACCCCGGGACAGGCAACGTTGTACCAATTTTATTGATTCTTGAATAATCAAAAGCTGTATTAATTTCATTTTTTTATTTTTTGGTTGAGCAGTAGCTTTCAAGTCCTTAAAGAATATATATTATGTCCCTTAAAATTCATAGGAAAATTAAGAATTTAAATTTAAGAAAAATAAACTTGCACTCTACGACTGTATCTAGGATTACCCTAATATTTTATCTTAATAATGAACATGCAGTTTCCTCAAAGATCCCTCAGTCCACAAAGACGAAGACTTGGAAAGAAGACTATATGGTAACAATACCAATTAGTTTTTGTGGTCCTTGGTCCTTGACAAGTCCCGTCCTTAAGGAAATTAGGATGACACTATTGTTTATACTCTTTTTTACATGTATATATATATACTAGATAAGAGCTTACATGCAAGGCACGTATTACTTATTGAAAGTGCTATTGCATTTCTAGTATAGTAGATATGAATTTTAAGATGCATATCAATTAAAACAACACGTATGATAAATGTAAATATAATCATAAATCTATGCAAAACATTTTACAAATTATTATAAATATATTTTAAAAAATGAAAAAAACAAAAATGTAAAATTTTTGAACACAACAAATCTTATATTTAAAATTAACTAATTGTATTGAAATCATAATAGGACATGCATTGCTCCACTCGTTATAAGACCAATTAGACGTGTACATAATAATAATAATAATAATAATAATAAATGAAAATAAAATAAGATAATAATATTTTTAATTTTTTCAGAAAACTACATAGATGTAAGCATTATTGGAATGATAAAATGTTAAAAAAGAGTATTAATTTGAAATTTAAAAAAGTATATTTTTTTTTCAAATTAAAATATTATTAATTTAAAAAGTGATTTTTATGATTTATTATTATGAGAAATAATATGAAGACAATTATTATTTTTTTGAAATGATATCCGATAGTAATAAAATATTATTCTTTCATAATTATTGACAAAATCTTTCCAGATGATGTATTTTTATTTTATTTTATATTTATAAAAATGGCTGGATTTAATAGATCAAACGTGATCGGGAAGATAAGACACGATCAAATTCTTTAGGGCAGGTTTGGTAACCAAAACAAAACACAAAATTCTCATCTCATCTCATCTCATTATTACACCTTTTTCAAATTTCCATACAAAATATAATAAACAATTCAATTTTTTCAAATCCCAATACACCTTTTTCAAATCTCAAAACAATAATAATATTAAAACATAATATTTTAAACTTCAAAACAAAACACAAAATTCTCATCTCACCCCCCAAACCTGCCCTTAGTGTCTTGTACAAACTGTCTTGATTTTTTATGTTTTTCTTTTATGAAAATGGAGAAAAATTATAAGATAAAACAATTTATTTTAGATATTTTTTTATTAATTTTTAAAAAGATATTCAAATTGAAATTGGAAAAAGTTAAAAAAAATAAAAAATAAAAAAACAGCTGAAAATCATTCGGGTCCAAACATGGATGAATCTTGCACCATTCAACAAGTGGATGAATGTGATGTCATAGACCACAAAGGCCCATTTAATGATGTCTTGAGCACTCTCATTGGATTAAGGGCCCGTTTGTTTTTAAAGATGAGATGAGATGAGATGAGATATATATGAATAGTATTGAGATATATTGAGTATAAATGAGATAAGATAAGATGAGATAAAATTGTGTTTGTTTATAGAGATGAAATGAGATTAGTTGGACTTTTTTGTACTAAGAATTGATTGCCGTGGGACCCACAACTAATAATATTATTTTTAAACAAAAATCAGCCGCCCAAATGCTAGCAACCCGCGCATGAACAGTAAATCCGGAATGTGAGATTCTGCTAGCGTTGTCAAGTGCCCAATTGCGACATTCATGTTCATTTTTATTTCCCACACACGCATGCATGCTTGCTTTATTAAACCTAGGTTGTAATAATTTATGACCCACCTTATCAAATATTGAATTTAGTTTGGTGGAATTTTTTGTAATGTAGGAAAAAAAAAAACAGCAATTTTTTTATAAAATAATATGCAAAAATCTGGAACTATGCAGTACCTATTTTATCAAATATTTGTCTCACTAATTCCTAATATTTTAATATTATTTTTGTCATTCATTGTTACTACAGCAGACATTCGTTAAAAACAAAAAAAATTAAAATTAAAATAAATGTGATGCATGGCTAAGAAAGAATTTATTATTTTTAATATTTAAAAGTATTTCAGCAATTTTTGATATACATTAACACGTGTGTTAATAAAGGAAGCTTCGGCAAACCTATTTTAATTTGAACGAAGATTAAAAACACTAATCATTTGGAATGGACCAAATAAATAAATAAAGAAATAACCAAATCCAAAAACATAATTCATCTACCATTTGCCATTAAATAAATAATATGTCCACCATGGTCAAATGTTTAGCAATCCACATCGAGAATTATATCATGTTTAAATTCACATCTCCCATAAAATACATCCTATTCTCGAAGATAAGGATACGTGCAATCACAACAAAAAAATATCAGTATTAAATACACGCATAGATGCCTTAAATAACACCATCAATGGCCACCCCTTGCTTCCCACATAGCAATGGCAATATCATCTCTAATTGCACTCATATTGTTTCGGGCCTCAGTTGACAAGTCTATATGACCAGGTGAGGATCCCCCGTCACCAACCGCAGGCTCAATAACTGGTAGACGCATCGTACTCCACGTCTGAAATATCCAGTCATCGGGGGTGACCGTTCTAATATAGTTGTGCAGTGCACAGCACGCTGTAATAATAAGTCCTTGCCTCCCAACTGAATATGGAGGCATGTTGGAGAGAATGGTGAATCGTTCTTTTATAACACCAAATGTTCGTTCTACAATATTACGAACTGTTGAGTGATGATAATTAAAATAATCTTTATACCCATGAAAACCTCTGTCATTGTGACGATCACTCCGGTGATAACGTTCTCTTGGATAGGGGGCAGCAATCCCGTAGTGCATGGATAAGCTGAATCCACAAGATAATACTGACCTGAGCGTCAATTTATTTTCAAAGCACAAACTTCAATTAATATAACAACAATCACAAAGAAAGTTCCAACTTCATAATATTTGACAAAGTTGTTTGGAAAAAAAATATTACCTTCTGGTGGCCATGGAAAACGGGCTTCTGGATCACTGGCAGCATGGTGGAACACACGTGCATCATGCGCGGATCCCTCCCATCCAGTGTAAACAAATATAAACTTCATATCGAAATCAACTATTGCCAACACATTTTGGGCAACTCTACCCAACCGATTTCGATATGCCTCGCGCAACTCAGCTGGGACGACAGCTGGTATCATCGTACCGTCCATCGCGCCAATGCAACCCTATAATATCAACAAATCAATCCCAACTGCCTAACACAACCAACTAATGCTAATAATACTATTGTTACATGTTTTGTTGTAAAACAAAGTTTGAATTTATAAAATTACCTGAAACCAAGGATAATTACGATTGTTGCTTGAAATATAAGGGTGCACGCTGTTCCTTGGAGTTGGCACAATCAAATGCCTCCCAACCTCACATAATGTATTAATGACTTTTCTAACGTTTTTATTGATTGTTTGCTTCGAATGTTGAAACCTGTCCCCAACAATTCGATGGCCTTCCGCATGACCCACAAGAAGACAAAACATACCCACAGCTTCCTCCACCGTCAATTCTCTTCTAGAATCACGTACCAAGTGATTGGTACGTAACAATCAGCATAAATAGCGGAATGTAGGTACCTCCATACGAAACATAATCTTGCAATTATCTGGATGGCCATTTAGAATTCCTAATATATATTGATGCCCTCGGAGGCCGATATTATGTTGTGGCCTTGGGGGATTCCTTCGCTGTCGGTGGGACAGTATCCTAATAGTATTCATGATATCTATGGGCTCCATCGGATCATCACTATCACTCTCGTCGGTCCAAGAATTGTTATGCGCCATTCTCTACTATATGATATCGAACTAGTCTAAAAACTCAAGACAAGTTCGGGAATAGACCAACAGGAGGGACCTATAGCATTGTTAAGTATTTTTCATGAGTGTATGTTGCAATTATAGAGAAGAAACCAAGAAGCTCAATATATGCAAAGAACCATGCATAGTTAATGGATTCTTAACGATATCCCATATATGTAATTTTCATGTAAATTGAACTTACATTATTATTTCAGCAAAACATAGAAAATATATGCTTGAAAATATATTTATAAATTCTTATGAATATAGTATATATATATATATATATATATATATATTCTATATTAGTTCAGTAAAGACATGTTAGTCGATGTCTTTGTGTCTACTATTCATACTAACTTGAGAGTATATATATATTCTAAACTAGCTCAGCAAAGATATGCTAGCCCAGTGTGACTGTATTTTCACTTGAGAGGAGAAAGAGAGGCTATAATTAATGTTCCATTGTCCTGCTTCAGTTCTTCTACCTTTTTAACGTCTTTTCCAAACTCAAATGTGTATTATTTTGTGTGACATGGACCGACAGGTGAGTGTGATAGAAAATAGAGGTTCTTTAGCCTTAAAAGACTCTGGGAATGATGCAAAGATTAAAACGCATATGACATTTCACTATGGACGCACTTTCATATGGCATCCTTGATCATTAAATAAATTTAATAATATTTGTTATTATTTGTTAATACATGATAATAGTAAAATACATCAAAATGTATCATTACTCCCAAATTAGTTTGATATCTTATAAAACTGTGTTTAAAAAGAAAAACAAAAAGAAAAAAAATGGGAAAAAAGTGCCTTGAGTTTCTCATGTCTGTAGATGTTATCCATGCCCATAAGAATTCTGGTATTAAAACAAGTGTCTTGAGTTCCTTCATTTGCAGGTAGAAGTGCTGGGTTCACTGGGTTGGCATATTCTAGAAGAAGGAAGTGGATTTAATGGTGACAAATTTCTCAAATTTCTAGAAGAAGGAAGTGGGTTGGCATACTCGGTGAGTGAATACCTACAGCTGCATATTCACACTGCAATTACAACCATATTTCCATAAGGTGTCTATTAATAGTTTAAGTGAAAACAGTCCACTTGCACTAGTTTTTCCAGAAACAAACTAATATATGCTATATATATATATATAGCATTGGTCCAGTCACCCAGTTAATATAATTAATATACATCTTATTCAAAGTAAGATGCAGTGTAAACAATATATTAAAGACATCGTATTCAGCAATATATATGGAATATATTTAATCACAATAACCAACACAAATATATATATGCACAAGCTAAACATGTTCCTATGGACAAGTTGTTTGCAATAACATCACAGTAACAAATCAGCAGCTCCAACAGCCAGTTTTAAAACACAGTAATCTGTAACCATGTCAATCTTTAATTAAAAACATGTAATAATGGTCCTACCACATAATGAACCAACCAAATATTTCAACTTAAAGAGTATTTAAATAGTGTTAAAATATTTAACATCAAAATTTCTGGGCTTTTCCTTCCATCCAATCCTCGACAAGTGGGGTATAAAGGGGATGATATCCCTCATAACAGAAATATTAAAGTTTGAGAGGAAGCATAACCTAGGGGGCAGCAACCAAGACCTTTGGGGCGTCGAGTAGATGCCTTTGTGAAAAGTTGATCACGTTCACAACAACCTACAGCTGGTCATTGGGAAGAGCACAAAATCAGACATAAATTCAAGAGGCAGGAAAAAAATGATATAAACAAACTCAATAACATTAGGAAAAAACCATCAACACAATTTTGTTGATCTACCCAACACATAAGACAATACTATTAATAACCAAAGCATCATTCCGCAACATCACAACTAGATTTAAATTAAAAAAAGTGCATGGAACTGGTCCAAAGATATCCATCAAACGAACAAATGTTAACAAGTATTCAGCAAACTCAAATTACATAAAGCCGATAAAAAATTACAACGAAGCAAAGCTACTAATCAACCACTCAAGACATCCTACTCACTAATCAATTATGCATAGTTCGATCACTCAACTATGCGATGCCCACGAGTGCCTATGCGCATCATCCAATACCAAAAATCCTCGTTGTGCCATGGGATTCATTAAGCGATCAAACGCACAAGAGAAAACATCGGGAGGCAGTGGGGGTTGAAGTGCTTGTAATATGGACACACAGTGGGAAAAAGAATCGAAACCGTCATCACTTTCCATGCAATGTGCGGAGGTCTTACTCCGCTTTTCCCCTGACGCTTCTCCTCTGCCCTCGTAAAACTTTCGGCATGCCTCGTAGGAACGCGTGATCACTGCAACCATGTTCGATATCTCTTCGTCGTGCTGGTTGCGTTGCCTTCCCTTCTGACGTCGTCGGGACGAGTGAGTCGATGGTGTCTCCATGTCCATGGAAAACTGGGACGGGCCATTAAAGACAAAATCAGAGTTCCCTTGGGTGCCATGCGCTGGGCCCCGACGGCGCATCTCAGCATCAAGACGCTCCTCCTCGTCGGAAGATGGTGGTCGTTGGGTGGACGCGTGGTGGAGCGTACCGGTGGCAACAGCAGCGCCAAAAATGGTACAGAGGTCTGCATATCGTGGGCAACCCGAGGTACGAAACTTCTTTACTTGTGGCTTGGCCTGGATAAGGAATTTTAAATTTAACATATTAGGGAGGGATTACCGCGGGAAATAGTGACATATAATAAAGGGATAATTTTCGTAATATGAAAATATGGCATGCTTAGAGAAGTATTACCCTAATGGCATTTGCCCAGTGTTCATCGCTCCCTATAACCGTTTTCGTATCGGGGTCCCATCCCATACCAGTTTGGTGCATGAGGTCTGTGAAAAGTCGTTGCATCATCTTAAGCCGATGTATTTTCCCCTTGATTTGGCTCGCTTCGTACGTCCTTACGCCCACTGCCGTAAGACGTACAGCATAGGAAGCATGGTGCCTAGAAGTGATCTTCCCAGCCCTCAATGCACCATTAAGGGCGTCCGCTAACATCATGTCTATGAAGACATCCTCCATTCCATCCGCCCAAATCATTGGATCAACGTGTGGAATGTCGGTATCGGGGTCCATTTGAAAATGCTAATAATATGATATTTCAATCCAAAGACATTTATATCATATGGCAAAATAAATGATAAAATGAAATCTAAATTGTTTAATTTAGAAGTGGGTCATACCTGCCGAGGGTGAGGTAATCGAGAGGAGCATAGGTAGTAACGCTAACAAATTAAAAATGTTGTTAAAAACAGTTTGTTGCCAATATGGAATCCAAAATAAAGACGTGTGCGTATATAAAATTTTCACGTGATCATATACGAGCTTGACATATATTACCCACATAATCAACCCAAGATGTTCTATAATATTATTTTTATTATTACATACTGAAATGAGATGAGAATGTGACTAATATAGTACACACGAAGTGATTTTTTTTTTCTCCCAAATGGGTATGTAGAAAGACCGATTCCTTTCAACTAGTTGATAGACAATATGAATAATGGAAACTGGTTGATAGACAATATGATTTTGACTTATTAGCACAGAATAATGAGAGGAGATTATATAACTTTATATTTTACATATCGATATAATTTCTAGTACTAGATCATTTTCTTGCTCAATAATTTATTATTATATTAAAAAACCAATGAGAGTGACAAAAGGATGAGACAAGTCTCGGCAAATTGCTTTTTAAGAATTGGTAGAAGCTCTTTCTGAAGAAGAGCTGAAACAATTCGGAGAAGTTATTTTAGTAGTTGTTAATTGCAAAAGAAAACGGGGGAGTGGTTATTTTAAAACCTTCATGGTAAAAGGGTCCATAGATTAATTTTTTGCTAGTAGAGGAGCATTATTCTTGTTGTTTCCTGATATCATCATCATCATCATCATCATAATATCTGCTAAGCAAGCATTAATTGCTTCAAAAGCTTATTCTATTGGACTGTTGCATGAAAAATAGTATGTAAGAACTCCCACCCACCCCCCCGCGGTTTGAATATTACAACCAAGTGCATACTAGTCAAATTTCTGGAAAATGCTTTTTCTTGTAACCAAGTTTTTAATAATGGTAATTTGTATTAGAGCAGGTGCTTTTGTATTATAGTATTGGGGCCTGCCTAAAAAAGGTTTTGGGGTACGAAATCTTTCTGAATATATTTCCCCACTCTGGTGGGGTCCTCATGAAGTGTCATTCAACAATTTTTTCCTGTCTTTGTTTCAAGCTATTTGGAAATGCGTTTTGAATTCTTTTTCAAATATTACATCCTGCCTCATATACATTTTTTCTATTTCCAGTAAGTTATAATGGTGAAAACAACCATGTTTGATTTTGTTTCTCTCCCTTTTTTTTATTCTTTATGAAGAAAGAAATCATATTGATTTCGGCAGCAATATATTTTTATAAGCCATTGCAACTTCACTTACAAAGTTTACATTTCCTTCTACAGTTTCATGTTCTACCATTTTAACTTCTAACACACAAGGAGTCTCAAACCCAAAACAGTCAACAACCACTAATCGATCCACAGCCACAAACAAATCAGTCTCAAAGCATCAATCACCAACAAAAATGCAGTTCATTTGCACAAATTATTGATATAAAAAAAATAAATCTTAGAGGGGACCAACCGCAAGCTCACTTGGTATGATCTCGTTCTCGGACCCGTCCTGCCCTTGGAGACGATGGTGAGGGAGCGTTTATGGCAGTGGTTTTTGAGAGCTAAACCCAGGTTGCAGCATCGAACCATGGTGGACGAGCGGGGGGTTTTGGCAGCTTTCGGCATTTTCGTATATGTAGGGTGATTGGAGCAATGAAAGGGGAGAAGAGGATTTCGCAGCAATCAGTTCAGTGATGGGTGGGGGAATAGGGGAGATTCGCACGGCAAGAACAAATTGGACACAGAGTCCGATTTTTCTTGGAGATGAGCCTTCTCGGGATGTCGATTGGAAGGCAATCAGCTTGGCGAGGATGAGTGACTGCAAGCGAGGGATGAACCGGAATCAGTTCTGAACGAATATCAAAGGGAATCGAAATCTTGAGATGGAATGGCCGTTTTCAAAGATTCGCACGGCTTGAAGTTGGAAATGGGCTACACGCATAGAGCAGAGAGAGTGTTCAAATCACTGGAGAGAGGAGACAGAGCATGTGAGATTCGCACGGATGTGAGATGGAAACCAGTCAACAGTGTTGAGATAGGAGAGAACGGCTGAGATGAAAACTTTGGGATAAAATTGTGTTTGTTTTCGGGAACCCATCTAATCGTACGAAAACTGGTTTTAGGTTTTCAAAGTTTTCGGATTATCTCCGAAAACAAACGGGGCCTAACTAAACTTAAAAGATATTTTTTTATGAATATAAGAGAAATTTAACTTTTAACTATTTCATTCACATAAATCTGCATATTGGAATAGCTATTTTTTCACTATATAATAATAAAATAATATAAGATGAATTTGATTTTAATTATTCACATCAAATCTCCACATTAGATTATACATTTATTTATTATAGAGTAATGAATAACTAATAATTTCAAAAATATTTAATTTTTTTAATTTTTAGTTTATTTTATTTTATCATATTTTACTATTCTACCTATTATATATTAATTAATAATCGTATTCTTATTAAATTAATATATCACTAACTCAAATTAATATATCAATTTCAAAAATATTTTAATTTTTTTAATTATGAAATTATTTTATTTTATCAAATTTTATTATTCATAATATTATATATTAATTAGTAATCACATTCTAATTAAATTATGGATTAAAAATAGAAACTAGAAAGACATTGATGGAAACTTCGGGAAAGATAAACAAATGATATAAAATGAATTTGATGAATAAACAGTATCTTTCAAATTTAGAAATAACTTTAGAAGTTACTGTAGCTATATTCCAAATATAGTTATTCTAATATGATACATTTTATGGTTTAATAGTTAAATTCTCATTGAATTTAACTTTTAGCTAATCCAACGAGAGTGTTGTTGGGATGGAATGATGGATTGTTAGGATTAACCGCATCGTGGAAGACTGAAGTTATATTTAAATAGTGAGATAATTTTAGATACGGTGTAAATAGTAGTAAAAAAATAATGATAAAATATTAAATATTAATAAATATTAATAAAAATAGATAAAAATAAAATAATAATTAATAATAATTAATAATAAAGTATTCCACGATCCAAACTAACATGCATCGCGTAGCCAATTTAGCAGCAGAGTGGATAACCTTTTATCCATGGAGATGCCTCAATCCATCCAATAAGCTCAGCTCATATTAAGTTTGCGTTTGGATGTTGAAATGAGTTGAGTTGAGTTGAGTTGAGTTGAGATAATAAAATATTGTTAGAATATTATTTATTATTATTATTATTATTTTGAGATTTGAAAAAATTGAATTATTTATTATATTTTGTGTTGAGATTTAAAAAAGTTGTAATGATAAGTTGAGAGGAGTTGAGAGGAATTTTAATTCCGAACGTATAAGTTGTTTCCTCAATCCATCCAATAATCTCTCTCTCCATTGAAAAGAGAAGACTTGGAAAGAAGACGAAGACTTGGATGAGCTAGTCTTTGGATTGCATAGCTCAGCTCATATTAAGTTGTTCGAATTTAAAAATTTTATTTAATATTTGTTTGAGTTTGGCTCGACTTAACTCAGTTTCAATTTTTTATTTTTTAATAAAATTTAATAATTAAAAAATAGACAAATTACAAAACAAAATTCTAAATTTAATAAAATTTTTACAACTAAGTAAACCTTGACCTATTGAATTATAGAATTGTAAGATTTTGTAAATAATTAATATATAGCCAGTTAATATTTATCTATAATAATCATATATTATATGTCTCTAAAAATTACTAACACGATACATATAATCATAGTATATATTAACATTTTATATATAGTTTCTACATAGTATATAAAATATAAAATCTTATCGACAAATTATTATACAAATTATAAAGCATAGCTATAAAATGTATTCAATATATTAGCATAAATAACTAGGTTATGTATTGTATATTTAATTATAAATAGTGATATGCTTATATTATTAATTATCGATGTATGAATAAGCTCTAATTGAGTCGAACTACTAAGTCCGACCGGCATAAAAGAGTCCTAGCAGACTCGAGTCGGATATTTGTCATTTACTAATCGAGTGAGTGTTTATTTTTAACGACAATTTTTTTTTTCTTCACAAGTTAAGTTCGATTCGAATTTACTCAAACAAGTGTCAAGCTGGCTATCAAATAGACTAATTTATTTACAACCTTACTTGTGTAGACTAATTCCATACTATTCCCAGTCGCACATTAACTGTGAGCGATTGATAAAGATGAAATCTAAAATGGTAGAAAAATTGTTTCTATCATAATCTCAAAATAAATCAATATCATTTCAAAATAAATAAATATCATTTCAAATTAACTATAGGTGCGTGTATCAGCACCCTTACAATTTTGTTAGGTTTAGTCGCGTTGCAAAAGATTGAAGTTGCATTTAAGTAGTAAGGTAATTTAAGATATTTTATAAATAATAGTAAAAAAATAATAAAAAATAATAAATATTAATAAAAATAATAATAAAATCATAAATAATAGTAGAGTATTTTACTACCCAAACTAACTTGACTGAGCTAATTTATCAACAGAGTGGATAACTTTTTATCCTTTTATTTATATATATATATATATATATATATCTTTTCCACTGAGAGATAATCGGATGGATTGAGGCATCTCCGAGGAAACTGCAGCATGTTCATATATATATATAAATATATAAAAAGGAAAAGGGAAGACTTGGAAGGAAGACGAAGACTTGAAGACTTGGAAAGAAGACGAAGGTAATAATGACAGACATTTTGGGGTCCTGATAACGTGGAAATAACGTGGAAATAACGCGTTGTGCACAAGATATTTTAATGTAAAACTCCTATTTCGTTGTCTATTTCGTTATAATTTGAAGAAAATAATCAAAAAATGGCATCCAACGGATTATCTAATTTATTTATCTAATTTATCTGTAATTTTCAGTTGACTACAATATTACCGTTACATCTAGTAATAACTATTTACAATTGTAAATCATTTTTTAATCATTTTTTTCTCATCTAATTGTCTTCTACCCAATGTTTCCCAAACTCTGCACCTCCAACGTTAATTTAATATCAAATATATATATTTTGGAATTGCTACAAATTATATAAAAATATCAAATATATATAGTCCCATCTAGGAAGAAATGACCTTCTAATTTGTATTAATTTTATTATATAATCTCTTTTTTTTTTTTATTAATTTTAGTTTGGTTTAACTTATAAATTTAGATTAATTTAAAATAGAACTTAATTATATGATATTGTATATATAGAGATATTATAAATATCAAAAGATATGAACATATCATTAATAGTTTAGAGAAAATATTTAAAATAATTAAAAATAATTAAAAAAATATAATATTAAAATGATACGAAGAAAAAATAAATAAATTGATACATAATATTTTGTAAAATTCATTATGTAAATTTGAAAATTTGAATTTGATGATATATTTTAAAGGAAAACACTATTTTCACATAAGATTTGTACCGAAATCTTCTACCGAATTTTTTTTAATTTTTTATTTTAATGATTAAGTAAGTGCTTTTAAATAAATATGTGATTTTTTTTTTATTTTCAAAATATATCTAAATAGTTTATAAAATGGTGAAAGAAAAATTAATATATATATATATATATGTATATATATTTTGAGTGTTCGGCAGAGAATTTCGAGGACCTAGTAACGTCCTATTTTAATTCTAAGGATGAGTTTGGATGTTGAAGTGAGTTGAGTTGAATTGAGTTGAGATGATAAAATATTATTAGAATATTATTATTTTTTATTATTATTATTTTAAGATTTGAAATAGTTAAATTATTTATTATATTTTATATTAAGATTTAAAAAAATTGTAATAATGAATTTAAATAAATTGAGATGAATTCAACTTCTAAACGAAGTCTTAGGTTACGTTTGGATGTTGAAGTGAGTTGAGTTGAGATGATAAAATATTGTTAGAATATTATTTTTTAATATTATTATTATTTTAGAATTTGAAAAAATTAAATTATTTATTATATTTTATATTAAAATTTAAAAAAATTATAATAATAAATTAGGATGAATTAAAAGATATTTAGTAATCAAAGAAGCTAGTGGGAGTGCTCAAAATGCCAAAAACAGGACAATCCTTCCACCGGCGTAATTTACAAGAATTTTCCCAGCCGGCCCCACAATCATGCACCATTTCCTCTTGTTTCTATAAATTCCATGTCTGGGTGGATGTGATGTCATAGACCACAAAGGCCCATTTAATGATGCCTTGTAAAGCGGGCTGTAATGATTCAAGGTGAGCTAGTGTTTGGATTGCAGAGCTCGCACATCAAGTTGTTCGAATTTAAAATTTTTATTTAATATTTATTTGAGCTTGGCTCTATTTAGTTTTTTTTGAATAAAATTTAAGAATTAAAAAAATAAAAAAATTATAATTTTTTTTTTAAATTTAATAGAATTTTTACAGCTAAGTAAACCCCAATCTGTTGAATTATAAAATTTTAATATTTTGTAAATAATTAATATATAATTAGTTGATATTTATCCATAATAATTATATATTTTATGTCTATATAAATTACTAACACGATAATATAGTAGTATATATCAACATTTTATATAAAGTTTCTACATATTAATATATGAAATATAAAATCTTATTGACTAATTGTTACATAAATTATAAAGTATAACTATAAAATATATTCAATATATAGGCCTAAATAACTAGGTTACATATTATATATTTAATTATAAAATATGCTATGTTTATATTATTAATTATCGATGTATGAATAAGTTTTAATTGAGTCGAACTACTATGTCCAGTCGACATAAATGGGTCTTGGCCAAGTCGAGTTAGATATGTGTCATTTACTAATCGAGTGGATGTCTGCTTTTAAGGGAATTTTTTTTCCTCACAAGTCAAGTTCGATTCAAATTTACTAAAACAAATGTCAAGCATTCTATTGAACAGACTGATTTATTTACAACCTTACTTGTGTAGACAATTTCTCTACTATTCCCAGTCGCACATTAACCGTGAGCAATCGAGAAAGATGAAATCTAAAATGATTAAAAAATTGTTTCTATCATAATCTCAAAATAAATAAATACCATTACAAATTGTAACAGTATCTTTATAATTTTGTTAGGTTTAGCCGCGTGGTGGAAGACTGAGGTTACATCTAAGTAGTGAGGTAATTTTTGATATTTTATAAATAATAATAGAGTATTAAATATTAATAAAAAGTAGATAAAAATAATATTAAAATAATAAATAATAATAGAGTATTCCACACTCCAAACTAAAATATAATAAACAATTTAATTTTTTCAAATTTCAAAATAATAATAATATTAAAAAATAATATTCTACCAATATTTTATCATCTCAACTCAACTCAACTCAACTCACTTCAACATCCAAACACAACCGAATAGCAATAATGACATCCAAAGACACTTCGCTCAATTCAAAGATGCTAGAAATTCTTTTTTGGGCTTTCTTTCTACACGCTAAAGAGCAAATTTTCTACAGTTTTGTTGTTCTTGAATTTATATTATTTTTATTAGGCAAATAGTTTGGATGTGAGGCCATTTCCTATGGCTATTCCAATATTTGTTTTCCTTGCTTTCATAAATCTTTACGAATTGACAACCATGTCTAATAAATAATTTATTGCTACAAATTATTTTCTCTCATCTATTCGTCTTCCACCCAACATTTCCCATGCACTTTGCACCTCTGACGTTAATTTTAATATCAAATATATATATTTTTTAGAATTGCTACAAATTATATAAAAAAAATATCAAATATATATATATATATATATACTCTCATCTGAAAAAATAATGACCCACTAATTTGGATTATTTTTAATATAATTTTTTTTTTAAATTAATTTATATTTTGATTTAACTTATAAATTTAAATTAATTTAAAATAGAACATAATTATATGAGATTGTATATGGAGAGATATTGTAAATATAAAAAAAATATGAAGATATTATTGATAGTTAAAGAAAATATTTAAAATGAATAAAAAATATAATATTTAAATGATAAGAAAAAAAATAATTAAATTAATGTATCAAGTTATTATGTAAAATAGAAAAATTAAATTTGATAATATGTTTTAAATAATAGAATGAATATCTATTGGGCGTGCTCAAAATGCAAAAAACAGGACAATCCTTCCACCGGCGGCCATGCTTTGTCTTGATCTTATGCAAGACTTTTCCCAGCCGGCCCCACAATCATGCACCATTTCACGCCTTGTGTGCTTTTTCTTTTGTAGGCAGGCCTTGTGTGCTCTTATTTCTATAAATCCATGTCTGGTTCTCGGTGTGATCTTCATTCTTCCATCCCAAAACTCTCTCATATTATATGTATTACAAGTTTTACAGTATTTCCTGTCGCTACCTTTGATCAAAACCGACGTGTATCAATACAGATTTCAAAAGAGAAGGTACGGGTCATCAGCTTTCTTTTTTTCTTTTTCTTTTTTCTTCGACATCAACTTTCACTATTGTAAGCTTTCATTCTTTATGTTCTTTGCTTTTTTCTTTTTTTTTTTCCATTCATGCATCTTCATATTCATTTTTATATTTACGTAATATCTCTTTAAATTAGCCTGTATTATATTATGTATATTTAAAATTTTGCATAACTATGAACAATATGATACGAACCCGTGTTTTTTTCAAATTTGAAGAAATAATATTCACTCTCCAAACATTATTTTACTATTTTTTCTCTCTTCTACCATTTGATCTTTCTCTCAACAACAGCGCAAACAAAGAAATTAATCAAAGATGACCTAAGAGCACTCTGATTGGATTAGCTAAAAACTAAATCTAATGAGAATTTAGCTATTGAACCATAAAATGTATCACATTGGAATAACTATATTTGAAATATAGCTACAATAACTTCTAAAGTAATTTTCAAATTTGAAAGACACTGCTTATTCATCAAATCCATTTTATATTATTTGTTTCTCTCTCTTGAGGTCTCCATCAATATCTCTCTAGTTTCTATTTTTAACCCATAATTTAATTAGAATATGATTACTAATTAATATATAATATTATAAATAGTAAAATATGATAAAATATATAATTTCATAATTAAAAAAATAAAATATTTTTGAAATTATTAATTACTCATGAATAAATGGATAATCCAATGTAGAGATTTAATGTGAATAGCCAAAGCCAAATTTATCTTTTATTATTTTATTATCATATAATGAAAAAATGGTTATTCCAATGTAGAGCCTTATGTGAATGTAATAGTTAAAAGTTAAATTCATCTTACATTTATAAAAAATATACTTTAACTTTAACTAATTCAATGAGAGTACTCTAACCAGATTGGTAATTGTTTATTTGAAGCATATCAACAAAAAATAATATGGTAATTGCTTATTTGAAGCATATCAAGAAAAACTAATTTTAGGAAAAAAATAATAATAATATTTTATTATTATTTGGTTCAAAGATGCATAATTCAATAATTTTCTTGATATGCAAAATCAATCTTTAAAATATGTGATTTTTTATATGCATATAGAAAAATCATTGCTAATGTGAAAAATGCTTAGCGTTATAAATCTCATATAAAACATAAAACGACATGACCACATCTATGAATAGAACTTATAATGTCGCATCTCAGCCAAGTACAGTGAACCAGTTTCAAAGAAAAAATAAAGAAAATACTTATATAGACTTTTATTTATGTATAATTAATGGGTGTGTTCACTTGCATTTTGTGTACTTGGTGATTATTGATTTTTTTTTTTTTTGGATTGATTGATTTAGAAAGGTAATTGATAAATATATTCTTATACGTGCTTTGATTTTATATATTAATATTTATTGATAAAATTGGATATATGAAATTTTTAATAATTAAATATATAGAATTTCTATTTTTTAGCACATGGTAATAATTGTAAAAACAAAAAAACAAAAAACAAAAAAAGGTTTAATTAAAAAATAAAAATATTTTTTTATTATTTGGTTCAACGATGCATAATTCAATGTGGGAGTTTTCCTTGTTATATAAAATCAATATTTAAAAGATGTGATTTTAAATATGCATGTAGAGAAATCAATGCTCGTGCTCTAATCCATGTAATATTTGGGTTCGAATTCACTTTGTTTATCCACGTAATTCTTCTAGAAATAAATCAAGAAAATCAGAAGACCTAAAAATTTCATTAGCAATTACAAACAATTTCGACATGAAATTGTAGACATAAAAAACTCTTGTTTTAATCAGTGAAAATAGAGGCGTATTGCATTCTTCGATTGACGAACATTATTCTCATTCTCCAATTTGAAAACACAGCGAGGGGAAGAAAAACGTAGAGGGAATAATTTCGAGGTGATGGCAACCATCTTGCTTCTTCTTCTCTTCTCAGCAATTTTCATTACAGAAGCTCAACAAGATGGGCAACTCGTTATCAGGCCAGGTTCTTTGTTAACACCTACAGGCACCGGTGGTACCAAATCTTCATGGCTATCACATTCTGGTCTATATGCCTTTGGATTCTACAAGCATGGCAACAGCTATGCTGTTGGGATTTTTATTGCCGGGATTCCACAAAAGACTATGGTCTGGACAGCCAACCGAGACGGTCCTCCACTTCCCATTGATGTTAAATTGAACTTCACAAGCGACGGACGGCTAATTCTGCAATCGGCACAAGGCAGCGAGACCACGATCGCTAGTAGTCCCGAAGCTGCAGCAGCGGCATCGATGCTGGATTCGGGCAACTTTGTTCTCTATGACCCTGATAACTCGACAATTTGGCAGAGTTTCGACCATCCAACCGACACCTTCTTACCAGGTCAGAAGCTCACGACCGACCAAGTGCTGTTTTCCAGTCGTTCGGACACCGACCACTCAAAAGGCATTTTTCGTCTCATAATGCAACAAGATGGATATCTGGCGATGTACCCAGTTGGAACCGAACTCACACTTCAATATGGTTATGGGGGACTTGGTGTTCCTGGAGAAGGAACTGATGTTTCACTAAATTTTGACACTGATGGTCACCTCTACTTGCTCAATGGCACCGGAATATATATAGTGAATATTACACGGGGAAGTCCAACAAAAGGTATAATCTACCGTTTGACAATTGACCCTGACGGCATCTTACGACATTACTCGCACAATCTGGATCAAAATGGTGATTGGAAAGTCACATGGTCAAATCCGACCGATGTGTGTCTCCCTGGGGGTCTCTGTGGCTTCAATGGATTTTGTGTTCTAAACGATCAAGATGCTGATTGCAAATGTCTTCCCGGATTCATACCTGTTAAAGAAGACAATTGGGCTTTAGGATGTGAAAGGAATTTTGATTCTAAAAGCTGCAAAAGCAATGAAGTAGTTTCCGGATATACCATGGAAGTAGAGCCTAATATCGTATGGGAAAATGCTAACTATTCTACCCAAATATATCCAACCCAAGAAGAATGTGGAGAAGCATGTTTGAGGGACTGTAACTGTGAAGCTGCGTTGTACAAACACAGAGAGTGTATGAAACAAAGGCTTCCTTTGAGATTTGGAAGAAGACAACAGCGTGACTCAACTGTAGCCCTCATCAAGGTAGGTAAGTCTTCACCCTCTACGGATCCAATTGTGTCGAAAGAAAGCCAAAACAAGAATCGAGTGGACATTGTCGAGTGGGCAGAATCAAAACAACGAGTAGTCACTTGTATCCAAAGAACAAGTAGCTGATGATTTCAACGAAGTGCTCGATGAAGGAAGGTTGGGCTTGTTTATAGAGGGGCAATATGGAGTGGCTCGAAGGGTCTGGTCGTCAAAAGACATGTAATTGGTGCATCCAATATGCTTTGTTTCTAACTATTGTTACAACTAGATGCCCATTACTTAATATATGTTTTGCTTTCTTAATGTATTTAATGTTGGTACAAAGGGGCTATAAAAGACGAAAATAGTGAGAGAAAAGTTTACTTCAAGGTGCATTACAATAATGTTGCTTCTCTTAAAATAATGTTCGCCCCAACTAGTAACGGTATGCACAAATTTGTCTCCAATATACAATGAAGCCTAAAACAAGTATATTTATTTAACCGCGTCATGCACAAACAAAATTAGACCTGAATACCTTTGAATTTATTATTCAACCAAGAGATAGAAATTTGTTATCTCGAGAATGAACAAATCCTAATATATAGTTTTGAAGAAATGAAAACTTTTGAAGGAGAGGGAATTATGAATTTTACTTCTCAGATCTATAAACCTACATGCCCATAGGTCTATTTATAGATGAGTAAAGGATGTCAATTAAAAGTTATGATTTTTCATTTTGCTAAAGTTATAAAATATGCATTGAGGATTTAATTTTTCTCATGGGTTGTAGCAACTTGCGCCTGGACTTGTTGGGCCGCAGTTCCTGTAGCACCTTGGGCAAGTTGTGCCTTGCGCCTTGGGCTGGGCTACTGGTTCGCAAGCTTGTGTTGAGCCTATTCTGTCAACCGACACCTTCTTACTAGGTTAGAAGCTCATGACCGTCGAAGTGCTGTTTTCCAGTCGTTCGGACACCGACCACTCAACATGCATTTTTTGTCTCATAATGTAAGAAGATGGATGGCTGGCGATCTACTTGGTTGGAACCCCATTCACACATGAATATTGGTATTTTGGACGAGGTATATTTGCAGAAGGAATGATGTTTCACAAAGCCCCGGTTTGGATTGGAAATGATGCCATCTCGCTAGTGAGGGTAATGAAATTATTTGTGAGGCTAGTAAATGAAGTCCTGAGCTAGCGGCTGCTTGTGAAGTATGGACGAAGATCAAATTTGAATTACCAACAATGGTTACTTTGAAATCCAGTAATTACTGCTTGTTCTCTTAATTGAATTGTAAATAAACTCGGCCCAAATTTTTACTTAAAGGATTGAGCCGAATACAAAACAAAGATACTATTGTATATATTTTATAGATATATATTTATCTAGATATGCAAAAACTCACATCAATTCATTCCATCTCATCGTTATAACTTTTTTAAATTCTCACACAAAATATAATAAATATTTCAACTTTTTCAATTTCCAAAACAATAATAATATTAAAAAATAATAGTCTAATAATATTTTAATAAAATTTAATTCAATTCATTTAAAATCATCTCAATTCATCTCTGAATCCAAACAAGGTCTAAATTTTGATACTAATGGTCACCTCTACTTGCTCAATGGAACTGTAATATATATATAGTGAATATTACATTGGGAAGTCCAACAAAATGTTTTTTTTTTTATTCAAATCCACCTTTTTCTTTTTCAAAAATGAGGACGGCACCTCCCTTTATTGAATGAAGCCTCATTTATGGCAGAGGAAAACCCAGAATACCGGACCCACACTGAAAATAGAATCAAAATGCTTCTTAAAAAACCATCAACTATAACACGAAGACTCCAAGAGAATTTCCACCATTACCCCAAGAGTTTATTTTAAAGAATGTGGAGACGCATGGTTGAGGGACTGTAACTGTGAAGCTACGTTGTACAAAGACGGAGAGTGTATGAAACAAAGGCTTCCTTTGAGATTTGGAAGAAGACAACAGGGTGACTCAAGCGTAGCCCTCATCAAGGTAGGCAAGTCTTCACACTCTACGGATCCAATTGTGCCGAAAGAAAGTAACAAGGAGATTCGAGTGGACATCCTCATTATTGGTGTTTCGTTGATTGCATTTGCATGCATTGTCTTGGCGGTTTCTGGATTTGTAGTTTACAAATATCGTGTTCGGGCCAACAAAAACATATCTAACAATGAACAAGTTGGCTTGGGTGAGGATGTTGGTCCAAAATCATATACTTATGCAGAGCTTGAGAAAGTGACTGATGGTTTCAAGGAAGAGCTTGGTAGAGGAGCCTTTGGGATTGTTTATAGAGGGGCAATATGGAATGGCGAGAAGATGGTGGCCATCAAACGGCTGGACAAATTGTTGGCCGAGAGGGAAAGAGAGTTTCAGACGGAGGTGAAAGTTATTGGGAGAACACATCACAAAAACTTAGTCTGGTTACTCGAGTATTGCCATGATGGACCGAGCAGGCTTTTGGTGTACGATTACATGAGCAACGGTTCATTTGCAGATATACTCTTCAAGCCATCAAAACAACGACCTTCTTGGGATAGAAGAATTGAAATTGCTCGCAATATAGCAAAAGGAATTCTCTATCTCCACGAAGAGTGTGAGCCACAGATCATTCACTGCAACATAAAACCACATAACATTCTCATGGATGAGAACGGTTGTGCAAAACTTGCTGATTTCGGATTAGCGAAGTTGCTGAAACCAGACCAAACCAAAACATATACCGACATAAAAGGCACAAAGGGATATGTCACACCAGAGTGGCATTGGAACCTGCTCGTAACAATCAAAGTAGATGTGTATAGCTTTGGAATTATGCTCTTGGAGATTATTTGTTGTCGAAGGAATGCAGACTTTGATCTTCACGAGGAAGAAGCACTCCTTGAAGAATGGGCATACAATTGCTTTGAGTGTGGCGAGCTGGGCAAACTTTTGAATGATGAGGTGGTCGACAAGAAACAATTGGAAAGAATGGTTAAGTTAGCACTCTGGTGCATTCTAGATGAGCCGTCACTTCGTCCTTCAATGAAGAAGGTTCTACATATGTTGGAAGGGACTGTTGATATTCCAATCCCTCCCAGTCCGACATCTTTTCTCACTGCCATCTAAATTGGTTTGAAATAATAATACGTGATAAGTATTATAGAATGTTTGTGAATAGTTATGAATAGCGATTAAAGTGGGTTTGTGGGTCTCATTGAAAATATTTTAAGTTGTTTGGCATGTGAAGTATTTTCAAAAGTACGAGAATACTTGGAAAGTGTTGAGGATACTCTAGTATCCAAATACATCCTTAGGCTTGAGTTTTTTAGTTTTGAATAAAATTTAATATTTAAAAAAATTGAAAAATTACAAAACTAAATTCTAAATTTAATAGAACTTTTACACGTACAAGTAAACCAATTTAATTTTTGGGTTCCTGACAACGAAATTGGAGCAGATAAGTGGAAATAACGCGTTGTGCATTAATCCTTCCACCGGCAGCTATGACTTTTCCCTGCCGGCCCCAAAATCAATAAGGCCTTGTGTGCTCTTATTTCTTCCATCCCCAAAACTCTCTCATATTACAAGTTTTACTCTGTTTTTCCTGTCGCTACCAATACAGATTTCTAAAGAGAAGGTACGGGTCGTCAACTTTCACTATTGTAAGTTTTCTTTCTTTATATTCTTTTCTTATTTTGAGAAAATAAACGACTAGACATAAGAAATGAAGACGTGCTCCAGCTTTTCTTTCATGCCGTTAGGTGGCCCCGAAGTGTTTCGGTCGATAATCGAGTTGTTGCCTTTTTTTTTTTTTTTTGACCACATCTATGAATAGCACTTATAATGTCGCATCTCAGCCAAGTACAGTGAACCAGCTTCAAAGAAAAAACAAAGGTAATTATTTGAAAATTTATCTATATATAATTAATGGGTGTGTTCGCTTGCATTTTGTGTACTCAGTGATTATTGATTTTTTTTTTGGATTGATTGATTTGAAAAGGTAATTGATAAAAATATTCTTATACGTGCTTTGATTTTATTATTTATATATTATAAAGAGCCCATAACGCCCGCATAATATTTGGGCTCGAATTCAATTTTTTTTATCCACGTAATTATTGTGATACCCATAACGCCAGGTTTTTGTAATATGATTTTTTTTTTTGGAAAAAAAATTATTGTGAAAGTGTTGGAATCTACCAATTGTTAGAAGATACTTTTCCGAGAGATGAAATATTATTTTGGGGGTTTTAAACATGATTATGTTGAAAATTGAAGAAAACTTATTTACATGATGTCATCAAGAATGAAAGGGTTATAGAAAGAAACACGTGGTTCTTAAGCAATGGAAAACAAGAAACAAAAGCAGGACAACTCCACGAAACATGTGGTTTTCCACAACATTCATCACCCCTCGCTCAATCCTTGCGTGCTGCATTCTTTGACTTTTCCAATTGAAAAGCAGATCCAGAGCAAGAAAAACGCAGTGAGAACAATTCCGTGACGATGGCAACCATCTGGCCTCTTCTTCTTCTCTTCTCAGTAATTTTCACTGCAGAAGCTCAACAAGCTGAGCAACCCGTTATCAGGCGAGGTTCTTTGTTAACACCTACGGGTACCAACTCTTCATGGCTATCACGTTCCGGTCTATATGCCTTTGGGTTCTACGAGCAGGGCAACGGCTATGCTGTAGGAATATTTATTGCCGGGATTCGACAGAAGACTGTGGTCTGGACAGCCAACCGAGACAATCCTCCAGTTCCTGGTGATGTTAAATTGCACTTCACAAGCAATGGACGGCTGGTTCTGCAGACGGCACAAGGCATGGAGACGGGAATCGCCGGTAATACCCAAGGTGCAGCAGCGGCATCAATGTTGGATTCCGGCAACTTTGTTCTCTATAATTCAGATAACAGTACAATATGGCAGAGTTTCGACAAACCAACCGACACCTTCTTACCAGGTCAGAAACTCACAACCGATGAAGATATGTTTTCCAGTTATTCGGCCACCAACCAATCAACAGGCATATTTCGTCTCATAATGCAACAAGATGGATATCTGGCGATGTACCCGGTTGGAACCCCACCCAGACTTGAGTATGGTTATGGGGGAGTTGGTGTTTCTGGAGAAGGACCTAATGTTTCACTGAATTTTGATGCTGATGGTCGCCTCTACTTGCTCAATGGCACCGGCATATCAATAATGAACTTTACAACGGGAGATACAACAAAAGGTGTAATCTACCGTTTGACACTCGACCCTGACGGGATCTTGCGGCATTACTCGCTCAACATGGATCAGAATGGTGTTTGGAAAGTCACATGGTCAAATCCGAAAGATAAGTGTGACCCTAAGGGTCTCTGTGGCATCAATGCATTTTGCGATCAAGATGCTGGTTGCGAATGTCTACCCGGATTCAAACGTGTTAACAAAGACAGTTGGGCTTCAGGCTGTGAAAGAAATTTCGATTCTAAAAGTTGCAAAAGTAACGAAGAAGTTACTGGATATACCATGGAAACAGAGCTTCGTACCGAATGGCAAAATGATAGCTATTCTATCCTAACATCTCCAACCCAAGAAGAATGTGGAGAAGCATGTTTGGGGGACTGTAACTGTGAAGCTGCGCTGTACAAAGACGGAAAGTGTATGAAACAAAGGCTTCCTTTGAAATTTGTAAGAAGAAATCTGAGTGACTCAAGCGTAGCCCTCATCAAGGTAGGTACGTCTCCAATCTCTCCGGATCCAGGAGTGCCGAAAGAGAGCAAAAAGAAGAATCGAGTGGACATTCTGATTATTGGCGTTTCATTGCTTTCATTTGCATGCATTATCTTGGCAATTTCTGGAATTTTATTTTACAAATATCGTGTTTGGCTGTATAGAAACATATCTAACGCTCTTTGATATTCCAAAACATATCTGACAAACAAGGAACAATTTGCCTTGAGTGAGAATGTTGCTCCAAAATCATTTAGTTATGGAGAACTTGAGATTTGTTTGAGGTGTCGTCGAATACAAAATCAAAACAACGAGTAGTCATTTGTTATCCAGAAAACAAGTAGCCGATGATTTCCAGGAAGTGCCCGAAAAAGGGGGATTTGGGCTTGTTTATAGAGGGGCAACCGGGCAATATGTAATGGCCCGAAGGTTCTGGCCGTCAAAAGACTCGTAATTGGTGCATCCAGTATGCTTTGTTTCTTTCTAACTATTGTTACAACTATCTGTATGCCCATTGCTTAATAGATGTTTTCCTTTCTTAATAGATGGTTTGAAATAATAAGAAGTGCCCAGCACATTTTGTTGCTTAGAAGTGGATAAAGAAGATAAAAGATCTCGTGTTATTGGTGCAATAATTTCTAGCTGTAGCCTGTGGTTCCAAATATATGTATTCCATTGCAACACTAGTGTTTTGGTTTCTTAATCTATTGTATTCATTTATCATATATGGGATGCAATAGTTTACCGACTACATTGAGGCCACGATCTAGCCTCTGCAGTGTGCTCGTCTCCAGCTCATCTCCAGCTCCTGCAGTTTGCGTCTCCAGCTCCTACTCGCGGTGAGGCCACGATCTAGCCTCTGCAGCGTGCGCCTTGCTTCTCTTTTCTTTGCCTTGCAGTACATTTCCGAGTGCGCGAGTCTTTGTCCGTGCATGAAGCTCCTCAAGCCACGTTCTAGCCCCTGCGTTTTGCATCCTGCGTGGGTTGAGTTTCTTCTTTTGATGTTGTTGTGCCAGTTGGATATTTCCAAGAATACCCATGTGTTTTAATATTTTTTCATAATGCCCTGCAACATAAATAAAATATGAGGAGTAAAATTTTGGAGTATTAATTTTGGTGCGAACTAACTGCAATATAACTCCTTTCAAGTGCAAAATATCATAATTTAATATTGAGTCAAGAACTAAAAATTACTACATAATTAAGTGCTTCATTCATATTTTGGTTAAACAAATCATTCACTTTAGCAGGTTAATCATGTAGTTTTTGACAATACCTGAGATTGCTAAAGGGATTGTGAACGTAAAAATGAAACCAGAAAAGAATAAACAATGCTGAACCTGAAAAGATATACTAAAGAA
Source organism: Juglans regia (assembly GCF_001411555.2). Lineage (NCBI taxonomy): Eukaryota > Viridiplantae > Streptophyta > Magnoliopsida > Fagales > Juglandaceae > Juglans > Juglans regia. The sequence goes on along the minus strand of NC_049901.1, from coordinate 12,379,294 downwards.
AAAGAAAAAAAGAAAGAACAAAACATAGAACTGGAACAAATAAAAGCAGAAAAATAAAAGAAAAAAAATTAAAGAAAAATAAAAATGAGCTAAGGACCATAAGAATAAGTGAGATCTTCCAAAGGAATGGAAGTATCCTCATGTGAAAGTTTTGCCAAAAAATGTTTAAGTCGTTGGCTATTGACTTTGAAAGTATTTCCATTTTGAGGATTAGTAATCTCAACAGCTCCATATGGAAACACAACCTTAACTACATAAGGACCACTCCACCTTGATCTTAATTTGCCTGGAAATAGATGGAGGCGGTTATTGTAAAGTAAGACTTGCTCATTGGGCTCAAAATTCTTTCTTTGGATGTGCTTGCCATGTAATACCTTCATGCGTTCCTTTGACAATTTAGAATTGTCATATGCATCTCGCCTAAGCTCATCCAATTCTGAAATCTGAAATTTTCTCACAAAACCAGCATGGTCAATAGAAAAATTAAATTGTTTAACAGCCCAATATGCCTTATGTTCAAGCTCAACGGGAAGATGACATGCATTTCCATATACCAAGCGATAAGGGGACATGTTAAGAGAGGTTTTAAAGGCTGTCCTATAAGCCCAAAGTGCATCAGTAAGCCTTAAAGATCAATCTTTTATGTTATGGTTGACTGTTTTTTCTAAGATGTGCTTAAGTTCCCTATTAGCTAATTCAGCTTGCCTATTGGTTTGCGGGTGATATGGAGTGGAAACCTTATGGTGTATATCATATTTTTTCATGAGGGCAGCAAATGGTTTGTTACAAAAATGAGTTCCATTATCACTAATGATAGCTCTAGGCATGCCAAATCTAGCAAAAATGTTTTCTTTCAAGAACTTAAGCACAATCTTATAGTCATTTGTTTTACATGGAATGGCTTCAACCTACTTAGAAACATAATCAACAGCCACGAGAATATACAAATAACCAAAAGAAGATGGAAATGGCCTCATAAAATCAATCCCCCAACAGTAAAAAATCTCAATGACCAAAATGGGTTGTAAAGGCATCATGTTTCTCTTAGTGATTGTGCCTAGTTTTTGACATGGCTCACAAGTTTTACAAAAATTATATGCATCCTTAAACATATGCGGCCAATAAAATCCACCTTGTAAAATTTTTGCAACGGTTTTATTTGCAGAAAAATGCCCCCCACAAGCCTCATTATGACAAAAAGAAAGAACAGCTTGTATCTCATGATCAGGCACACATTTCCTTATGATTTGGTCAGAATAATATTTAAACAAGTAAGGATCATCATAGAAGAATGACTGTACCTCATACTTGAATTTTCGTATGTCTTGAGCACTCCAATGGGGTGGAGTTTGTCCTGTCACCAAAAAATTAACTATGTCAGCAAACCAAGGTAAATTTTCAACTGACATTAATTGTTCATTAGGAAAAGAGTCAAGGATAGGGATAGTGTGCTCATTCTCAACAAATGTAAGCCGAGACAAGTGGTCGGCAACTACGTTTTCAACGCCCTTCTTGTCTTTAATGATAAGGTCGAATTCTTGGAGAAGAAGAATCCATCGGATTAAACGTGGTTTAGCATCCTTCTTCAACAATAAGTACTTTAATGTTGCATGGTCAGTGAAAACAACCATAGGAAAACCAAGAATATAAGTTCGAAACTTGTCTAATGCAAAAACTACAGCAAGCAATTCCTTTTCTGTGGTAGAATAATTTCTTTGGGCTCCATTTAGAGTTCTACTTGCATAAGAAATGACATGTGGGAACTTGTTTCTACACTGTCCAATAAAAGCTCCTATGGCTACATCACTAGCATCACATATTATCTCAAAAGGAATAGACCAAACAGGGGGCTGCATGATAGGGGCTGTAGTGAGCAAAATTTTCAGCTTATCAAAAGCATCTTGACAAGAAGAGGTCCATTCAAAAGCGACAGCATGCATAAGTAACTCACACAAGGGCTTAGAGATAGAACTAAAATTTTGAATGAATCTCTTATAAAACCCAGCATACCCAAGAAATGATCTGATTTCTTTTACTGTTTTGGGTATAGGAAGCTTAGAGATAAGCTCGATCTTAGCTTTATCAATCTGAATACCTCGTGATAAGACTATGTGACCAAGAACTATGCCTTGTTGAACTATGAAATGACACTTTTCCCAATTGAGAAGCAAATGCTTCTGTTCGCACCTGGCTAAAACAGCTTGCAAGTTAGTCAGACATGCATCAAAAGAACTACCAAACACAGAAAAATCATCCATGAATACTTCCAAACAGTATTCAATCATGTCGCTGAAAATACTAAGCATACATCTTTGGAAAGTAGCTGGTGCACTACATAGTCCAAAAAGCATTCTTCTAAATGCAAAAGTGCCAAACGGGCAAGTAAAAGTTGTTTTCTCTTGATCTTTAGGTGCTATTTCTATTTGGTAAAAACCAGAATATCCATCAAGAAAGTAATAGAAATCATGGCCCGCAACTTTTTCTAACACTTTATCAAAAAATGGCAAAGGGAAATGATCTTTCCTAGTGGCGGCATTCAACTTCCTATAATCTATACACATTCGCCAACCAGTAGAAATCCTAGTAGGAATCAGTTCATCTTTCTCATTTTTCACAATGATAAGCCCAGATTGTTTTAGAATTACATGAATGGGACTTACCCACTTGCTGTCCGCAATAGGGTAGATGATTCCCACGTCAAGTAGTTTCAAAACCTCTGTTAGTACCACCTCTTTCATGGTAGGATTTAATCTCATTTGCATCTCCCTAAAGACTTTAGCAATTTCTTCAAAATAAATCCTAGGAGTGCACACAAGAGGATTTATACCTTTTATATCTGAGATTGTCCACCCAATAGCACCTTTGTGCTGCTTTAAGACTTCCATCAATTTCCCTTCTTGTTCATGAGAGAGTTGGGCTGAAATTACCATTGGGAAGGTGCTGTCCGGTCCCAGAAATGCATATTTCAGGTCATTCGGCAATGGCTTCAGCTCTAATGTTGGGATTTCATTTATTGAAGGTTTCAAACTTGCTGTCAACGGTGGGAGTTGCTCAATCTTTGGCCTCCGTTTAGTCTCAAATTTATTTTCTGCATTAAAAACAGGAGAAACATCAATGGGGGTGTCATTAGTGATGAGTTCACAAATATTTTCTAACTCAAACAGCAGGTTAGTGGGCTGGTATGCCAAATAAGTCTCTTCCTCCATGATGCTTTCCAACAAATTCACTTCTTGTACGTCTTCCAAGTCTTGAGGTTGCCTACAAATATTGAAAATGTTTAGTTCAATGGTCATGTTCCCAAAACTCAGCTTTAAAACACCACTCATACAATTTATTAATGCATTTGAAGTAGCAAGAAAATGTCTCCCAAGAATCACAGGTGCTTGAAAAGAAGGTTTTGGTGTCAAGTGAACATCCAACACAACAAAATCTACGGGATAAAAGAATTTATCCACTTGAACCAAGACATCCTCAACAACTCCTCTTGGCATTTTAATAGACCTGTCCGCTAGTTATAAAATGATAGGAGTTGGTTTTAATTCCCCCAAACCAAGTTGCTCATAAACATTATAAGACAGTAAATTCACACTTAAACCTAGATCTAACAATGCTTGACCAATTTTTGAACTTCCTATAACACAAGCAATTGTTGGTGAACCGAGGTCTTTATATTTTGGTGGGGTATTGCTCTGAATTATGGCACTGACCTGCTCAGTAAGAAAAGTTTTATTTTGCACATTTAATTTCCTTTTAACCGTACACAGATCTTTTAGAAACTTAGCATATGTAGGAATTTGTTGAATAGCATCTCACAAAGGGATATTAATCCTAACTTGCTTGAATATTTCTAAAATTTCAGATTGGTGTTTGTCTTTGTGCAGAGGAACCAATCTTTGAGGAAAAGGAGCAGGCACAGGACATGAAATCTTTTCAGTTTCAGTTTCAGTTTCATTTTGTTCAAACTCACCATTTTCAGCTTCATTTTGTACAGGTTTAAAGACCTTACCAGCCTTGTCTGAACCTTGAGCTGGAATGTTCACCACCCTACCATTTCTCAAAGAAGAGACCGCCTTCACTTGCCTTACATTTGAACTCTCAACCGCTCCTTGTGGTGGCTAACTTTGTGGATTGGATTGAGGTTGTGCAGGAAGTTTTCATTTCTCTTGAGAGCTTCATGCCGTAGTCATCTTTGTAAGTGTGCTCCGAATGTCATTTATCGCTTGAGAGTTTTGATTGTTGATTGTTACTTGACCATGCATAAACTGCTGCAAGGTGTTTGACAATTGATGTACCGTCTCCTCAAGTCTCTTCTTTTGCATTGGAGCTGCTTGAATTGTGAGTTGAGAGGGTCCCGGAGTCAAGGCTGCTGGAGCTACCTGTTGGTCATTCCTCCACCCAAAATTTGGGTGGTTTCTCCATCCAGGATTGTAAGAATTAGAGTAAGGACCAGAATATGGTTTTTATATCATATTTACAGCATTAGATTGGTCCAACAATACCTCTTTGAATGCGGGGATCGTGGGACACTCATTAGTTGAATGCCCATGATCCTCACATATGCTAAACTTCTCTGAATTTTTATGGACAGCATGCACTTCATTTACCTTTTTCAATTCCATAGCTTCCATTTTTCTAGACAACAAGGTTAATTTAGCACGCAAATCATCATCTTCTTTTAAAGTATATTTTCCATGACCAGACTCAACTTGGCTAGACCTATCATGCACATCAGTTGTGTCCCAAGATTGAGCATTTTCAGCGAGGCAATCAAAATATTCAAATGCTTCATCAGGCTCTTTGTCAAAAAATTCTCCATTACACATGGTTTGTACAAATTGGCACATTTTAGGTGTCAAACTTTTATAAAAAAAATTTATCAAACGCCAATTTTCATAACCATGATGAGGACAAGCATTTAAAAGATCCTTGAACCTTTCCCAACTTTGATAAAAATTTTCAGAATCTTTTTGGGTAAAATTCATGATTTGTCTTTTAAGTGCATTTGTCCTATGTATTGGAAAAAATTTCTTCAAAAATTCAGTTTACATTTCCTTCCATGTGCATATGGTTCTAGGTCTCAATGCATTTAGCCACGTTTTAGCCTTATCTTTCAAGGAAAATGGAAACAACTTTAGTCTAATAACCTCCTCAGTGTATGTCCGGTCCATGAATGTAGAACAAACCTCTTCAAATTCTTTGATATGAAGGTAAGGATTCTCGAAATCCATGCCATGAAAATGTGGAATTAATGGAATCATTCCTGGTTTGAAATTAAAAACATTTGCATTCAAAGGTTGGATTATGCATGAGGGTGTGCTAGTTTTGACAGGTTGTAAATAATCTCTAAGTGTCCTATTCTGATTCACTACTTCACGATCATGATTCTCATTTTCAGCCATGGTACTATTAGTGTCAGAAGATGACTCAAGAGAAAGTGATGATGAAGTAAAAGATGCTTATGATTCTGTCCTAACCAACCGAGAAGTTTGGTCCCTAGTCCAACCAGTCATACAAACAAGAACAGATAATGAAAGAATATGCAAGACAAACAGAGAAAAATAAAGTAAAATAAAATAACGAAAAATGTCACCCAAGCTGGGAAAAGGTTCACAACGCTACAAACGTCTTCTCAACAATATGAGAATGCTCTGCTAAACACCAGTTGTCTCCAGCAACGGCGCCAAAAACTTGATCAGCTTTTAATTTCGACTTCCAAGTGTAGAAGCTGTCAAAGTAATATAAGGGTAAATCTCAAGATCGAATTCACAGAGACAATGAGAATTTAGCAAACATTTCATATTCGCAAGACAACATATTATTGTTTATGGTGACAAGAAATTTTGAAATGATAAGAAATCAGCACACTAAATGATCTATCAATGAACAAAAAAATAATAAGAAAAGAGAAATAAATTTTAAAAGTTAACCACTAACTATATCGACTCCAAAATGGAGCTATTTACTAGGGGAGTGTGGAATGAATTAAGAGTGAAATTGTTGGGAAGTTCCCGCACGTGTGAAGCTGAAAATAAAAGTGAATCTATTTTTCTAAAATTGCTAAGAATCAAGAGATTTAAAGAAAATATGCGGAAGTTGACTTAAACTTGTAAGAAGCAATTAAACAAACACTTGGGATGCAATTTTCACTCACAAATTTGGTGATAGATTTACTTCTCTTTTCATCTTCTCTCAACCATTCTCTTATTCCTAGAAATCATGGTCGGATAATATAGCAATGAACCACAATTTTTATTCTAATAAAACTACTTGACAAATTATATGACAACCATAGAAAATTGAAAGAAAACCATCAAAGTCATGTTACTTGTTCAAGTATCAATTGTGCCTTTACGTCTACAACTGATCTAAACCAAGAACAAAGAACTCGAATCTTTCGAGATGTACATTGAAATATAATCCATCAAATTAATCATCAAAAACACTAAATATCAAAGAAAATCCAACCCCAAATAGTTATGGGTTACTCATTGAATCCCAAGCTAAAAATCTAGCCTATCTTCTCTAGATTAACAAATGCTCAAGAAGATTAAAATCAAACATCTTTAACTACTTTACTAAACGAAAATTGTAGAATAAAAATACTGTAATATCAAAATTCGCTGAAGCCCCGAAACTAAGAAGAAAAACCAGACAAAAATAAAGAAGAAGCAAAAAGAACGAGAGCCTGCGCACGAAAATTTCTGTTTCTTTTATACTCTGTGTTTTGCTGCTCAGCCCAGCGTTTCTGCGTTCCACTTCCTATGTTTTGAGTCTCAGCCCCGTGCGCGTCTTCTAACTCTCTACAGTGCATGATTCTCCTGCGTTTCATGTGCATCCATTTGGGTTTTTAGCCCCTTTCTGCTGTGCGTTTCATCTGCTAGTCTGCCCGCGTGAGTGCGTCTGTGTTTCCCTTCTGCAGTGCGCTTGTCTCCAGCTCTTGCAGTTCGCGTCTCCAGCTCCTGCTCGCGGTGATGGCACGATCTAGCCTCTGCAGCGTGCGCCTTGCTTCACTTTTCTTTGCCTTGCAGTACATTTCCGAGTGCATGAGTCTTTGTTCGTGCGTCAAGCTCCTCAAGCCACGTTCCAGCCCCTGCATTTTGCATCTTGCGTGGGTTGAGTTTCTTCTTTTGATGTTGTTGTGCCAGTTGGGTATTTCCAAGAATACCCATGTGTTTTAATATTTTTCCCATAATGCCCTGCAACATAAATAAAATATGAGGAGTAAAATTTTGGAGTATTAATTTTGGTGGGAACTAACTGCAATACAACTCCTTTCAAGTGCAAAATATCAAAATTTCATATTGAGTCAAGAACTAAAAATTACTACATAATTAAGTGCTTCATTCATATTTTGGTTAAACAAATCATTCACTTTAGAAGCTTAATCATGTAGTTTTTGACACTTTATCAATTCCATAGAAGACTGTGGTCTGGACAGCCAACCGAGACGATCCTCCACTTCCCGCTGATGTTAAATTGAACTTCTCAAGCGACGGACGGCTAATTCTGCAATCGGCACAAGGCAGGGAGATCAGGTCGATCGCCAGTAGTACCGAAGCTGTAGCAGCGGCATCGATGCTGGATTTGGGCAACTTTGTTCTCAATAACTCTAATAACTCACCAATTTGGTGGAGTTTGAACCAGCCAATCGACACCTTCTTACCAGGTCAGAAGCTTACGACCAATGAAGTGCTATTTTCCAGTCGTTCGGACACCGACCACTCAACATGCATTTTTCGTCTCATAATGCAACAAGATGGCTTTCTGGCGATGTACCCGGTTGGAACCCCACCAACACTTGAGTATGGTTATGGGGGAGTTGGTGTTTCTGGAGAAGGGCCTGATGTTTCACTAAATTTTGATACTGATGGTCACCTCTACTTGCTCAATGGCACTGGAATATATATAAAGAATATTACATCGGGAAGTCCAACAAAAGGTTTAATCTACCTTTTGAGAATTGGCCCTGACAGCATCTTGCGGCATTACTCGCACAATCTGGATCAGAATGGTGATTGGAAAGTCACATGATCAGATCAAACCGATGTGTGTCTCCTTGGGGGTCTCTGTGGCATCAATGGATTTTGTGTTCTAAACAATCAAGATACATATGGTTGCAAATGTCTTCCCGGATTCAAACGTGTTAACGAAGGCAGTTGGACTTCAGGATGGGAAAGGAATTTTGATTCTAAAAGTTGCAAAAGCAATGAAGCAGTTTCTGGATATACCATGGAAGTAGAGCCCAATACCGTATGGGAAAATGCTAACTATTCTATCCTGATGTCTCCCACCCAAGAAGGATGTGAATAAGCATGTTTGAGGGACTGTAACTGTGGAGCTGCGTTGTACAAAGACGGAGAGTGTAAGAAACAAAGGCTTCCTTTGAGATTTGGAAGAAGAAACCAGAGTGACTCAAGCGTAGCCCTCATCAAGGTGCCGAAAGGAAGTAACAAGGAAATTCGAGTGGACATCCTCATTGTTGTTGTTTCGTTGATTGCATATACATGCATTGTCTTGGCAGTTTTCAAATATCGTGTTCGGGCCAACAAAAACATATCTAACAATGAATAAGTTGGCTTGGGTGAGGATGTTACTCCAAAATCATATACTTAAGCAGAACTTGAGAAAGTGACTGATGGTTTCTAGGAAGAGCTCGGTAGAGGAGCATTCTAGATGAGCCTTCACTTCGTCCTTCAATGAGGATGGTTCTACGTATGTTGGAAGGGACTGTTTTTATTCCAATCCCTCCCAATCCGGCATCTTTTCTCACTGCCCTCTAAATTGGTTTTGCAATTTATCTGTCTCGAAAGCCGAAACCCAAGCATGTAATGGTTTGAAATAATAACAAGTGCCCAGCTCGTTCTGTTGCTTAGAGCACTCTCGTTGGATTAGTTAAAGTTAAAGGTCATTTTTTATGAATATAAGATAAATTTGACTTTTAGCTATTCCATTCACATAAATCTCCACATTAGATTATACATTTATTTATTAGATAGTAATGAATAATTAATAATTTCTAAAATATTTAATTTTTTTAATTATTAATTTATTTTATTTTATCATATTTTACTATTCTACCAATTATATATTAATTAATAATCATATTATTATTAAATTAATATATCACTAACTCAAATTAATATATCAATTTCAAAAATATTTTAATTTTTTTAATTATGAAATTACTTTATTTTATCATATTTTACTATTCATAATATTATATATTAATTAGTAATCATATTCTATTTAAATTATGGATTAAAAATAGAAACTAGAAAGACATTGATGGAGACCTTCGGAGAAAGAAACAATTGATATAAAATGGATTTGATTAATAAACAGTGTCTTTCAAATTTGAAAATAACTTTAGAAGTTACTGTAACTATATTCCAAATATTTGAAATATAGCTATTCCAATGTGATATATTTTATGGTTCAATAGCTAAATTCTCATTGGATTTAACTTTTAGTTGTTCTTAGAAGTAGATAAAGAAGATAAAAGATCTCGTGTTTTTGGTGCAATAATTTCTTTTTCTTTCTAGCTGTAGTTCCAAATATATGTATTCCATTGCAACACTAGTGTTTTGGTTCCTTAATCTATTGTATTCATATATCATATATGGGATGCAATATATGATATATGAATACAATAGATTATATATAATTAATGGGTGTGTTCGCTTGCGTTTTGTATACCTATTGATTATTATTTATTTATTTATTTTGGATTGATTGATTTAGAACGGTAATTGATACCACCTGTGGCGCCCTCGACCCCCATGTAGAGAAAACACGGGAATCGAGACGCCGGGATGATGACAACACGGTCACACATCCCAACGAAGTGCCAGTGTGTGTACATGCAACGATGTACAAATAAAAACGCAGCGGTTAATCAAGTCTACTAAGTACCAGAATTTAAATACAAACTAAACATCGGTAAAGTTTTAAAAGCAGTTATACAGTCATCCAAAAATAAAGTTAACACATGTCCCAAAAATACAAAAGGGTAAAATAAAATAACAATAACCAGTGATCACAGATCACTCCTCGGGCGGAGCCGTCTCCTCAGGCTCGCCCTCCTCCTCCTCATCTGCATCAAAATCTGCGTTACCATAGAATGGTACCGCAGGTAAGTATAACCCAAAAAAATAATATCCTCAGGAATAAAAATGCATTAATGCCACCAACATGCATGCATATGAAGAAATATGCATTTTTCCTCAAAATATCATTTTCCCCGAAAATGATTAATTTTCCAACACACGCCAAAATCCCATTTGGCCCAAAAATAATCCGTAAAACATTTTCCCAGAAAATGAATTACACAAAATCCAACACACGCTATTTTCCCAGAAAATAGTCCATTTTTAATGTATGCACCATGATCTCCCCTATGGGTCATCCGCACACCCTGGCTTCGTAGCGATGCCCACTTTCGCGCCCAACACGTTAGTGGGAAACATCCACTACACAACGAGCGATGCCCAGTTCCGCGCCCAGCGCGTACATAACCAAGCATCCTCTAGTCCCCGCCAGCAGAAGGACCACGGAGTCGGCACGAATCTCTCGTCCGATCCCATTGTCGCCCAGCGACAATCCAGGGGACGTTACTCAGTTTATTCCGCTCCCGAGTAACCAGAGGAGCTCCACCGAGATAATGCCCCATCTCGGCTTGGGGTTCGTGATACACACGCACCCAACAAATCATTCACATGAAAACCCAGTTTTCATAAACACATGAACATGAATGCAATACACGAAAACCCAGTTTTCCTTTACAAACATGAACATGCATGAAATAATGAAATGCACATGAACCAACCAATCCAAAATCCATCAATAACCAATATCCAATAACCAATCCAATCCAATCAAACCAACAACTCCAATCACAAATCCATCCGACCCCCGTACTCCTCGGACTCAGTCCGGCATGCCAAAAAAATACAGTGAAAAGGGTTAGTGCAAAAATACATAAAATTCATGAGAATTCTTTGGAGAAATACTTACAGCGCTATATGATAATTTCCGGAGGATCACGAAGCTGAAAAAGGCGACGTCTGAGCAACACCACAGTGTAAAATACACTGTGGCCGTGGGTCACAAATACCCACTTTTCAACGGAGACAAACGAAGACCCCAAAATGATAGGGTAGGGCCTAGAGAGGTCGGTGAAGCCAATGGTGGTGGTGGTTTGCCGTGGATGACGGCGCAAATGGTGGTTTAAGGCCAAAAACGTACAAATCGGAAATGGACTTGGTGGGGCTTCACCGGTGACGGATCGGAGCTGGGGTTGGGTCCAAAGGGTTGCCAAGAGGTCTGGGATGAAGTGGTAGGAAGATGGTGGCCAATGGGGGCGCGACGGCGGCGCAACGGCGAAAAGAGTGCCGCGGCTTCGTGGGTCTCGTGGGGGCTATCGGCGGCACGAACGGAGGTGGGGTTGGTGGGGTAGGACGACCGGCGGGAGGGGAACACGAGGGGATGGGCGGTGAGAGTCACCGCCGGCTCAAGGCGGCGGGCTGGGTGGAGGCCGAAGTCGCACGGGGAGAGAGAGAAAGAGAGAGAGAGCTCGCGCACGGGGGGGAAAGTAGCGGGAAAAGAAAGAAAAAGGAAAGAAAAAGAGAAAGAAAAGAAGAAAGAGAGGAAAGAGAAAAAAATAGAGGGAAAGAAATGAGGTCCAGTCCTCATAACTTGGGTCACGAAAATGATCCAACGGAAACGATTTTAAAACCATAAGTTAAATAAAATAATTTAAACGTAATGGTAAAGTCAAATTGAAATAATTTAAATATTAAAAGCAATTTAAATGCATAACAATAAATAAATATCAAGAAAGTACATAAAAATAATTTTCACCAAATTAACAAATTAAAATCATAGAAATAAACTCACTAAAAATCCAACCAATTTTAAAGTAAGAGGATAAATTTTTGAATAAATAATAAAAATCCTTCAGTAAAAATACACTAAAATACGGGGTGTTACAAAAAATATTCTTATACGTGCTTTGATTTTATATATTAATATTTATTGATAAAATTAGTCATTTTGATATATGAAATTGATAATAATTAGATATATGACATTTGTATTTTTTAGCACATGGTGCTAATTGTAAAATATAAAAAACAAATTAAGAAAAAAATAACAAATAAAAATAAAAATATTTTTTATTATTTGGTTCAAAGATGCATAATTTAATGTAAGAGTTTTTCTTGTTATGCAAAATTAATCTTTAAAAGATGTGATTTTGAAGATGCATATTGAAAAACCAATACTAGCTCTAATCCGCATAATATTTGGCTTAGAATTCACTTTCCATCCGCATAATATTTGGGTTGGACACTGGCTCTAATTCAGCTACCCGTGGAAAACAAAACTTGTTCACTATGAGGACAAAATGGCTGTCTTGAGGTGTTCTTTTTTTTAATTCAAAATGCGTTCTTTTAGGATTTCACTTGTATTTTTAACGCATGCTATAAATGCAACGGTGTTTGGAAAGGCATGAGTGTTTAAAATGCTTTTTTTTTTTTTTCTAATTTTAAATAGAGTAGTGCTATCCATAGGTATAATTTTACGCATAATATCATACATTTGAGTGATAGCTCCATTTTCAATAATTAATACATTAATACCATTGCGGTGTGTGTTTTGCACCCTCGCCAACCTTTTTGCCCAACCTGTATTAAAGAAGCTGGATGATCCAGATTACCAGGAATACCTCTGATGCCTAAAATTAATATGTTACTCAAGAGACAGAGAGAGCTTCCAGGATCAAAACAAGGTTTTATTTTGTATTTGTATCTAGGCTTTTATACTTCCCCTTTCAGGGTGGGTTCTTGTTCCCTCTGTGCCTGTGATGTCCACCCTCTGATCTAGGTAGCATGTCATTGCATTTAATGTGGCAGGACAAGGTCGATCTACTCATATAGGGACTCCCTGCTTAGGGTGGCATGTCGCCGCATTTAATGTTGCAGTTCCTGTCAGGGACATGATCCTGACCCATATCGAGTCATTTATGCAGCTTAGCTAGAGGCATGCCCATGTGAATTAGGGTTGAGCACTGACAATGTCGAAGTCAGAATGCCCTACCTCCGACTCCAACTCTGACTCCGACTTCGACTTTGTTGAAGGTCAAATCCGACCTCCGACTCCGATTCGCATAGCGTCCGATCTGACTCCGACTCCAACTTGTTAGAGCGGAGTTGGATTTGAGATTTTTTATTGGGATTTTTTCTTAATCCATTTGAAATTTCAATTTGACAATCTTGAGCTCTCACTAATCGGATTTGGACTTCTAGATTTCAGTTTTATAAAAAAATATTTTTTTCAATTTCAATTTTATTAAAACATAACCAAAACTGAAAAAATAAATAATTTTACAAATTAATGTTATTATACATTAATATTATATTTTATTATATGTTAATATTTATACATTAGTATTACATGTTATTATACATTGATTATTATACATTACTAGTACATATTATTATACTAGTTTAGTTATTATATATTATAATTAAATGTTATTATAAATTTATATATTTGTATTTATATATAATACATTAGTATTACTAGCCTGGGGCTAGGCGGCGAAGGAAAAATTTGTCATACCAATTACTCCGTAAATCCCCGCCACATGGGCATGACGGGAATTTTTATAACCCACGACCGTTTTCTCCTCATCCACATAAATTTCCTTGGCCTTACATATTCCCACATCTCGAGATAGGGTACGACAGGTCAAATACGTATAGTTATATAAATAATTTGTAAGTATAACTAGCATTTTCCGTCCAAATAATTGCCTTGTTTTAAATTTTGAACCTCATTTTTGTTTGTTTTTATTTTTATGGCCTGAATGTCAGTACCTCATATTTGGCCAACTCCGTTATGACCATGATGCAAGGTTCCTGACTGCACGAACCATTGTTTTAGTCAGTATAAATGGTGGCGTATTGCATTCTTTGATTGATGAACATTATTTTGATTCTTCCATTTGAAAACACAGCGAAGGGAAGAAAAATTTAGAGAGAACAATTCTGAGGCGATGGCAACCATCTTGCCTCCTCTAATTCTTCTTCTCTTCTCAGCAATTTTCACTGCAGAAGCTCAACCAGTTGGGCAATCCGTTGTCGGGCCAGGTTCTTTGTTAACACCTACAGGCACCAATTCTTCTTGGCTATCACGTTCCGGTCTATATGCCTTTGGATTCTACAAGCAGGTAGGGGTGTGCAAAATTCTGAAAATTCCAACTCCGTCCGACTTTCGCTCTGACTCCGACTCCGACAGAGTCGGAGTCATCGGAATTCGGAGTCAGAATTCGGAGTAGCTTCGAATATCTATTCGGAGTTGGAGTCAGAGTCGGAGCTCCAAGAAGCTCCGATTCTGACTCCCAAATTTTTTTTATTGAACACTTGCGCTCAAGCGAGGTGTCGAGCGCACTTTGTATTGAACATTGGCTCGAGAGACATGTCAAGCAGACGTCGAGCGAACCTCTCTGAAAGAGTTCTGCTCGAGCGACATGTCGAGCAAAAGTCGAGCGAACCTCTCTGGAAGAGTTATGCTCGAGCGACATGTCGAGCGGAAGTCGAGCGAACCTCTCTGGAAGAGTTCCGCTCGAGCGCCACGTCGAGCGCATGTCGAGCTCCGATCTTATGTCGGAGCTCCGATAGGAGGTCGGAGCTCCGACCTCCGATCGGAATCGAACTCCGACTCCAGTTCGGAGTTGGAGTCGGAGCTCCAATTTGGCTCCGACTCTTGTCGGAGTCGGAGGTCGAAAACGAGCACTCCGACTCCGTCGGAGTCGGAGCCCAGCCCTACAAGCAGGGCAACGGCTATGCTTTAGGAATTTTTATTGCCGGGATTACACAGAAGACTATAGTCTGGACAGCCAACCGAGACAAACCTCCACTTCCCGCTGATGTTAAATTGAACTTCACAAGCGACGGACGGCTAATTCTGCAATCGGCACAAGGCAGGGAGACCGGGATCGTCAGTAGTACCGAAGCTGCAGTAGCGGATCGTTGCTGGATTCGGGCAACTTTGTTCTCTATAACCCTGATAACTCACCAATTTGGAAGAGTTTCGACCAGCCAACCGACACCTTCTTACTAGGTCAAAAGCTCACGACCAACAGACCACTCAACAGGCAATTTTCTTGTCAGAATGCAAGAAGATGGATGGCTGGCAATGTACCCGGTTCGAACCCCATTCACACTTGAGTATGGTTATGGGGGACTTGGTGTTTCTGGACAAGGACCTGATGTTTCACTAAATTTTGATACTGATGGTCACCTCTACTTGTGCAATGGAGCCAGAATATATATAGTGAATATTACATTGGGAAGTCCAAAGTTTAATCTACCGTTTGAGAATTGACCCTGACGGCATCTTGCGGCATTACTCACACAATATGGATCAGAATGGTAATTGGACAGTCACAAGGTCAAATCCGACCAATGTGTGTCTCCCTGGGGGTCTCTGTGGCATCAATGGATTTTGTGTTATAAATGATCAAGAATATGGTTGCAAATGTCTTCTCGAATTCAAACGTGTTAACGAAGACAGTTGGGCATCAGGATGTGAAAGGAATTTTGATTCTAGAAGTTGCAAAAGCAATGAAGCAGTTTCTGGATATACCATGATAGCAGAGTCTAATACCGTATGGGAAACTGCTAACTATTCTATCCTGAAATCTCCCACCCAAGAAGAATGTGGAAAAGCATGTTTGAGGGACTGTAACTGTGAAGCTGTGCTGTACAAAGACGGAGAGTGTTGGAAACAAAAGCTTCCTTTGAGATTTGGAAGAAGACAACAGAGTGATTCATACGTAGCCCTCATCAAGGTAGGCATGTCTTCATTCTCTCTGGATCCAATTGTGCCGAAAGAAAGCAACAAGGAGATTCGAGTGGACATCCTCATTATTGGTGCTTCGTTGATTGCATTTGCATGCATTGTCTGGGCAGTTTCTGGAATTGTAGTTTACAAATATCGTGTTTGGGCCAACAAAAACATATCTAACAATGAACAAGTTGGCTTGGGTGAGGATGTTGCTCCAAAATCATATACTTATGCAGAGCTTGAGAAAGTGACTGATGGTTTCAAGGAAGAGCTCGGTAGAGGAGCCTTTGGGATTGTTTATCGGGGGGCAATATGGAATGGCGAGAAGATTGTGGCTCAAACGGCTGGACAAATTGTTGGCCGAGCGGGAAAGAGAGTTTCAGACGGAGGTGCAAGTTATTGGAAGAACACATCACAAAAACCTAGTCCAGTTACTCGGGTATTGCCACGATGGACCGAATAGGCTTTTGGTGTACGATTATATGAGCAATGGTTCACTTGCAGATATACTCTTCAAGCCATCAAAACAACGACCTTCTTGGGATAGAAGAGTTGAAATTGCTCGCAATATAGCAAAATGAATTCTCTATCTCCACAAGGAGTGTGAGCCACAGATCATTCACTACGACATAAAACCACATAACATTCTCAAGGATGAGAACGAGTGTGCAAAACTCGCTGATTTCGGATTAGCGAAGTTGCTGAAACCAGACCAAACCAAAACCTATACCGACATAAGAGGCACAAAGGGCTATGTCGCACTAGAGTGGCATCGGAATCTGCCCGTGACAGTCAAAGTAGATGTGTATAGCTTTGGAATTGTACTTTTGGAGATTATTTGTTGTCGAAGGAATGCGGACTTTGATCTTCCCGGGGAAGAAGCACTTCTTGAAGTGGTCGACAAGAAACAACTGGAGAGAATGGTTAAGGTTGCACTCTGGTGCATTTTGGATGAGCCATCACTTCGTCCTTCAATGAATAAGGTTCTACTTATGTTGGAATGGACTGTCGATATTCCAATCCTTCCCAGTCTGACATCTTTTCTCACTGCCCTCTAAATTGGTTTTGCGATTTATCTGTCTCAAATGTCAAAACCGAAGCAAGCAGTGGTTTGAAATAAAAAGTGCCCAGCACGTCCCGTTGCTCACAATTGGTTTTGGTTTGGTCTATTCTAGCATCAATAGATGTACCAAGCAGCAGCAGCAGCAAATGCAGATTTGTGTTTGAATATATATATATATATATATATTAGAATTGAACAACGAAATTCACTTGCTGCTTTACATTTTTCAAAATTACCAGGACAAAAAACTAAATATCTATATTATATATGACGAAAAGACAATGTTCTGTAAAGAAATCTAGTTCAAATATCTGGATTGGAATCTTCTGGGATTTTACAGTCAGTGTCACCAAACTATCATTAGCCCTTTTCACAAGTACCTTCAAAGGTACTCCAACTCTGTCTACCATTATCTCAATAATCTGCAACAGATTCACCAATCATATAGACCATCAACAAAACAACTCAATCAATTAAAATGTAAGCATCAAACTATAATATCACTGAGCTGAATTTCAAAACAGAGCCAGTTTTAAACCCTATCTTTATTTTTAATGGACATTTTTGCACACCAGAATCTAGTCCCTTCTTTTTAAAAGGCAAAGGTTCTTTTATAATTTTTATTTTTAATTTTTAAAGTTTTTAATGGAAGTATTATGAATAAGGCAAAATTTTCGCAATTACAGAAACATGTGGCTTGTGAACAGAGGAAAACAAAACCAAAAACAGGACAATCCGCTATGCTTTGATTTTTTATAAGATTTTATATAATTTTTATCCAATTTTTTTCCTCTCATTTTTGAAAATTCCATAAAATATCTTAACTCAAATTGTTTCACTATTATTAACAGATTTCTCATCTCATCTCAACATCGAAACAAGCCATAACCTTAATAATATTTGGACGCCAATTCACTTTCTTTATGGATGTAATTCATCTAGAAATAAACAAAAAAAAAAATCAGGTGACCTGAAATCCCATTATCAATGACAAACAATGTTGACATGCAAGTTTTGTTGACAAAAAAATCAGGTGACCTGAAATCCCATTAAAATGGGTTGGAACATATTATAAATAAAGTTCTTTAAAACTGGGTTGCAGCCCATCCTATATTAATTGCGACCATGCAAAACAGCCCTTGTCTCTCAGCTCTAGTATTAGTACCCCAGATATAGAAATATGAGAATTCAACCAAAAACATCTCATTGGGTTTTTTTTTTCTCCCGTACACCCAAATTTGCCCCAACATGTGTGGACGGAGGACACCTTTCCTTGTTCTCATTACGCCGAACTAAAAAAATTTTCCTTTCGCAACAAAAAATAATTTTGAGTTGTATTTTAAAGTTTTTGTTTGCGAAAATCGTAGGATTCATTGACAATATATCTACAAAGAAAAAATTTTCAGGGTGCCTTTTTATGTTTTTGTATGATTTTGATTTTTTTTTTCTTTTTTTTTTTTTAAAATATTGTGATAGTGTTGGAGTCAACCAAGTGTTAGAAGATATTTTTCGAGAAAGTGAGAGAAATTTATCGGATTCACAAGTAAATGTAGATTGGCTTTGAATATCCAACAAAAGGCAAAAGAGCAAAAGATAACAGCAAAGTAAAGAAGAATGATACAAATCTCCAAAAACAAAGACCCACCTCTTTGGATCCAAGAATCCCACAAAGACACCATATGCTAAAAAAATAAAATAAAGTGCAAAGGGAAGCGAAAGAAAAGGCCTACTTAAGCAAATCAGAGTACTTAATTGAGAAGAGGAGAAAAAAAATGAAGCATTTGTAACCTTTTTTTTTGTTAATGTCTAATCATGATGGATTTTGAAATTGATGTGAAGAGAAAAGCGAAAGGGATGATTTGGATGTTGAGGAATCTCATTTCATCTTATGTCACTATCCAATCACACTCAAACACAAGGGTAATGATATAGTTACTACTTCCCACAACTGGTTTACTACCCAGCCTACATGGCTTTATTTTGTCTTTTCTTTCTCTGGGTCCACTGCTCTATCTTCTGAAAGCCTTCTATCTGAGTTTTGATAGAGTGGGCAGTCAGAAGCTGTCAGTCCCTTTGAGATTTGAAACTCTCAAAAGCTCTTATGTTTTCATTTTGAATTTCAAAACCACAAATCTCAAACTAATGGAAACAGAACTTGGAAGTCTACTACGAAGTGGGCAAGCCACAATGGAGTAGGACACGAAGTGGGTTGGAGTTTTGTTTTATTCTAGGAAAAGTTATTATTTAATTAGAGTATGAAGAGTTATTATGGCTATAAGTTGTTTTATTGATTTAAACTAGTTCATGTCAGTTAGGATTGTTACTCTAATTAGAATAGGAGTATGATTGTTATGTTTTTTAGAATAGGAGTAGGTTTCTGTATATGGTCAGGAGTGCATGACTATAAATACTAGGGTCTGTAGTTTATTTTCAATCATAAAAAAGAATATAAAACTTGTGGTTTGTTCCAACCCTAATTGGATCACTATTTATCACTTTTCATCGTAGTAAAATCTTGGTTCCATCAATGGTATCAGAGCATGACTACGACTAAGGAACGTCTTGAAAGCTTGAAATACAGTTTGCATGAGGTATGGGAAGGGGCCAAAGACACCAGTTCACGACTTCAAGCAATGGAAGAAAGTTTGAAGGCAATCAAGGAGTATTTGGAGGCATCACAAGAGAAACCTTTCCTTCGGCTAGACAAAGACTCTTCAAAGCAGGAATAAATGGGGTCACACTCACAGATTCCGCACCAAGGAGAAGGAAGACACCAACAATTGCATCCATGACAGTAAAATGGACTTTCCACGTTACTCTAGCGATGATCCAACGATGTGGGTAAATTGACTGGTACAGTTCTTTGAATTTCAAGCCATTGCCGAGGATCATAAGGTGCGATTAGCCTCCTTTCACTTAGAAGGTGAGGAGAATGTATGGCGGCAATGGGTTCAATGAGTCTACAAGCAGGAAGAAAAGGTCATATAAAAATTAACATAATTGACCCGTATAATTGACCTGGGATGACCCGTATAACTCAATTGACCCGATTAACATAATTTCATATAAAAATTAAAATCTATATTTATTAGTAGCCACATTATCTAAAAAAACAATAAGACTATCTACTAGACTACATTTAAAAATTATCAATATTTATTAAATTTTACCCTATAATAAAACCAATACTACTAGGGGTGTAAATTCAAACCGAAAAACCGGTTTGGACCGGACCGGTTTTACCGGTTTTGAACCGTTCCGGTCCGGGACCGGTTCTTAGAATGTGAAAACCGGTCGATTCCAGTCCGGTTCCGATTTAGGGTTTTTAGGACCGGACCGGACCGGTTGATAAAAAATATATATATAAAATAATATTTATATTATTGTATATATAAGTTTTATAAAAAATATTATATATATATTAATATATATAAGTTTTATATATTATGTATAATTATAAATTTTTATGTGAAATTTTTATATATAATATATAATTATATATATTCATATATGAAATAATTTCTTATTATAATTTATAAATTATTACATAAAATGTTAATACTAAATCACTAAAAGTTTATAACTAATACTAATATATAACTTATAACTATACCAATAGTCTAATATTAATACTATTATATAGTCTAATATATTAATAGAAGTATAAAATAGTTTTTTTAAATCAGTTTTTTTTTTTAATAAACAAATTTTTAATAACAAATTGTGAAACTTACATTTTAAAAAAATTGAAAAACTGGACTGGACCGGACCGGAAGTACCGGTTTAGGAGGGTAATCGGTGCGTAATTGGTTTTAGAAAATATAAAACCGGTACATACCGGTTCGACCCTAGATTTTGTCCAAAACAGGACCGGTTACACCCCTAAATATTACAAACTCAACAACAACAAATATTAGCATTGGTCTAAAATTACAATCCTAACTATAAAAACATAAGCATATTGAGAAATATTTATATTACAACCCAACAATAATAAAATTTTAATTTTGAAATAAGATTTAAACGGGTTATTGCAGATTGACCCGTTTATTAATCGTATCTTATACCTGTTTTGACCCGAATCTATTTATATCAAACACAAGCCTGTTAATTTTATGTCATGTTTGTGTTAAGTTTATGGGTCACATATTATCATCCCTACTTTTAAACTTAAAAAAAATATGTTGAAAAAGGGATCCAATGCCTCCCACAAACCACAACTACCCTTGAAAATCACCAAGCAACTTACATAGCGTACAAGTCTTGCCCTCAAGTTTATTCTAGACCCCAGCCCAAAAGACATTTGAAACCTTTTTAAAGAGTAGCAGATATGACTATTCATCTGGGTTCCCCAGTTTCGGTTGCGGGTTTCAGACTAGATAAAACCCAGGCCGATAACTGCATTGCCAACCTGGGCATTCCCCAGTCCGAGTACTAGCTTACGTTTCAATGATCACCACCTTCAATAGAAACCGCCGCTAGCCTTTTGAGTATGTTTTCTTCTCTCTGTTGAATCTGTTTTGTTCTCTCTCTGTTGATTTGGGTCTGTTTTGATGAGAATGTTTGAATAGAATAATCTTTGAGGAGTATTTTTATGGGTTAGATACGAATTTGTGAGGTTTACAATCAAAGTATTCTTTGGGTTGTAAGGACTTTGTAGTATCCGTATGTAGGCCTGCAACCCGAGCTCAAAAAATTGAGTTTGTGCCCGACCCGACCCTAATAGCTCCAGTCAAGGTGGAAACCCGACCCGAACCAACCCTTCAAAATAAAATTGGATTGAACCCGTATGACCCAACTTATCTTAAAAAAAAAAAAAAAAAAAAAGTTGGCTGAGATATTTTGAGACCATATGTGTAGTTTTTTGGTTGTTGATGGACATGCTCACGTAGTCATTGATCTGACTCTGACGTAGACTACCCCCCTCCCCCGATCACAATGATGGGGGGGGGGAGGGTTGCTACTTCTGCCTTAATTAATGGTGTATGCTAGATAAACGGGTCTAATGAGACTGGCAGCAGACACTTCTATTTTCAAATTAATTAATGAATTTCATTTGCAACAATATAATATTATTAGAGTAATGATATACCTACAATAAATTATATAACATATTTTACAATAATGTTATAAAATGAGGGTATTTTTATAAAATTATATTACTTTTATAAGATGTTTTACAAAAATATTCCTTATTTAAAATATTGTTGTATAATATGTTGTACAAAATATTATGTGTAAATTATTTTCCATAAAATAAATCCTACAATGACGTGGCAAGCAAGCAATGACTGCTTAAGGTGGCGGCAGCAGTGCTTGATGAAGTTTGATTATGGATTAAAGTACAGTGACATTTGAGTGATGAAGTACTACTGCAGTCCAAAGATGAAGTTTGAGTGAGTATGTCCAAGGTCTATGAGTTAACCATACCAGTCGGTTTCGACCGATATAATACCTAGCAAACCCGTTGTTCCACTTAATTTGATGAACTCAACTTTTAACGGGTGGGCCAATAGTTGGTCTTGCGGACGGATTGGTCCAGCGCCTTTTATGCACAGGCCTATCCGTATGCTTCATTTGTTTGTTTTAAACCAAAGTTTTTCTGAATAAATATGTTTCTGGCCTCATGACTTATCTCTATGTGCGATTCTATATCTCGGCCAGTCTATATATCACTTTTGGCAAGCCATTCCTTTTATGTCGTACGATGACAAGCTTGAGAAGGTACCTAAAGAGGTACATCTTTCATGGTGTTCATGAAAGAACTATATCACATTGTTATAGACACCAGTTGGGCAGTATCCATATAGGGTACCAATCTCTCTTCAAACTCAACTACTATTTTACTTCAAGGCTCACATTCTGGTGGGAGCAACACCCTTAGAGCACTCTATGGATTAGCCAAAATTAAAAGATACTTTTAATTAATGTGAGATGAATTTAGCTTTAGCTATTCCAATTCCCATATTGGAATATCTATTTTTTTATTATATAATAATAAAATAATATGAGATGAATTTAACTTTAACTATTCCATTTATATCAGACACTCATATTGGATTATTCATTTATTCATTATATAGTAATAAAATAATATTACTTTAAAAAATATTTAATTTTTTAATTATTAATTTATTTAATTTTATCATATTTTATCATTCTACCTATTATATATGAATTAGTAATCATATTCTAATTAAATTAATATTGTTTCATATGAAGTAGATAAGAAAGAGGAAAGAGAAATAATTAATAAAATATGTATTTGGTCTATCTACAATAACCTTCAAATTTAGAAAATATTTTGAAAGTCACTATAGCTAAAGTCTAATTATTTAGAATCTAGCTAATCTATTGTGGTCAAATTTTGTTCTCTAATAACTAAATACTCAATAAATTTAACTTTTAACTAATCTATTGATGATAGTCTTATACGACAGTGATCAATATCAACAAGGCCAAAAAACTGTATGAAAACATTTCTGACATGACTACTACTGCATTACATAAAGGATATATCAATGACATTAATGGGGCCAATATGTGGTGCTACAACAATCATGTGATTCTTGCTAAGGGGCATTTGGTTTTGTATTTTAAGGAATTGATAATCGAAATTTTTTATTTTAACAAAAATAAGAAAAGAAAAGAATAAAAAGAAAGAAAGAAATTGATGTTTTGTATTCCAGCCCTCTTATGTAGTACTATTCTAAGTTACCTTTTTCTTTTTGTATTCCAGCCCTCATATTTGGGCCTTGAGGTTTCCTGCACTTAGCCCATCAGAGTTTAATTTTAACCAAAAACCAATATGCGTGCTTGTAATCAGAAAACGTAGTGCATATATAGTGAGATAGACATTTCTGCTGTATTTGATCTCTGCTGTATTTGATCATATGTTTTATTTGTTTGCTTCAAACATTTGAACTAGACTCCGGAAAGTTACCTTATCTTGGAAATACTAAAACAAAACAAGATTTATTGGAACCAATTAGATGATCAGTATTTGATTATTTATGTTGTTGTGTTTGATGATTTATTTTTGTGAATTTGATTATTTGTGTTTGATTATTTATTCTACTGTCTTTGGTGGTTTTTATTACTCAATAACAGATGAAATAAGATTCTATGAGTTATAATAATGGTACAACCTAGGGGGTTGGTGGTGACTCCTATTCTATTCCAGTGGATGTGGATGAGCATGGGAGTCTTCCGACCCTTCATCCACATATACACAACACTCTAGCCGTTCCATCCCACCTTTACTCAAAAAATTCAAAACAAAAACCTAGCAATCAATCGGTGGTATGAGAACACTTTATTAGAGTGGAACCTATTGACCATGATAGCCCGAAAGCCGAATGTAATTATTGCACTAAACTATTCAGTTGCCACTACAATAATGACACTTCATCAATGATGCACCACCTACAGAATGCGTGTGAAACCTCTCCTCTTAGAATTAAAGGAGTCCAAAAAAGTCAATATTTGAGTGCTAAGAGGGATGTGGAGCGAAGAGTGTGTAGCCCCACAAGGACTAGTGAAGTATGATGCAGAAAAATTTAAGGTGTCAACCACTAAGTTTTTTATTAGGTATGGATTGCCTTTAAGGCTTGTGGAGCATGACGGGTTTATTGAGCTTGTGGCTTATTTGGAGTATAGACTTACATTGTCATCCCAAACCACTTTACGAAGAGATTGTGTTAAGCTGTATGATGAAGAGAAGATACAATTTAAAAAGTTGTTGGATGGTCAAAGAATATGTGTTACCACCAATACTTGAACATTAGTGCAAAATATGAACTACATGTCCATTACCGCACATTTTACTTAATTCAATTGGAGATCGCATAAGAAAATACATAAGTTTGCCAAATTCCTGAACATAGGGGTGAAACTATTGGGAGGGTGTTAGACGTGAGATTTCATGCATGGGTTATTGATAAGATTTTGACCATCACAGTTGATAATGTCTCATCTAATGATGTTGTTGTTGATTGCATGAGAATGATGATAAATGACAATGATTGTATCATATTGGGCGGTGAATTTCTTCACATGATGTGTGCTGCCCATATATTGAATTTGATTGTTGTGGATCTGTTAAAAGATATTTATGAATTTGTAATAAAGATTAGGGATGCCATTAGGTATGTGAAATATTCGCCATCAAGATTTTTCATGTTCAAGTCTTATGTGGCAAAGAAAAAGATTAGTGGGAAAATGATTTGCTTAGATGTACTAGATGGAACTCCCCATATTTGATGTTAAAGTACTGCTGAAAAAGATAAAGAAGCCTTTGAACAGTATGTGTTTGCGGATGAACAATTCGTGAACCCCACTAGTAATGATTGGAAAAATGCACGGATTTTTGTAGAGTTGCTGAAATGTTTTTTATGATATTATATTGAACATTTCTGGTTTTTTGTATGTGATGGTTAATGTATATTTTCAACAACTCTGCACAATTAAAGATGTATTAAATGATATGTGCATGAATAATGATATTATCACAAGTACCATGGGCCTAAATATGAAAACTATGAAAAATATAGGGGTAGCGCAAATAGATTCAACTTGATATCATGTTCGCTAAATACCTTGAGTAGCAGGGTGTTATGGAGTTTAGATTGAAGCTAGAGAGGTATTTGTCTAAGGTGTGTACAAAAAACTCGCTCGGTTTTGATAACTTAGATTGGTAGAGAGTTAATGAAGCCAATTACCATGTCCTTTCTGAGGTAGCAAGTGATGTGTTAGCCACCCCCACTTCTATTGTTGGCTCGCAATCAACGTTTAGTACTGGAGTAGGTATCTTAGATCATTTTAGGAGTTCATTGTCTCCAGAGACTGTGGACGCCCTCATTTGCTCCCAAAATTGGTTAAGGACCAAACCAATAGACATATGGGAGTTGGAAGAATACGTACAATCGACTGGCATTTTTAGAATATGTATGGCTGAAGCTTTGAATGATTATGAGGCCTTAGTTTCCATCTATTTATCCTACTGGATCTTGAATAAATGTAAATGGCTTCAACCATCAGTTGGTGCATGTTGGCGAATATTTTTTCTTCAGTGCAAGTCTATGTTTCTGACCTAGACTGTGGATTTTGAGGTAAGTGCGTTAATTTTCTTGGAACCATTTTATCCTTGTGTTATAATATTGTAGTGACAATCTTGTGTTTCTTTTTCAATTTATTTTCACTGCAGGATTTTAAAGCCACTGCTGGAGAATCCTAAAACTTCTCCCTGCAAAACTCTATGCCTAATTCTCTCCCTAGTTGCCATCATATAAGCACATTTTCATTTGTTGCTACCCATCTAATTAAAGCCGCCTTCTCTGATCCCCTCCTACAACAATGGAAGAACTTGTAAGATGAATTCCAAGTCCCTTCACCGCTTGTCCCAACTCGTGAATCTAGTTCTCTAATTTCTCATATTTTCATAATTCTGTAGTTTGTATGGATCAAACATGTAGAACTAGATGACAGAGCTGTTCACAGACAGAAAAGAATGGAGGAAGATTCTGTAGAGATCTGAAGTTGTTGCTAAAAAGGTTTGATCCATGCCAAAATAACCCAATCTACATAAGGTTTTATTCAAACCTTGCTTAGCACCAACTTGAAGTTCAATGTAATAATCAAAGTGGCATTTTCCCTGTAGGCTCCCTCTGCCTCAGCTGTACCTACTGTATTTGCATTTGCATAGACTTTTGCCTGGATGAATCTGCTTGTGGCTGACATGGGATTTTACCTCCACTACTTCTTGGTTTGGAATTTTGCAACTTCAATGCATCAAGAGTTTCTATGTGCTTTTGGACTCTTCTCACCGTTAAGTTGGCAATTCCGATTCATTTCTTAGAATTGGCTCATGGGAGGTGATACCCAAAATCTAAAAGCTGCAATAAATAACAGAACAAATAGTTTCTAATTAATGCATGTTGGCTGTAAAAATGTGCAAGATTTTTTTTTGCAGCTTGATACTCCACCTATGTTCTACCAAGAGACTTATCCAATGCTAAGAAAACATACAATTTGGAAAATTACTTCAAACTTCACTGATGGTCAAGCTCTAATTCACAAGTTTGCATATTTTCCTTCTAATTCACCATTTGGTGGTGCAATCATATTTCGTTTGTAGTTGTAATTGCGAAGTCATTTTTTCTATTAAGATTTCTCATCACTATCAATTTCAAGTCTTTCATATGCCACAGATGAGCAAAGTCTTAAGGAAGCTTTTGGGAAATATGGTGAAGTTGTTGACGGTCCGTACTTACATTTATAACATTTCACGTCAAGTTTTATGGCATTCTAGCCTTGATCTCTGTAAATAGGATTTCAAATTGTATTATGGATGAACCTATTATGTTGTCTTGATACTTCCAGGAATCAAGGTGTTACTGTATGCTGCTTTGAATATTTAGAAACTTTTAGGGGTGTAAAATTTTCCATCCGGATCGGACTGAAAATTTGTTTGGTCAATTTCGGACTGAATGGATTTTGGTCCAATCCCAGGGTCTATGATTTTTGGACAGGATCAAACCGGAATCGATCGAACAATATATATATTTTTAAAATATTATATATATATAATATATTATTTTATATAGTGATTATATAAGTTATTTATGTAATTTTAATATATTATCATTGACCACATAAAATGTTAAATAATATATGCTATCAATTAATGATATATCATAAATCATATGATAATTTATGTCATTATATGAGGATACATCATACAATCATACATATTCTACTGTTTACATTTAATTAAAGTAATTAGAATTTTTTTTAAGATACCTAAGTTGCAAACAAACATTAATAATATATACTATCAATTAATAATATATCATAATTCATATAACAATTTATGTCATTATATGTAAATACATCATCCATTTATACATACTCTACTATTTACACTTAATTAAAATATTAATTTTCTGTATATAAATAATTTTAGGCTAAAAATAGGATAAAATGTCAAGACTTAGGCCGAAATCTGACTAGAAATGTCAATTGGGCTTAAAAATATAAAACTTACCCATCTAGTGTTGGGTCGGACTGACCAGTCCAATACTTAACGGTCTGGTCTTAATGGTCTGGTCTGGTCCATAAGGAAATTCGGTCCGGTCAGAGGTGGAAAAATAGTGAACGGAAGTGGTACAGTCTGGTCCTCAAAATACCTTATGGACTGACCAAACTGGACCGAATTCACCCCTAGAAACTTTAAGATTCGAGTTTATTGTCATGATTTGTATATAAAAGATGTTTAAACAATATGTCAGTGTATTTTCTTCTAATGACTCAAGTATTTAACATTGCATCTTTTTATTCGCATTGAAATTTGAATGACAAATCAACGTTTTGTTGGGTCTTCCTACAAATTTATGACCATGCACTCCCAAACCCCGAGATGGGCGATGGTGTACCAAATATATTGATTCTTGAATAATCAAAAGATGTTGTAATTTCATGTTTTTATTTTTTGGTAGGTCAGTAGCTTTCAATTCCTTAGAGAATATATATTATGTCCCTTAAAATTCATAGGTAAATTAAGGATTTAAATTTAAGAAAAAAAATTTACACTCCATGACTTTATCTAGGATTACTCTAATATTTTATCTTGATAATGAACATGCAATTTCCTCATAGATGCCTTAGTCCAAAAGGACAAAGAATTGGAAAGAAGACTATATGGTAATAATGACAAATTAGTTTTTGTGGTCCTTGGTCCTTGACAGGTCCGGTCCATAAGGAAATTTGGTCCAGTTCGGGGTGGAAAAAGGGTGGATCGAAGTGGTCCAGTCCTATCCTTAAAATACATTATGGACCTACTGGACTGAATCGAACTCACCCCTAGAAATTTTAAAAATCAAGTGTATTGTCATGATTTGTATATAAAAGATATTTAAACAATATGTTACTGTATTTTCTTATGATGACTCAAGTATTTAACATTGGGTCTATTTGCATTGAGATTTGACTGATAGATCAAGGCTTTGCTTAGTCTTCCTACTAATTTATGACCATGCACTCCCAACCCCCAACACAAGCAACGATGTACCAAATATATTGATTCTTGAATAATCAAAAGTTGTAGTAATTTCATGTTTTTATTTTTTGGTAGGTCGGTAGCATTCAATTCCTTAGAGAATATATATCATGTCCCTTAAAATTCTTAGGAAAATTAAGGATTTAAATTTAAGAAAAATAAACTTGCACTCCATGACTATATTTAGGATTACTCTAATCTTTTATCCTTATAATGAACATGCAATTTCCTCGGAGATTCCTCAATCTACAAAGACGAAGACTTGGAAATAAGACTATATGGTAATAATGACAAATTAGTTTTTAGGTCCTTGGTCCTTAACAGGTCCATCTATAAAGCAATTCGGTCCAGTGGTAGGAAAAGGGTGAACCGAAGTGGTTCGGTCCAGTCCCAAAAACACCTTATGGACCAACGGTACCAGACCAAATTCACCCCTAGAAACTTAAGATTCGAGTGTATTGTCATGATTTGTATATAAGAGATATTTAAACAATATGTTAGTGTATTTTCTTCTAATGACTCAAGTATTTAACATTGGGTCTATTTATTTGCATTGAAATTTGAATGATAGATCCACGTTTTGCTGGATCTTCCTACGAATTTATGACCATTTAGTCCCAAACCCCGGGATAGGCAACGTTGTACCAAATATATTGATTCTTGAATAATCAAAAGCTGTATTAATTTCATGTTTTTATTTTTTGGTTGGGCAGTAGCTTTCAAGTCCTTAAAGAATATATATTATGTCCTTTAAAATTCATAGGAAAATTAAGAATTTAAATTGAAAAAAAATAAACTTGCACTCTATCTAGGATTACTTTAATCTTTTATCTTAATAATGAACATGCAGTTTCCTCAGAGATGCCTCAGTCCACAAAGACGAAGACTTGGAAAGAAGACTATATGGTAACAATACCAATTAGTTTTTGTGGTCCTTGGTCCTTGACAAGTCCCGTCCATAAGGAAATTAGGATGACACTATTGTTTTTCCTCTTTTTTACATGTATATATATATACTAGATAAGAGCTTACATGCAAGGCACGTATTACTTATTGAAAGTGCTATTGCATTTCTAATATAGTAGATATGAATTTTAAGATGTATATCAATTAAAACAACACGTATGATAAATGTAAATATAATCATAAATCTATGCAAAACATTTTACAAATTATTATAAATATATTTAAAAAAATGAAAAACACAAAAATGTAAAATTTTTGAACACAACAAATCTTATATTTAAAATTAACTAATTGTATTGAAATCATAATAGGACATGCATTGTTCCACTCGTTATAAGACCAATTAGACATGTATATAATAATAATAATAATAATAATAATAATAATAATAATAAATGAAAATAAAATAAGATAATAATATTTTTAATTTTTTCAGAAAACTACATAGATGTAAGCATTATTGGAATGATAAAATGTTAAAAGAGAGTATTAATTTGAAATTTAAAAAAGTATAAAATTTTTTTTCAAATTAAAATATTATTAATTTAAAAAGTGATTTTTATGATTTATTATTATGAGAAATAATATGAAGACAATTATTATTTTTTTGAAATGATATCCTATAGTAATAAAATATTATTCTTTCATAATTATTGACAAAATCTTTCCAGATGATGTATTTTTATTTTATTTTATATTTATAAAAATGGCTGGTTTAATAGATCAAACGTGATCGGGGAAGATAAGACACGATCAAATTCTTTAGTGTCTTGTACAAACTGCCTTGATTTTTATGTTTTTCTTTTATGAAAATGGAGAAAAATTATAAGATAAAACAATTTATTTTAGATATTTTTTTATTAATTTTTAAAAAGATATTCAAATTGAAATTGGAAAAAGTTAAAAAAAATAAAAAATAAAAAAAAAGCTGAAAATCATTCGGGTCCAAACATGGATGAATCTTGCACCATTCAACAAGTGGATGGATATGATGTCATAGACCACAAAGGCCCATTTAATGATGTCTTGAGCACTTTCATTAGATTAGCTAAACTTAAAAGACATTTTTTTATAAATATAAGAGAAATTTAATTTTTAACTATTTCATTCACATAAATCTTCACATTGGAATAGCTATTTTTTCATTATATAATAATAAAATAATATAAGATGAATTTGATTTTAATTATTCACATTAAATCTCCACATTAGATTGTACATTTATTTATTATATAGTAATGAATAACTAATAATTTCAAAAATATTTAATTTTTTTTAATTATTAATTTATTTTATTTTATCATATTTTACTATTCTACCTATTATATATTAATTAATAATCGTATTCTTATTAAATTAATATATCACTAACTCAAATTAATATATCAATTTCAAAAATATTTTAAATTTTTTAATTATGAAATTATTTTATTTTATCAAATTTTACTATTCATAATATTATATATTAGTTAGTAATTACATTCTAATTAAATTATGGATTAAAAATAGAAACTAGAAAGACATTGATGGAAACCTCGGAAGAGATAAACAAATTATAAAATGAATTTGATGAATAAACAGTGTCTTTCAAATTTAGAAATAACTTTAGAAGTTACTGTAACTATATTCCAAATATAGCTATTCCAATGTGATACATTTTATAGTTTAATAGTTAAATTCTCATTGAATTTAGCTTTTAGCTAATCCAACGAAAGTGTTGTTGGGACGGAATGATGGATTGTTAGGATTAACCGCATGGTGGAAGACTGAAGTTATATTTAAGTAGTGAGGTAATTTTAGATACGGTGTAAATAGTAGTAAAAAAATAATGATAAAATATTAAATATTAATAAAAATAGATAAAAATAAAATAATAATTAATAATAAAGTATTCCACGATCCAAACTAACATGCATCGCGGAGCTAATTTAGCAGCAGAGTGGAAAACCTTTTATCCATGGAGATGCCTCAATCCATCCAATAATCTCTCTCTCCATTGAAAAGAGAAGACTTGGAAAGAAGACGAAGACGAAGACTTGGATGAGCTAGTCTTTGGATTGCATAGCTCAGCTCATATTAAGTTGTTCGAATTTAAAAATTTTATTTAATATTTGTTTGAGTTTGGCTTGACTTAACTCAGTTTCAATTTTTTATTTTTTAATAAAATTTAATAATTAAAAAATAGACAAATTACAAAACAAAATTCTAAATTTAATAAAATTTTTACAACTAAGTAAACCCTGACCTATTGAATTATAGAATTGTAAGATTTTGTAAATAATTAATATATAGCTAGTTAATATTTATCCATAATAATTATATATTATATGTCTCTAAAAATTACTAACACGATACATATAACATCATAGTATATATTAACATTTTATATATAGTTTCTACATATTAGTATATAAAATATAAAATCTTATCTACTAATTATTATACAAATTATAAAGCATAGCTATAAAATGTATTCAATATATTAGCATAAATAACTAGGTTATGTATTATATATTTAATTATAAATAGTGCTATACTTATATTATTAATTATCGATATATGAATAAGCTCTAATTGAGTCGAACTACTAAGTCCAATCGGCATAAAAGAGTCCTAGCAGACTCGAGTCAGATATTTGTCATTTACTAATCGAGTGAGTGTTTATTTTTAACGACAATTTTTTTTTTCTTCACAAGTTAAGTTCGATTCGAATTTACTCAAACAAGTGTCAAGTTGGCTATCAAATAGACTAATTTATTTACAACCTTACTTGTGTAGACTAATTCCATACTATTCCCAGTCGCACATTAACTGTGAGCGATTGATAAAGATGAAATCTAAAATGATAGAAAAATTGTTTCTATCATAATCTCAAAATAAATCAATATCATTTCAAAATAAATAAATATCATTTCAAATTAACTATAGGTGCGTGTATCAGCACCCTTACAATTTTGTTAGGTTTAGTCGCGTTGACTGAGCTAACTTGACTGAGCTAATTTATCAACAGAGTGGATAACTTTTTATCCTTTTATTTATATATATATGTATATATATATACTAGCAGTGGATCTACGTGCGATGCACGTTTGCCCTGTGTTAGATTATTCTAAAATATAAACATCTAGTGTAGAAGAAGAGAAATTAATGATAAGGTCTATGAAGATAACATAATTAATTGTTTAAGCAAATTATAATTGTTTAAAGTCTCTGATAATAGATTTAGACAGACTATATGTTTAAGCAAGTCAGGAAAGTGAATATTACATAATTGTTTTTTTGGTACTAAAAGTAAAGTCTGAAACAACTAAATATTACATAAAGTAAAGTCTGAAACGACTAAATATTACATAATTGTTTTTTTTGGTACTAAAAGTAAAGTTTGAAACAACTGAATATTACATAATGGATTCAAAGTGGTGTGTTCTCCTCATTCACAGCATTGTTCTCCTCATTCGCAGCATTTATGGAGAGAACGTTGAAGTTTTTGTGACGTTGTTTTTTGAGTTGATCTAAATTTGCACCCAATTGTATGATCCATTTTTTTGTTGAACATAATTTTGCAATATTTTAGATATACGGTAAATGTTCCTGTATGGTGAATAAATTTAATGTAAAATATATTTTTAATAACTTCCTATTTGAATATCTAAAATTAAATGTTTTTAAAATATAAATTGGAATTTGAATAAGTTGGTTACCTCTCCTGTATGTTCCATTAGTTCGATTGCTGTGCAACCTAGAGCTTCTTCTGCGATTTTACCGAACATGACAGCTCCTAGTCGTCCATTACCATCGTCAACTTCGATGTAAGCTCGACAGCTATATAAACAAACTATATTTTTTAGTCTGAATGATTAAGCAATAATTTAAATATAATATAAAATTGATTAAAGGAACATTTACGACGTAAAATATGAATATAAGATGTATACCGTGGTTGTGCATTACTCATGTATTTGCAATGATAACATTGAAATTTTTCATTTTGTTCATATCCAGTCCCCTTTTTACATCCAATGCAGGACATGTAGAAGAATATTTGATGGAGATCAACCACACAAATAGTTGCTTTAATCCAAAATTTTGCTTTCTGCATTAATTTTGCAACAGATATATATTTTTAGTGGTTGTAAATAATATGTAGTCTTAAGATAAGGTTAGAAATGTACCGTCATCGGCTGTAATGATTTAAGAAAACCAGCAAGATCATCAAGCTTAATTATGTCTTTCATGTCAACATTTGATGTCGATGTTGATGCCGTTGTGTGATGTAGATTTTTTTCGACGATTTCTTCAAGCAGTGCATGGTTTAGCATTGTCCTAAATATTTTTAGAATAATTTAAAATGAATGAGAGAAATAATGGAGGAAAAGATATAGTAGGTACAAATTGTATATGTATATAATAAAGTAAGAAAGAATTACCATTGACATAATGGAGTTGCAGCAGGGATGACAGGATTTAAGGTAAATACACTTGTTGGTTGAGACGAAAGAGAGAGACCTATATTATAAAGAAAAGATATTTGTTAGTAGATAATAACATTCTATTTTTAATAAATGTTGATATTATAAGTTGTGTGATATACCATTGTATGAACCAACTTTTATACGTGTTGCGAGTAGAGTTGGCTTAGCTTCAATAATATCAGAGATTGTTCGGCATTCACCATCCACAAATCGACTCCACATAGTCAACCATATGGGCATTAGGCTGTAAATTTTAGGAGAAAATATTTAAAAGTGTAGCATGATGAAATAGTATTGAAAATAAGTTAATTAAAGAATTTATTAATATCACATATATAGTTGAGAAATCTTTTTTACCTCTGGTCGATAACATATATTTCTTGAATTTTTGTTGGCCCATGTTTTGAGGTAATTTCTCTAGGAGGTTTCATGTATATTGCGATCGCCAGAATAGCTGTCCAATTATGTTAAAAAAAAAAATTGTGAAAACTGAATAAGAGTATCAAGATGTACGTTAAATATATCGATGTGATATTTACCTATTTCAGTTCCAGTGTCTTTGTACTCATGCAGATTGGTGAATGGGATAATATCATATTCTGGTGGTTGTAATTCCACTTCGTTATCTTGAATGTTTTCGATGATTGTTCTTGAATTTAAGATCCACTGGTATTCATGCGCTTCAATTCTATGCCTGGGATCTAAAGGCTTAACATAAGCATTACTGATGTAGTAAGACCGGAAGATGTGCAACATGTCATTACGTAGGTCTATATCTTTGCCGAAAATTGTTGCTTGTAGTCGGTTGCCCTGCATAATATTGTATAAATGAATAGTTATTTCTATTCTATTGATTGTAAAATAGTATTTATTAAATATATATAAGATTTAATCTGAGAATATAGTTAGAATGAATCTATGTTGTAAGGGGAAAACATATTTATTTTGGATATATCATGTGAAGGAATATAATATAAATATTAAGTATATTTTTGCAAGAATGATAATGATATCAATGTGTTACCTCAGGGTCTATTAATGTCAAATTTTGATATTTTGTCGGTGAATGTTGTGCAGTACGTTTGGGAGATTTGTCTGACACAATCATCTTGATGCTCCAATTTCTTGTACTTGGAGTAATGTCTTTGATTGATGTATAGATAGTCCGCATGTTGAAGCCTACTTATAAATGAAGAGAAAAAAAATATTAGTTTAAACAATTGAATTTAAATAAGACAATTTCAATAATAGAAAAACAGGAAGTTCTGAAAATTACATAATGGAAAAATAAATTGTATTTAATTGAGAGGTATATATTGAAATTTCATTACTTACAGAAGTTTATGATGGATATGCTAGTGTTAGTAATTCTTTATAAACAATATTATTTGTTTCAGCTTCTTCACAATCTTGAGTTGATACTGGTCTTATAACAACTTTTACTGAAGCAGAAGTCTTGGCTCTTGATAGTGCTACATAGAGTTGGCCATGACAAAATACAGGTTGAGGCAAGTATACACCAACAAAATCTAATGTCTGTCCTTGTGCTTTATTTATTGTCATTGCAAAACTTAATCTGATAGGAAATTGTGTTCTTTTGAATGGAAAACCACTATTGTCATCTGCATTTGGCAAGAAAGGAATTCTTGGTATGAAAACTCTTTTTCCGGTGTGGTGACCAACTGCAATTTCAGCATCAATGATATTTCGTTCAAAGTTGCGACAAATAAGACGTGTTCCATTGCATAAACCTTCTGAAGGATTGACATTTCTGAGTAACATGATGGGACAATTTTTTTTTAATAACAGCTCATGAGGTGGAAGTCCATTTGGTGTCAATGTATTTAAAAAATCCTCCATGATTCCTTGTTCTGATGTATCAATCGTTTCATCGAAGCTATAGTATTGTGTAACTGTACCAGGAAATCTTTGAATAAGTATTGTATTTATCTCATCGACAGAGTTGTTCTTTGGTGTCAAGATAGCTCGATTTGTCATTTCGGATAAATTTTCTGAATAGCTGCCAATATCTTGGAAGACTGCATCGATCAGATCATCTAAAGACTCCACATCATTTCTGTAAGGAATGAGCATTTCATTGGGAATTTTGATCTTATTCTCAATTGTGATTGGTGTTGTTCCATTTCCGACCTGAAGTAAATAATTTGAGAAGTTTGGATCGAATCTTGCTCGCATATTCTCACTCAACCTAATCTTAGTTAAAGTAGACCACAAATATGACGATGCTAAACTAGCATTAACTTCTTCTTGTCTTGTGCCTTTCTGAATCACAGGTAAGACTTGACGAAAATCTCCACCGAATACGATAATTTTTCCACCAAATGGTAATCTTGAATCAGTTATGTCTCGTAACATTTTATCCAATGCTTGCATACATTCTTTTCTAGACATAGGTGCTTCATCCCATATGATTAGCTTTGCAAGACGTAACAATTTGGCAAGAGCACTTTGTTTGCTTACACAACAAGTACTATTTTTGTCAAGATCTAATGGAATTTTGAAGCGTGAATGGGCTGTTCGACCTCCAGGTAAAATAGATGCAGCAACACCAGACGATGCAGTTGCAAGAGCAATTAAGTTTCTTGATCTTACTGTAGCGAGAAGTGCTTTATATAAGAATGTTTTCCCTGTTCCGCCCGGACCATCAATGAAAAATGCAGCAGATTCATTTAGAAGGACTTTCTGCAAAATTGATTCATATGCGTGTTGTTGTTCAGAATTAAGACTCATCGAAGCCATAAGATCTTCTTCTGGTATCGAAACTGCAAATTCATCATTTATTTCTCTAGCTTCAGTTTCGTTCTGATCAAAAGAGACATCATGTTCTATTAAATGAAACATGTTTATGTCTTTTCCCATCGATTCAAGTGTAGAAGAGATGCTTCGTAAGA
The DNA here is from genome assembly GCF_001411555.2 of Juglans regia. NCBI lineage: Eukaryota > Viridiplantae > Streptophyta > Magnoliopsida > Fagales > Juglandaceae > Juglans > Juglans regia. The sequence continues at coordinate 12,341,977 of NC_049901.1, read as the reverse complement.
CTTTTGTCCTAATATCTGCTGATGTTGCAACACTTGTTTGGAAATCACTTGACATATCTTGTTCAAAATATTTCCAAAGTTCTCTAGGATTTGTTGGATTACAGTATACTAAAATTGTTGCAAATAGCCGTCTTAAACTGTGTGGTATTTGGTATAAGGAAGCCTCTTGCATACAATCTTGCAAACTGGTATCTCTTTGTAACAAACCATGTAATGTAGCTGCTTCACGAAAGGTTGGTGCAGTGACGTTGCCAACTGTTTTGATGTGGTCAAATGATAAAGGGCCTCTTATATGATTTAACAATATTCGTAAGTAATACCTTTCACCTTCGAATGGACTTGCTGTAACAATGCGGCCTATAACAGTTTTCTTCTTTCTTGGAGTCCATATTTTGTGTTGTTGGTTCCAAACAAAAGCTTCAGGAAATTCTTTGTACAGTAGTTTTCGTGCATTTTCATTAGTTTGATTTGTTGAAAAGAATTCAGTCAACATTGATTTTGCCGTAAAATCAGATCTCAGAACATTGTTAAGGTTGTCATGTGCATGAAAAGCTACCAGATGTTGATCTTCAAGATGTAGATGTAAACTGTAAACTGATGGATGCATTTCATTAAGAATAAAACCGTATATTCTCCACATAGCCTCTGGTGGAGCGATCCATCTGGCTGATTGAAATTGTTGGATTTCATCTATATCTTGGATGTTTTGTTCAGGAATCAAGTTGAAAGCAACACGATCATGACCTTTATAAATGTACTTATAAAGGTATTTGACTGCTTTGATTGTTGAGCAAATTTCTACATTCAAGTGACAATCAAATTTTGCGAGGAGATATGGATTATGTGGAACAACCCAACGGTTATCTAAATCTTTACCTCTGACTTTGACAGTCATTCCATTATCACAATGTTTGTACTGTGGGAAACAATCGATTCCAACGGTTGTGTTAGGTACAAAACCTTTTGGAAAGTGGTTTTTACAACTGCCATTTGCTTTCATACACACATTGTTCGGATTCAGTACTCCACAGGGGCCATGCATCATATGTCTTTTTACTGTCTTGTGTAAATGTAGATTTCTTTCTCTGTCAGGTATTTCTGTTGATACAATTTCATCAAAAGATTCTGGAGTATAGATTTTCCAATCTCTTTGTAGTATGATCAAGAAATGTGCATGTGGTAGTCCTCTTTTTTGATGTTCAATGACGTATACGTATGCTGAAACTTTCCCAAATATCTCCCGTTTGAATAATTCATCCTTCAGTTCTTCTAATTTTGCTCTAAAGATACGTGCAATCAAATCAGGACGATTTTGTGCTTCTTCTTGTGGACCCAATTCATCTAAGATTTCTTTCCAACTTGGGTTGCATGTCATGGTTAAAAAGATGTCCGGTTTTCCAAAGCGTTGGACTAAAGTCATTGCTTCCATATATCTCTTACGCATATCTCTTGGACCTCCAATAAAAGAAGAAGGCAGAATGATGCGTTTACCAACTTTAGAAGCATTGCTTTGTCCAATTGATAGACTGTCAACTATTCCTTGATATACTTCAGATCGAATCTCTTGTTGCTTATTACGAAAATAATCCAATCTTGACGTCTCAATTTTTACGTACATATCAACAACAAACTGCTGCAGTAAACGGCCCGAGAATAGTAAAATAGATTTTGTATTTTTCCTAATTTGAAGTTTGTAGCAATAGTACTCGCGACATGAGACAACCTGCTGTTTTCTGTTTTTTTTCAGCACTGTAAGATAATAAATTTAATAAATTAGAAATGTAACATTGTTATATTAGAACAATTAAAAGTTAAAAGAAGAATTATTATTTTAACCTTCTTGTTCCTTTATAAGCAGTTGTTCTGCTGATACTGATTGTTGAGGGTCGACTGATGCTTTTGTTACTTGTTGTGGTAGTCTATCACCTTTCTTTATTCTTAATATTCCTTGGTGCCAACCAGTATCACCAAAAGGAAATAACAATGGATACTGCAGTGGATCATAACAGCCAAAATAGTATTGGACTATATGACTTCCACCTGCATGATTGAATACCACAATATTTCGTCCTCTCAAATGTTCTGAATCATCATCTTCAATCCAAATAACTGCTACTTGAGAAGCTGACGGAGTGTTAAAAACACGCTGATCCAAACCCACATCTGATCTGATATGAATTTTGTGATTTTCCAAATTGGGCAGATCTCCAAGAGTTCGAAAGAATGTTGAGTATGGATTAACATGAAGAATATCCATAAGTTGAGCAACAGTTGATGAATCCAATCTTCCAATGTCATAAACACGATTGTCCAATTCATGTTCGGTATCATAAAAATATAATTGTAGATATGAAGGATGTCCATCCAAAGGAATCAAATCATTAATGTAATGATAGATTTGACCTTGAGCTCGAAATGTGTAAATACCTTTGTTCCTTCTACACAAATCTCTATCAAATTTAACTCCAAATGATGTGAAAGCAAATTTGTTATTGTATGTGCGAACATACGTAAGAAAGTTGGTTGATTCAACTGTGTTGGAAGTAAACAAATGGTAAAGTTGTTCTGGAACATCATTTGTAGTTAAAGAGATTGTTCCATCGGCACAACAAAAATCTTTTGTTTCATATTGAAATCTTTTTGCTTCACAAAATTTACAGAATGGTAATGATGGTAAGAGAGTTGCCTCAAATGGCACTGTTTGTAATATTTTCCTATGACCAGCTGATTGTTGATGTTGATTTCCTATGGAGGAAAGATGAATCATAAAAATGAGGTAAATGTTTAAAGTTGCTATAGTTTCAAATGGTGGTATCATTGAATGAAGTTGTATATAAGAAGGGAAAAGAAGGAAAAGAAATACGATTTAATTTTATACATCTTTCTTACCCCGAAATAGAGATTTTGTTGATGTAATTTCAACTGTGTTTATTTCCTGATAGAGTGCTCCAGAACTACCAATATTAGAACTATATTTGAACTGTTCAACGGAGGAAATATCACTGGTTCCAGCTTCGGCGCGAAAAGTGCGTTGTCTTTTTGTACAATATGGCCTGACTTCTTCATTATTGTGTATGGATTCTATATGATCTCCCAACACATTTGTTTCATCATCAACGATTGGTTGGGAGAAAAATTGTTCTTCATGTTGAGTAGTATCATTCGTAGAATTCCTTTGTTGTAGATATTTTTCTTTCTTTTTTTGTCGTATATGTTCTCTTTCTTCTAAAGAAAGAGCCTCATATAAATTGTTTATCTTAGGATGTTTTGTAGTACCTTGGGAATCATTTTAAACAAGAATCAAAGTTATAAGAATATCAAAGAATTAATTAATCATATAATGATAAATTTATACTAATTTATTAATATAAGCTTACCACTTTTCATTTATACATGGAATGAAATAATTCTTGTCGATAACTGGATAAAGAAGAAACTCATAATGATGCAAATTGGAAAACTTTTTTAATCTAAGTATGTATTCCAACAGAATAAAACAACCTATTGAAAAAGATATATTTATAACATCGTTGGTTACCTTGGTAGTCTTGAAAAAATACTAAAAAAACTAAGTCAACTCAGCAAATTTAACGAAGCTGTAAAAAAGAGATAATGAAAATTAGAAATAAACAACCAATAGATATAGAAATTATATAATTGTTATAGCATGAATTGCAGATGAAGGAAATAGAAATAAAAAACTTACAATTAAATTAAATATTTAAACAAATAAAAGGAAACAACAAATTTTGAAATTCATGAAAATGTTATATTTTGTTTGCAAGTTTTTATATATATTTCTTGTCTATGGTTAAAACTGTAAATATTGATGTAAGTATTTACATATAGAACTAAATTTGTCGGTAGAATTTCTTGTCTCAAGTTTATATATATAAAAACTTTCATTAATACCACTACTAAACTTTCATTTTTTAAAATCTAATAATTATTTAATCAGAAAGTATATCTCTATTATTTACAAACTTTATTATTAATATTCAAAAAAATTTTATTTCATTTTGTTCTTGAAGAAATACAAGTTTGTGCACAATATTATTTTTATTGAATGTGTACTCTATTTTATCAAATTATTTAAATAAATTTTGGATTTTTTAAAATTTCAATATTTTACTAATTGATTATGTATTTATTAAATTATTTAAATAAATTTTGGATTTTTTAAAATTTCAATATTTTACTAATTGATTATGTATTTATTAAATTATTTAAATAAATTTTGGATTTTTTAAAATTTCAATATTTTACTAATTGATTATGTATAATTATATGGGTAAAACTGTAAATATTAATGTAAGTATTTACATATAGAACTAAATTTGTCGGTAGAATTTTATGAGTAATTTTATAACAATTTTTAAATTTTAATTCAAATATAAATAGTAAAAGGAAAACAAATTGTTTAGTAATAAAATAATAGCAGAAGAGGTATGATTAAAAAAATATAATTTGAGAATATTTCAATTTTATAATAATTTTTATTCAACTGTTATATTTCATTTTTTAAAATCTAATAATTATTTAATCGGAAAGTACATCTCTATTATTTACAAACTTTATTATTAATATTCATAAAATGTTTATTTCATTTTGTTCTTGAAGCATATTTTAAAATACAAGTTGTAAAATTCAATCATAATATTCAATGACCCAAGGAGCATTGAAAAAATTCAGAATATTTTATTTTTATATTATTCTCACATTTTTCATTATTAAAGTAAATCTCTTTTATTTTGAAAATTCTAAAGATATTATAATGATAGAAAATCATTTAGATAAAAAGATTTTAGTTAATTAAAAATATTATAAGATTTAAATTATATTAAAAACTCTAATTATTTACATGATTTTAATTTTTTAAAATATTTAATAAAATTCTATCATTTATTTTACTGTTTAGAACTATTTATTACTGTAATTGTTTATTATTATTCATGAGTAATGTTCAGTACTGTTTATTATTGTATCACATACTATAGGACTGTTAATTACTATTTATACTGGTTAGTAGTATTTATTATAAAAAAATCTTCATTACCTTCTAACACTCTACACTCCATATTATTTTTAATTTTTATTATTTTTTTATCAAATATTTATTATATGTATAATATTTATTATAAAATTTTTATTTCATTTTTGTTCTTGAAGCATATTTTAAAATATAAGTTTATGCACAATATTGATTTTATTGAATGTATACTCTATTTTATCAAATTATTTAATTAAATTTTCGATTTTTAAAAATTTTAATATTGTACTAATTGATTATGTATAATTATATGGGTAAAACTGTAAATATTGATGTAAGTATTTACATATAGAAGTAAATTTGTCGGTAGAATTTTATGAGTAATTTTATAACAATTTTTAAATTTTTTTTTCTATAAACATGCATATGTAACTAATAAGATATAACATTTAAATATGTTGGAATAACATTTAATTTGAAATTATAATTTAATACAGCTCAAAGTTCAAACAGAATAAATATTGAATAAATGATATTAAATAAATAATTTAAAAGATTCTAAAATCAGAGAAGCAAAATAAACTATTTCAGTTATCAGTTCACAGTATGAAACTAAAAAGTTAAAAGATCCATACTTTTGATATTTTTATATGAGCAGCTAGTTGTTGAGATATTTTGTTTCCACTTTCAATTTCATGGAGCTCAACCTATATAAAAAATTCAACAATATAAAATTCTAGTAAGAACAAAAGTAGAGTTGTAAAAAAAAAAAAAAAAAATTTACTATTATTTAATATTTTCAGATGGAAAATTGTAAATAATATAAATAGTTAATAATTCATTTGATTTCGAAAACATTTTATTTTGAAAACAGTTTCTCTCTCTCCTACGCGATTCCGGAGCTCGGCTCCTCTCCTCCAGCGAAGCCCGTTGCCGGCGAGCGCCGGCCATCATCACCGCCTACACCGGCGTGTTCCCCTCACGCCGATGAGCATCCCCGGCACCACCAATGTTCGCCACGCGCAGCCATGCTTCTCCTCCGTGGAAAGAGAACCGAAATGGGTTTCTCCCATTTTTGTGGTTTTCTGCCGCCGTACGCGGCTACCGAAGGGCACGACCACCACCGAGGAGTCCCCCTCAAGGTGGCGATCATCCCACCCACCTTCGAAGGCCGCCACGCGCAGCCCTCCGTCTCCCCCACGGAAACCGAACGAAAATGGGTTTCACCCATTTGTTTCATTTCGCGCCGCCGTACGTCGCCACCGAAGCTCACGGCCACCACCGAGGAGTTCCCCTCAAGGCGGCGACCATCGCACCCACCTTCGGAGTCCCCCACGCGCAGCCCTTCGTCTCCCTCCGTCTCCCCCACTCAAAGGCACACGGACAAACAGAAAAATATATTCGAGAACCAGAAAAGAGAAAAACAAAGTTAGAGGTGAAATAGAAGTGAACGGCGTACCAACGGCGAGAAGAAATCTCAGGAGCACGGGAAAATTTTTTCTTCGAGTTGAGTTTGGAAATTGTTCTGTAAATGTGAATTGTGTGTAGATTAGATGAGATATTTCATCTCTTATATGTGAATATTAGATATTTTACATAAGGATTAGATATTTTTAGTCTGTAAATGGTGCTAACCGAACGAAGAGGAAGAGGAAGGGAAACACTGAAACTCGAACTGAATTTCAAAAGGGAACGAGAAAAGCCAACGGGAAAAAAAAAACGGTGCCACTGTTCACTACTGTTCATCTTTATACGTGCTTTTAAGATAAGGAAGATATATATATATATATATCTTTTCCACTGAGAGATAATCGGATGGATTGAGGCATCTCCGAGGAAACTGCAGCATGTTCATATATATATATATAAATATATAAAAAGGAAAAGGGAAGACTTGGAAGGAAGACGAAGACTTGAAGACTTGGAAAGAAGACGAAGGTAATAATGACAGACATTTTGGGGTCTTGAGAGCATTGGTATTGGATTGACTATTTTACTCTTTAAATTTTGATTAATATGTAACTTTTTCACTTTTAATTAATCATTCAAAACTTAAAGTCTATATTGGATTAGTCATCACACTCTCTATAATAATAAAATATTATTATTTTTTATTTTTATATTTTTATAATTAATTTTTATTTTATAATTAATTTTATTTTCATAACCTCCTATAATCACCTATAATTTCTAACAATCATTTTCATTTTCATTTTCACAATTCAATAAACAAAATCGATATCAATATTTGTTGTTTTTATCCCACCATATAAAGAGAAAGGTAAAGTAACGAACATGAGATGATATTTGTTACTTTTATTCCACCATATTATAATGTGAGACAATACATCACAACTGCAAGAAAAGGGTCCCGGGAAAGAAGAAGGCAAAGAGCCACTGGAGAGAGGAGCCAAAATATAATAAACAATGAGTTTAGACTTGCTACAGGACTTTTCATCTTTAGAAAGAAAAATGAAATTACTGTTGTTTATTGTTGAGATGAAAAGTCTTTGGCTAATTCAATGTGGGCCATTTATTGTTAAAATTATTCAAATATAAAGATGAAAAGGCATTTGATTAATCCAATATCAATGCTCTGATAACGTGGAAATAACGCGTTGTGCACAAGATATTTTAATGTAAAACTCCTATTTCGTTGTCTATTTCGTTATAATTTGAAGAAAATAATCAAAAAATGGCATCCAACGGATTATCTAATTTATTTATCTAATTTATCTGTAATTTTCAGTTGACTACAATATTACCGTTACATCTAGTAATAACTATTTACAATTGTAAATAATTTTTTAATCATTTTTTTCTCATCTAATTGTCTTCTACCCAATGTTTCCCAAACTCTGCACCTCCAACGTTAATTTAATATCAAATATATATATTTTGGAATTGCTACAAATTATATAAAAATATCAAATATATATAGTCCCATCTAGGAAGAAATGACCTTCTAATTTGTACTAATTTTATTATATAATCTTTTTTTTTTATTTTTTATTAATTTTTAGTTTGGTTTAACTTATAAATTTAGATTAATTTAAAATAGAACTTAATTATATGATATTGCATATATAGAGATATTATAAATATCAAAAGATATGAACATATCATTAATAGTTTAGAGAAAATATTTAAAATGAATAAAATTGATTAAAAAAATATAATATTTAAATGATATAAAGAAAAAATAAATAAATTGATACATAATATTTTGTAAAATTCATTATGTAAAATTGAAAATTTGAATTTGATGATATATTTTAAAGGAAAACACTATTTTCACATAAGATTTGTACCGAAATCTTCTACCGAATTTTTTTTAATTTTTTTATTTAATGATTAAGTAAGTGCTTTTAAATAAATATGTGATTTTTTTTTAATTTTCAAAATATATCTAAATAGTTTATAAAATGGTGAAAGAAAAATTAAAATATATATATATATATATGTATATATATTTTGAGTGTTCGGCAGAGAATTTCGAGGACCTAGTAACGTCCTATTTTAATTTTAAAGATGGGTTTGGATGTTGAAGTGAGTTGAGTTGAGATGATAAAATATTATTAGAATATTATTATTTATTATTATTATTATTTTAAGATTTAAAATAGTTAAATTATTTATTATATTTTATATTAAGATTTAAAAAAATTGTAATGATGAATTTAAATAAATTGAGATGAATTCAACTTCTAAACGAAGTCTTAGATTGCGTTTGGATGTTGAAGTGTGTTGAGTTGAGTTGAGTTGAGATGATAAAATATTGTTAGAATATTATTTTTTAATATTATTATTATTTTAGAATTTGAAAAAATTAAATTATTTATTATATTTTATGTTAAAATTTAAAAAAATTATAATAATGAATTGAAATGAATTAAAAGATATTTAGTACTAAACGAAGCTGGTGGGAGTGCTCAAAATGCCAAAAACAGGACAATCCTTCCACCGGCGGCTATGCTTTGTCTCGATCTTAATTTACAAGAATTTTCCCAGCCGGCCCCACAATCATGCACCATTTCCTCTTGTTTCTATAAATTCCATGTCTGGGTGGATGTGATGTCATATGTGATGTCATAGCCCACAAAGGCCCATTTAATGATGCCTTGTAAAGCGGGCTGTAATGATTCAAGGTGAGCTAGTGTTTGGATTGCAGAGCTCGCACATCAAGTTGTTCGAATTTAAAATTTTTATTTAATATTTGTTTGAGCTTGGCTCTATTTAGTTTTTTTTAATAAAATTTAATAATTAAAAAAATAAAAAAATTATAAATTTTTTTTTAAAATTTAATAGAATTTTTACAGCTAAGTAAACCCCAATCTGTTGAATTATAAAATTTTAATATTTTGTAAATCATTAATATATAATTAGTTGATATTTATCCATAATAATTATATATTTTATTCCTATATAAATTACTAACACGATAAGATAGTAGTATATATCAACATTTTATATAAAGTTTCTACTTATTAATATATGAAATATAAAATCTTATGGACTAATTGTTACATAAATTATAAAGTATAACTATAAAATATATTCAATATATAGGCCTAAATAACTAGGTTACATATTATATATTTAATTATAAAATATGCTATGTTTATATTATTAATTATCGATGTATGAATAAGTTTTAATTGAATCGAACTACTATGTCCAGTCGACATAAATGGGTCTTGGCCAAGTCGAGTCAGATATGTGTCATTTACTAATCGAGTGGATGTCTGCTTTTAAGAGATTTTTTTTTTCCTCACAAGTCAAGTTCGATTCAAATTTACTAAAACAAATGTCAAGCATTCTATTGAACAGACTGATTTATTTACAATCTTACTTGTGTAGACTATTTCCTTACTATTCCCAGTCGCACATTAACCGTGAGCGATCGAGAAAGATGGAATCTAAAATGGTTGAAAAATTGTTTCTATCATAATCTCAAAATAAATAAATACCATTACAAATTGTAACAGCACCTTTATAATTTTGTTAGGTTTAGCCGCGTGGTGGAAGACTGAGGTTGCATCTAAGTAGTGAGGTAATTTTTGATATTTTATAAATAATAGTAGAGTATTAAATATTAATAAAAAGTAGATAAAAATAATATTAAAATAATAAATAATAATAGAGTATTCTACACTCCAAACTAATCTGACTGATTTAATTTATCGGTCTTTTATCCTTATATGAACATGTGTAATTTTCTCGGAGATGCCTCAATCTATCCAATAATCTCTCTCCATGGAAAAAAACGAAACTTGAAAAGAATACGAAGACTTGAAAAGAAGTGCTGAGTTGGCATTCATCCCGCATTAATAGGCTCAAATGACCTTTCGGACCAGTAAAGATCAACACATAAAACAGTCAGAATCATAAACACAAAAACCCAAATAAGTAAAAACAAAACAAACCTGATAAGACGCAAGAATAGCAATAATGACATCCCAAGACACTTCGCTCAATTCAAAGATGCTAGAAATTCTTTTTTGGGCTTTCTTTCTACATGCTGAAGAGCAAATTTTCCACAGTTTTGTTGTTCTTGAATTTATATTATTTTTATTAGGCAAATAGTTTGGATGATAGGTGATTTGACGGTGGGAGGCCATTTCCTATGGTTGTTCCAATATTAGTTTTCCTTGCTTTCATAAATCTTCACGAATTGACAACCACGTCTAATAAATAATTTATTGCTACATCTAGTAGTAGCTATTTACAGTTATAAATAATTTTTTAATTATTTTCTCTCATCTATTCGTCTTCCACCCAACATTTCCCACGCACTTTGCACCTCTGACGTTAATTTTAAGAATAAATCTTGGTAGAAGCTACTGTTTCCTGCATCCAAATGGCACACATGACGTGTCCCCCTCCCCTCCCCCCCCCCCAAACGAAGCAGCCATTTTCATTTTGAATTTTCATTTCATCCATTTCGTTCCTCTCCCTCCAACCCCCGCGTTTCTTTCTTCCTCCCTCCCGGTTTCTTTCTTCCTCTTCTATTTTCCCGTTTCTTTCCTTCTTCTCCCCCACCCCCCGGAACTCCTTTGCAACGTGATTTCTCGAGAAGCCCTGCACTGTGATTTCGAGTTCCTCTGTCCTGAGATTTCGAGTTCCTCCCCCGAAGCCTCGAGCTCCTCTGCAGTGCAATTTCAAGTTCGTAGGTGATTTCTTCTTCTTCTTCTTCTCTATGATTTTTTCTTCTTCTTTAAGGTTTCTTCTTCTTCTCTGCAAGTTCGACACACTCAGATTGAAGCCCTCAATTCACCGACGCGAAGCCCTCGGATATGCAGGAGGGGTAATGTATAGTTTCTTGTAAATAATCTTCTTCAAGTTCTTCCATTTATTACTCATTTTTTCTCTGTGATTCTAGGGTTTAGTCATACATTTATTTTTTTTTCTCTGTGTTTACAGCATCTCTTTTTTCCTCTAGGGTTTAGTTAAATGAGCTGTAAGTTAATGGTATTTTGCTAGAAATTAATGAGGTTGTTTCTGGATGATGCATATCTAGTATTAGCTAGAGATTAAAGGTTGCATTCTATCCTGGCTAGTTTTAGATTACTGGGTTTAGTCATACAATTATATATTACTGCTTGTTTTGTTGATGTGATTATGTTCTGTTTCTGCTTAATTTTCAAAAAAAAAAATTTTGTTTTTCATTTTCAGTTTGCACACAGAGATTGCATACAAAGGTGGTGCAATGAGAAGGGGAACACCACTTGCGAAATATGGTTCAAATTTATCTTATTCAAAAGGAATTGATTTTGGGTTCTTTTTTTTTTCTTCCCTCTGGTGTCTGGTGGGTGGAAGGTTTGTCTATTGTGTTGGTGTGTGCGCTTGTTTTTTCTCCTTTGGATTTTGTTTAAAATGTATCGCTCGGTTGTATGTTTATGTATTTTTGTTCTTGAAATTCAAAGTAGCTGGGTCTTTTTAGTTCTTGCTAAAACTAGTTTTGTTCAAAACATGCTTTGCAACTAATCATTCTGTTAACATGGGGCTAGTGTTTCTTTTTTTATTCTCCCTTTTTCTGGACAAATATGATAACAAAAAAGGAAAAAAATGGTCAGAGTGGGGCTTTCTCTGCATGCAGATGACATGAGTTGGCTGCACTTTTCATGAAATTTGCACTCTTTCTACGTCCTGATGACTTTGCTGAGAATAATTACAATCTGTTAACTTGGGAATGGTTGCAATTTTTGAAATGTGCACCCTTTGACTAATCCAATTTGTCATTTCTTCTGTTGTTTTCCCGTAATAAGTAACACCATTAACTAGTTAATCCATATGAATACAAACATTGTTAACAGAGAAAGCATGCAAATTCCAAGAAGAGAGCAAGAGGCGACGAATCCAGGATTAGGGACAATGAGCGAGTACTCACAGTGCACGTCTGTTGCAGATAGAAGTGCTTCTTGCTGCCAATCCTTGGGCTAACAGTAAGTTTGTTTTTTATTCAAAACCTCTTAGGTTCCCAAATGGTGACAAATGTCATTGTGGTCCAATGTTTATTGTATAGTTGTGATCAATTTTGCTATGAAAACTCATACTGAGCTGGACTCAGGAAAATGTGGAAATAGTAACAAAATTAGGTACTTAGTTGACCATCTCCTTGCCATGCAGCAGCCCATATTAGTAGTTGTAGAGGTGCATTGACCTAAATACATTAATAACAAGTGCATTCAGACTGTCCAATGATCAATCATTTGGGCGGTTGGGGCCACAATCCCACCAGTACTTTGAAAATTTCATCTGCAGTTATTGTGTTCATGATGTTCATTTACAGAGTTATGTATGTGACAATTTGTTGATTGAATTTGTAGTTTACGGTCATCTTGCTTGTGAGACATTTCTTTGATTTGCTTAATGGTGGAACAGAAGATTTACCAAATTGAGATTATTGTTGTTATTTTTTCCGCTTACAGGCGGTGATGAAATCGACGCGTCATCAGCTAGAACAAGAGTTATTGCTTGAAGAGATAACAAGGTTGGAACAATTGCCATCATACAGCCTTCTTTCCCAATAGTGTTACAGTTCTCAGATTTAACATAATGGCATTTAACGGCAACATTCGAGACACTTGTTCTTGTGACGGCAAGATTTATCGCATCGTTGGAGACACTCGTTTTTATGTATATGGTATATTGTATATGGTATATTGCTTCTCGTTTCAAATATTGCTTGATTTCACCACAGCATGTTACCATTTGATTTCGCAAAGGGTAGGTTTCCAGAGTTTGTAAGGCTGAGAAGTACAAAAAATTATTTCAAGCAGGAAGTTTAAATGCTGAATGTATATTTCTCCACAGTTGACTTCCCTAAAACATTTTTGCAATTTCAGAACGTTTGGGCACCAATGTGGGATTTGTTTTGAATAAATGGCGGTCTCTTAGTGCCTTCTTGGGCACCAAAATGCAAAGAAACCTCATTTTACATGTATTGTTTTTGGGCACCTAAATTATGGTTAGGATGTTCTCAGCCAGTGTATGAAATTCGAGTCCTCTGTTCTCTTTTTGAGAAATATGTACTATTCTCAGTGAGATTGTCTTGTAAATCGTCATCTGCAATGGTAAATGAATGAGAATTTAAGTGGCTTGTTGGAAAGCTCCAGATGACACATTGGTGCCATCCGTACAGCATGTCCACATTTCTCCCAAGTATTGTTATCATCCAATGGGTTAAATCAATCCATCCATCCATCCGTGCAAACCCACATCCAACTTTATATTTAATAAATATCGTTACATTAAATGATAAGCAGCAAGTCTAATGTTCTAAGGAAATAGGTATGACCCAGCCAGGTCAAAACTTCATAACTAGCTTCTCAAAATAGTCTAACAACAAATGAAAATAGGACGATGGGCATCAAGCAACTTAATCAAGCATTTACTCATAGATCCAAGGGTGTAGGCTACTCCCCCAGTTAGCAGGGCCTTCGGGGAACCAAAGAGCAATTTCTTTGCACTTCCAACCCAATAACTTTCGTAAATAACATTCCTGCAAACAACGTAGCTTCAACATCAGATATTTAGAAATCCCCTAGTATCATTATCAATTATTAGCATAGAATCGGTCATTTTTCACTTTCCATTTCTTTGCGGCATATTGGTTTTTTCATGGTTGAAAACAATTCATTCGAAGATACTAAAAAGAAATAGGAAACTAGGCATAGAGTGTTGTGACCAAAAAGTGAAAACAGAGGCTCTTCAACTCATAATCTGTGTTTCTAAATAATTGTGACTAGTAGATAACTCATCCAAAACAGTACTTGCTACCTCATTTCTTTAGGCTAACAACCACAGTTGAAAAAATCTGTTGACACCAGAGCCAAACCAAGTGGATAATAAACATTAATAACAGCACCAGAAATAATCTTTCACCCAGTTGTCACAACATTCTTACCCTCCCAAGCCATATTGAAAGATGAAGGAATTCCATTTTCTACAGATGAAAATTCCCAACCCAACCAAGAAAAGAAAATTGCATGATAGATTAAGCTTATACATTTTTAGATCATTCAGCCAATAAATTCTCTATTATTTTTTAAAACTCTCATCAACCAAACACTAGATATATATAGACAACATCAACACTTTACATAACAAATGAAAACCCAGAAAGCCACTTCAGATTTATCGAAAAAGAGCAAAATCACTGGCTTGATGAAACAGGAAAAAAAACTTTCATTTCCTTCCCTGCAAATCCCCCAACAACCATAACATAGAAATCCCTCTTACTGTTACTTTCATCCAGGACGTGGCATCCTAGACTCATTTTAGGCAGTTACGAAAGCTAAACTGAAAGTTTTCTATCCTAACTTCTAGTTGGATAATTAGGAAGATATGAGTACAGAAAGTCATTAATCTTTAAAACACCTCACAAAGAAATACCAGATATCTATAGTTTTGTTTGGTTGAAAGTGTACCTGACAGATTAAATCTCCAATTAAAGTTAAAAGTGCAGATGTTAGAGCTTTTGTTGACACAGGATACTTTGCAAGAAGAGCCAAATACCTGTAACGTGAAGTTCATCTTGGAATTAATGAATGTGGACCATACTGGAAATCCCAAGTATAAAGGATAAGGCACCGAATGATCAGCACAAAACTCTACTTAGATTTTACTCTGTATGAAAACTAGAAAACAAACCTGACGAGAAAAATCAATAGGAGCATTCAATAAAATTACTTGTCTAAAAAATATGTAAACTTATCGCACCATATAATGTGAACATCTTGTTAAAAGTAGTCTGCCAATACTAGTTCATTAAGTATCGTATATTTGCCACCACTTCATCTCAATTCATTGGCCACCTCCTAAGGAATTTCTCTTTTTCTTCTGCCAAAAAAAAAAAAAGACTCATTTGCAGGTGACAAGTGAATTGAGGATCTTCAACTTTCATTCTAAACTATTACCTTGGCGAGGGAAGGGGAAGAGAAAAAACCAGGGAAGTTTGAAATGGAAACAGAGGGAGAGGAAGAGAGAAAATCAAGCGGGCTGTGAGTAGTAAAAAAATTAAATAAATAAAAAATTTGAGGTTCTTTTGAGTTGGATAAAGTGTTGGATATTTCATGCAACCAGTTAGGTTCACACTCGATTGATGAACATGGTATCTGTGTTCATCGCCTTTGTGTCATACAGAAGAAATTGATTGGGTTCGTGATGAAATGGTGACTGGTGATGTCAACCTGGCAAATTATTGGGAAGCTTTTGTAATATTTAGAGGCTTGAGCTTGACACAGTTAGATATTGTGGGGAATGCAGTCGCTGATGAAAAATTAAAGTCATTTTTGGTCAAGATTGTGCCTACGCTGAAGTGGTTAGATGGTGGAGAATTGCATTAAACTTGTTGGAGAACCATTTACTTTGGGATACGAATTAATACAATCCATTAAACTTGTTGGAGAACCATTTACTTTGGTATACTGATCCCGAACATGGGACATATTTTTTCCAGTTATGTTAGCTTGTACACTGCCATTAGTAAACAATGCTTGCTTGCATCATACAAGGAAAACAAACATTGAGAGATAGGAAATGTTTCTGAAAATAAAAACATAAAAAAAAAAATGATGTCCATTAACTTACCACAAAATGTGCCTCAATAATAGCAATGCGCACGCACAAGAGCAGTTACGAACCCTAATTTTCTGGAAAAGCATACCCATCTCAGAAAACACAAAAATCACATCTCGATGTACACATGAAGAACATAGCATGTACGGATGGGAAAATGGTACTACAATATTTACCTAGCAAACCATTTGGCGAAACAGAGCACTCAGTCCCGTCGCTGGTTTGGTCCGTTCAATCAACTCGCGGGGAGTGGTGGCACTGGGCAGACGTACGAGCGTCGCGATTTGGCCCTGAACAGAGAGACGCAGTCGTGAGCTGGCACTGGCAAGAGGAAGCTGATGGACGTGGGTTCGTGGCGAGGAAGGAGGGTTCGCATGATTCAAATCTTGTTTGCTCCGTTCAACGAGCTCGAGGGACAGTGGAGGCGCTGGGCAGACGGAGGAGCGCCGCTCGGTGGCACTGACGAGAGACGGCGTCGCCGGGAGGTGCTGGGTTGTGGAAGCAGACGTGGGTTGCGAAGGAGCAGGGTGCTTCGCGGGGGAATGAAAATACATTCAGATTTTCAAATTGGCACGTTTTGATTTTAAATTTCAAAAAAAAAAAAAAAAAAAAAAAAAGAGAAAGCATCCACGTAGTGAGTGCATTATGTGCACCCACTACAGTGGATTCTATATAGAAGGACTCTAATTTTAATATCAAATATGTATTTTTTTAGAATTGCTACAAATTATATAAAAAAAAATCAAATATATATATATATATATATATACTCTCATCTGGAAAAAAAAAACCCTCTAATTTGGATTATTTTTAATATAATTATTTTTTTTATTTTTTAAATTAATTTATATTTTAATTTGATTTATAAATTTAGATTAATTTAAAATATAATATAATTATATGATGTTGTATATGGAGAGATATTGTAAATATAAAAGAATATGAAGATATTATTGATAATTAAGAAAAATATTTGAAATGAATAAAAAATATAATATTTAAATGATATGAAAAGAAAATAGTTAAATTAATGTATGATATATTGTACAAATTATTATATAAAATAAAAAAATTGAATTTGATAATATGTTTTAAATAATAGAATGAATATCTATTGGGCGTGCTCAAAATGCAAAAAACAGGACAATCCTTCCACCGGCGGCCATGCTTTGTCTTGATCTTATGCAAGACTTTTCCCAGCCGGCCCCACAATCATGCACCATTTCACGCCTTGTGTGCTTTTTTCTTTTGTAGGCAGGCCTTGTGTGCTCTTATTTCTATAAATCCATGTCTGGTTCTCGGTGTGATCTTCATTCTTCCATCCCAAAACTCTCTCATATTATATGTATTACAAGTTTCACAGTATTTCCTGTCGCTACCTTTGATCAAAACGGACGTGTATCAATACAGATTTCAAAAGAGAAGGTACGGGTCATCAGCTTTCTTTTTTTTCTTTTTTCTTTTTTCTTCGACATCAACTTTCACTATTGTAAGCTTTCATTCTTTATGTTATTTGCTTTTTTTTTTTTTTTTCTATTAATGCTTCTTCATATTCATTTTCATATTTACGTAATATCTCTTCAAATTAACCTGTATTATATTATGTATATTTAAAATTTTGCATAGCTATAAACAATATGATACGAACTCGTGTTTTTTTCAAATTTAAAGAAATAATATTCACTCTCTAAACATTATTTTACTATTTTTTTCTCTCTCATACCCTTTAATCTTTCTCTCAACAACAGCACAAACAAAGAAATTAATCAAAGATGACTTAAGAGCACTCTGATTGGATTAGCTAAAAATTAAATCTAATGAGAATTTAGCTATTGAGCCATAAAATGTATTACATTATAATAGCTATATTTGGAATATAGCTACAATAACTTCTAAAGTAATTTTTAAATTTGAAAGATACTGTTTATTCATCAAATCTATTTTATATTATTTGTTTCTCTCTCTTGAGGTCTCCATCAATATCTCTCTAGTTTCTATTTTTAACCCATAATTTAATTATAATATGATTACTAATTAATATATAATATTATAAATAGTAAAATATGATAAAATATATAATTTCATAATTAAAAAAAATAAAATAATTTTGAAATTATTAATTACTCATGAATAAATAGATAATCCAATGTAGAGATTTAATGTGAATAGCCAAAGCCAAATTCATCTTTTATTATTTTATTGTCATATAATGAAAAAATGACTATTCCAATGTTGAGATTTATGTGAATGTAATAGTTAAAAGTTAAATTCATCTTACATTCACAAAAAATATACTTTAACTTTAACTAATTCAATGAAAGTGTTCTAACCAGATTGATAATTGTTTATTTGAAGCATATCAACAAAAAATAATATGGTAATTGCTTATTTGAAGCATATCAAGAAAAACTAATTTTAGGAAAATAATAATAATAATAATTTATTATTATTTAGTTCAAAGAGGTATAATTCAATAATTTTCTTGATATGCAAAATCAATTTTTAAAATATGTGATTTTTTATATGCATATAGAAAAATCATTGCTAATGTGAAAAATGCTTAGCGTTATAAATCTCATATAAAACATAAAACGACATGACCACATCTATGAATAGAACTATAATGTCGCATCTCAGCCAAGTACAGTGAACCAGTTTCAAAGAAAAAATAAAGAAAATACTTATATAGACTTTTATTTATGTATAATTAATGGGTGTGTTCACTTGCATTTTGTGTACTTGGTGATTATTGATTTTTTTTTTTTTGGATTGATTGATTTAGAAAGGTAATTGATAAATATATTCTTATACGTGCTTTGATTTTATATATTAATATTTATTGATAAAATTGGATATATGAAATTTGTAATAATTAAATATATAGAATTTCTATTTTTTAGCACATGGTACTAATTGTAAAAACAAAAAAAAAACAAAAAACAAAAGAAGGTTTAATTAAAAAATAAAAATATTTTTTTATTATTTGGTTCAACGATGCATAATTCAATGTGGGAGTGTTCCTTGTTATATAAAATCAATCTTTAAAAGATGTGATTTTAAATATGCATGTAGAGAAACCAATGCTCGTGCTCTAATCCATGTAATATTTGGGTTCGAATTCACTTTGTTTATCCACGTAATTCTTCTAGAAATAAATCAAGAAAATCGGAAGACCTAAAAATTTCATTAGCAATTACAAACAATTTCGACATGAAATTGTAGACATAAAAAACTCTTGTTTTAATCAATGAAAATAGAGGCGTATTGCATTCTTTGATTGATGAACATTATTCTCATTCTCCAATTTGAAAACACAGCGAGGGGAAGAAAAACGTAGAGGGAATAATTCTGAGGTGATGGCAACCATCTTGCTTCTTCTTTTCTTCTTAGCAATTTTCATTGCAGAAGCTCAACAAGATGGGCAACTCGTTATCAGGCCAGGTTCTTTGTTAACACCTACAGGCACCGGTGGTACCAACTCTTCATGGCTATCACATTCTGGTCTATATGCCTTTGGATTCTACAAGCAGGGCAACGACTATGCTGTCGGGGTTTTTATTTCCGGGATTCCACAAAAGACTGTGGTCTGGACAGCCAATCGAGACGATCCTCCACTTCCCGTTGATGTTAAATTGAACTTCACAAGCGACGGACGGCTAATTCTGCAATCGGCACAAGGCAGCGAGACCACGATCGCTAGTAGTCCCGAAGCTGCTGCAGCAGCTGCATCGATGCTGGATTCGGGCAACTTTGTTCTCTATGACTCTGATAACTCGACAATTTGGCAGAGTTTCGACCATCCAACCGACACCTTCTTACCAGGTCAGAAGCTCAAGACCGACGAAGTGCTGTTTTCCAGTCGTTCGGACACCGACCACTCAACAGGCATTTTTCGTCTCATAATGCAACAAGATGGCTGGCTGGCAATGTACCCGGTTGGAACCCCACTCACACTTGATTATGGTTATGGGGGAGTTGGTGTTCCTGGACAAGGACCTAGTGTTTCACTCAATTTTGATACTGATGGTCACCTCTACTTGCTCAATGGAAGCAGAATATATATAGTGAATATTACACAGGGAAGTCCAACAAAAGGTATAATTTATCGTTTGACAATTGACCCTGACGGCATCTCACGACATTACTCGTACAATCTGGATCAGAATGGTGATTGGAACGCCACATGGTCAAATCCGACCGATGTGTGTCTCCCTGGGGGTCTCTGTGGCATCAATGGATTTTGTGTTCTATACGATCAAGATGCTGGCTGCAAATGTCTTCCCGAATTCAAACATGTTAACGAAGATAGTTGGGCTTCAGGATGTGAAAGGAATTTTGATTCTATAAGTTGCAAAAGCAATGAAGCAGTTTCCGGATATACCATGGAAGTAGAGCCTAATACCGTATGGGAAAATGCTAACTATTCTATCCAAATATCTCTAACCCAAGAAGAATGTGGACAAGCATGTTTGAGGGACTGTAACTGTGAAGCTGCATTGTACAAAGACGGAGAGTGTTGGAAACAAAGGCTTCCTTTGAGATTTGGAAGAAGAAAACAGGGTGACTCGAGCGTAGCCCTCATCAAGGTAGGCAAGTCTTCACTCTCTACGGATCCAATTGTGCCGAAAGAAAGTAACAAGGAGAATCGAGTGGACATCCTCATTATTGGTGTTTCGTTGATTGCATTTGCATGCATTGTCTTGGCAGTTTCTGGATTTGTAGGTTACAAATATCGTGTTCGGGCCAACAAAAACAAATCTAACAATGAACAAGTTGGCTTGGGTGAGGATGTTGCTCCAAAATCATATACTTATGTAGAGCTTGAGAAAGTGACCGATGGTTTCAAGGAAGAGCTTGGTAGAGGAGCTTTTGGGATTGTTTATAGAGGGGCAATATGGAATGGCGAGAAGATGGTGGCCGTCAAACGACTGGACAAATTGTTGACCGAGCGGGAAAGAGAGTTTCAGACAGAGGTGAAAGTTATTGGGAGAACACATCACAAAAACCTAGTCCGTTTACTCGGGTATTGCCATGATGGACCGAATAGGCTTTTGGTGTACGATTACATGAGCAACGGTTCACTTGCGGATATACTCTTCAAGCCATCAAAACAACGACCTTCTTGGGATAGAAGAATTGAAATTGCTCGCAATATAGCAAAAGGAATTCTCTATCTCCACGAAGAGTGTGAGCCACAGATCATTCACTGCGACATAAAACCACATAACATTCTCATGGATGAGAATGGTTGTGCAAAACTCGCTGATTTCGGATTAGCGAAGTTGCTGAAACCAGACCAAACCAAAACATATACCGACATAAGAGGCACAAAAGGATATGTCGCACCAGAGTGGCATCGGAACCTGCCCGTGACAATCAAAGTAGATGTGTATAGCTTTGGAATTATGCTCTTGGAGATTATTTGTTGCCGAAGGAATGCGGACTTTGATCTTCCCGAGGAAGAAGCACTCCTTGAAGAATGGGCATACCATTGCTTTGAGTGTGGCGAGCTAGGCAAACTTTTGAATGATGAGGTGGTCGACAAGAAACAATTGGAAAGAATGGTTAAGGTAGCACTCTGGTGCATTCTAGATGAGCCGTCACTTCGTCCTTCAATGAAGAAGGTTCTACATATGTTGGAAGGGACTGTTGATATTCCAATCCCTCCCAGTCCGACATCTTTTCTCACTGCCCTCTAAATTGGTTTGAAATAATAGTAAGTGCCCAGTACATTTTGTTGCTTCGAAGTGGATAAAGAAGACAAAAGATCTCCTGTTATTGGTGTAATAATTTCTTTTTCTTTCTAGCTGTTGTTCCAAATATATGTATTCCACTGCAACACTAGTGTTTTGGTTTCTTAATGTATTGTATTCATATATGGGATGCAATGGTTTACCGACTACATTGATTGCAAACATGGGCATTGACTGAGTCACTGACTCACCAGGCGTTTTTGAGGCTAGTTTTGCAGATAATTTGAAGTTGTTTTCTATTTTTTTATGCAAAACCAATGCACTGCTTGAACTTTGATCAACCTATATCAGGGTTCACTCGAATACCAAATAGTGCGGCCTCTTTGTTGTGCATTAATTTTTACAACAATAGCACAAAAAGCAGATCCAGCAGAACAAAGACAAACTGATTTTGCAGTGAGTAGTAAACCAAAATTAGCAACAACTTGGTATGGCGTCAAAACCACTCATTTACTCAATTTCAAATTTGTAAACCTCACATTTCAAACAGTTTACAACAATTTCAAACCCTAATACTCTTCAACACCCTTCATTCCACAAAGAAGACTTGTATTTGATTAACGATCGAAGACAGCTTGGAAGGAAGACCGTGCGGTAATAATGACTGACTTTTTGGGGCTCCATGTTTCTCGGCTCAAATCAAGTTGTTCGAATTTGAAAATTTAATTTAATATTTGTTCGAGCTTGGCTCGACTTAGGCTTGAGTTTTTTAGTTTTGAATAAAATTTAATATGTAAAAAAATTGAAAAATTACAAAACTAAATTCTAAATTTAATAGAACTTTTACAAGTACAAGTAAACCCTAATCTATAGAATTTAATTTTTGGGTTC
The DNA here is from genome assembly GCF_001411555.2 of Juglans regia. NCBI lineage: Eukaryota > Viridiplantae > Streptophyta > Magnoliopsida > Fagales > Juglandaceae > Juglans > Juglans regia. The sequence continues at coordinate 12,319,321 of NC_049901.1, read as the reverse complement.
CTGACAACGAAATTGGAGCAGATAATTGGAAATAACGCGTTGTGCATTAATCGGATCCTTCCACCTGCAGCTATGACTTTTCCCCGCCGGCCCCAATATCAATAAGGCCTTGTGTGCTCTTATTTCTATAAATCCTTGTCAGGTTCTCGGTGTGATCTTCCATCCCCAAATTTTCTTTCATGCCGTTAGGTGGCCCCGAAGTGTTTTGGTCGAAAATCTCAGATAAAACATAAAACGATATGACCACATCTATGAATAGAACTTATAATGTCGCATCTCAGCCAAGTACAGTGAACCAGCTTCAAAGAAAAAATAAAGAAAATACTTATATAGACTTTTATTTATATATAATTAATGGGTTTGTTCGCTTGCATTTCGTGTACCTAGTGATTATTAATTTTTTTTGGATTGAATGATTTATAAAGGTAATTGATTTATAATTATATTATTGTGAAACCCACTAACGCCAGGTTTTTGTAATATGATTTTTGTTTTTTTTTTTTCCGAGAGATGAAATATTATTTTGGGGGTTTTAAACATGTTTATGTTGAAAATTGAAGAAAACTAATTTACATGATGTCATCAAGAATGAAAGGATTATAGAAACTAGAAAGAAACATGTGGTTCTGAAGCAATGGAAAACAAGAAACAAAAGCAGGACAGCTCCAAGAAACATGTGGTTTTCCACAACATTCACCCAACTCAATCATTGCGTGCTGCATTCTTTGACTTTTCCAATTGAAAAGCAGATCCAAAGCAAGAAAAACGCATAGAGAACAATTCCGTGACGATGGCAACCATCTGGCCTCTTCTTCTTCTCTTCTCAGTAATTTTCACTGCAGAAGCTCAACAAGCTGAGCAAACCGTTATCAGGCCACGTTCTTTGTTAACACCCAATGGCACCGGTGGTACCAACTCTTCATGGCTATCACATTCCGGTCTATATGCCTTTGGATTCTACGAGCAGGGCAACGGCTATGCTGTCGGGATTTTTATTGCCGGGATTCCACAGAATACTGTGGTCTGGACAGCCAACCGAGACGATCCTCCACTTCCCGCTGATGTTAAATTGCACTTCACAAGCGACGGACGGCTAATTCTGCAGACGGCACAAGGCATGGAGACGGGAATCGCCGGTAATACCCAAGGTGCAGCAGCGGCATCAATGTTGGATTCCGGCAACTTTGTTCTCTATAATTCAGATAACAGAATAATATGGCAGAGTTTCGACAAACCAACCGACACCTTCTTACCAGGTCAGAAACTCACAACCGATGAAGTGATGTTTTCCAGTTATTCGGCCGCCAACCAATCAACAGGCATCTTTCGTCTCATAATGCAACGAGATGGATATCTGGCGATGTACCCGGTTGGAACCCCATTCACACTTGAGTATGGTTATGGGGGACTTGGTGTTTCTGGAGAAGGACCTTGTTATGTATGGAGTGATAATCGATGTTTGTAATTCTGGAAATTAGTAGGCGATTCGAGGTGCCTGGCCTCCAATATTGTAAACACTATGTATTTGGAAAATTCATATCCTCATGCATTGATAACAGCCATATAAATAGCATTTTACATGACTTAAACAGATATGAAAACTAACCCAAAACAAATCCCAACAGATCCACTAAACCACGGACTCAAAACAGGAATAACAAAACAGGAACAACTTCAACTGAACGGACTAATTCAACAACAGAAAATAAACCGGAAACAACGTGGCTCGTGGCCCGTGACTCACCCTACTGGACTTTAACTAACAATACCCACTCAAATTAATACTAAGGCCTTAGGCCCACAATAGGCCCGTAAGCCACAACCCAGCCCATGCACCCATTCAGACACCCAACCCTAAATTAGGGTTCCATCTCTTTCGGTCTCATAACACATGCCGCCGCTCAAAAGACCTTGCCCTCAAGGTCTGTAAATCTCCTTTTCAACTCTTCACGATCCATCCAGGTTGCGTCATTTTCGTCCATGCCCCTCCATTGAACCAACAACTCCACACCAGCCTTCCTTCCCTTTCTGAAGATTCTTCTGGCGAGTACAACTTCGGGCTCGGGCTCGAGATGCCCTTCGGAGGTAAGCCTCGGTAACTTTGTAGATGATTGTACTTGCTCTCCCAGTTTCTTTTTAAGACACGAAACATGAAATACCGGAAAAATTTGTGAATCCTTTGGTAAATCTAATCGGTATGCCACTTTGCCGATTCTCTGAGTTATGTTGTACGGTCCGTAATATCTTGGAGAAAGTTTGAGGTTCCTCCTCATGGCTACCGACATCTGTCGATAAGGACGAAGTCGAAGGTAAACTTTGTCACCGATCTGGAACTCACGATCGGTCCTGTGCCTATCTGCATAAAATTTCATTTTTTCTTGTGCTTCCTTCAAATTTTCGCGCACTAATCTGTTTATGAGCTCCCTGCTTTTAAGTTCTTCCTCAACAGCCTGAACCTTTGTTACACCCGATTCATATGGCATCATTCTTGGTGGTGGCTGTCCATAGACCACTTCATATGGAGAAATTTTTGTTGAGGTATGTTCTGAAGTGTTGTATGCATATTCAGCTAGAGGTAGTCATTTTGCCCAGTCACGGGGTCTATCTCCCGAGAAGCTCCTGAGGTATCCTTCCAACCCTTTGTTGACTATTTCTATTTGGCCATCTGTCTGAGGATGGTAAGCTGAGCTAAGCATTAACTCAGTGCCACTCATTTTAAAAAGTTCTTTCCAGAACTGACTGGTGAACACCGGATCCCTGTCACTCACAATTGTTAGAGGAAACCCATGTAATTTAAATATAGTTTCAAGGAATACCCTTGCCACTGAGGCTGCTGTGTATGGATGTGATAGGGACATGAAATGAGCATACTTGCTCAATCTGTCTACTACCACCATGATTACAATTCGTCCTCCTGAAGGTGGCAACCCTTCAATGAAATCCATACTGATGTCAACCCAATTCCTTGTAGGAATTGGTAAAGGCTGGAGTAGGCCTGCTGGATGAATATTTTCCACCTTATTTCTCTGGCAAACATCGCATTCCCGAATGAAGTCCCTGACATCCTTTCTTAAACCAGGCCAGAAAAATTCTTTTCTAATTCTTGCATATGTTTTATACATCCCCGTGTGACCAGCTAATGGGCTGCTGTGGAATTTCTGCAGGATCTCTCGCTGAAAGGCCACCAAATTCCCAAGATGCAACCTGTTTTTATAAAAAAGCAACCCATCCCGGACTTGGTAAAGAGATTGGTTTTCCAGGGTTCCTTGATGGCAGTTGCTAATTAGCTCCTGCAACTGGGAATCCTGTAGGTAAGCTCTCTGTAATTCATCAATCCAATTGGTTTGAAGGAAGCTTATAGCTTGAATATGTGCTGGCTGGTATTGTGTTTGGTTGGTTGGGCTCTGTGTATCTGGAGATTTTTCTGAAGTAGTAGCTAACTGTCTTGGGGTTTCTGGTTTGTTTATAATGGGTAACCTGGATAATGCATCAGCCACTTGGTTGGTTTTCCCACTCTTATATTCCACTGAAAAATCATATCCCAGCAGCTTGGAAACCCATTTCTGCTGTGCGGGGGTTCCCACCCTTTGCTCCAGTAGATATTTCAAAGCTTGTTGATCTGTTCGCACTTTAAAATGCTGTCCCAACAGATAATGTCTCCATTTTCTGATTGCCATGACCAGCGCCAATAGCTCCTTCTCATAAGTTGATAATGTGAGACTTCTTCCCTTTAAACCTTGGCTGAAATAAGCTAGGGGTTTCCCTTCTTGCATTAATACCGCCCCTAACCCTTCACCTGATGCATCACATTCCACCACAAATCTTTTAGAAAAGTCAGGTAAATTTAACACGGGTGGACTTACCATCGCTTCCTTGAGCCTTTCAAAGGCTTCCTTGTGCCTTGTCGGACCATACAAAGGCATTCTTCCTTAAGAGATTAGTTAATGGAGCTGCAATAGCTCCATAGTTTTTCACAAACTTCCGGTAGTATCCTGTAAGACCCAAAAATCCTCGTAAGGCCTTTAAATTTCTGGGCAGTGGCCATTGTTGCATTGCTGATATTTTATGGGGATCAGCTTTGACTCCTTCTTTAGAAATTCGATGACCTAGATATTCCACTTCACGGCAGCCAAACACACACTTAGACTCCCTTGCATAAAGCTGATGGGATCTCAAAGTGTTTAAAACCACTTGCAAATGGTTCACATGATCTTTCAAAGACCTGCTATAAATTAATATATCATCAAAAAAGACCAGAACAAACTTTCGCAAATGAGGTTTAAAAACTTCATTCATCAACCCTTGGAAAGTAGATGGTGCATTAGTAAGTCCAAAAGGCATCACCATAAATTCATAGTGTCCTTCATGCGTTCTAAAAGCAGTTTTTTGTATATCTTCCTCATGCATTCTGATTTGATGATAACTGGAACGCAAATCCAATTTTGAGAAAATTTCAGCTCCATGAAGTTCATCAAGTAACTCATC